>NC_034611.1:25046079-25094287 GCF_900095145.1 Mus pahari | reverse complement strand
TTTTTTTTTTTTAAAAAAAAAAAAAAAAAGTATCTTACCATATAAACAAAGTTACAAAGAAGAAAAAAAAAAAGATCATCTAATTAGATGCAGAAAAGGTCTTTAACAATATCCAGAACCCCGTCATAATGAAAGTTCTGGAGATATTAGAAACACAAGCAAGAGAGACACCTAAACATAGTAAAAGCAATTTACAGCAAGCCCATAGTCAATATTAAATTAAATGGAGAGGAGTTTAAAGAAATTCCACTAAAACCACAAGACAAAAATTCAGGATAGTTAAAATGATCCTAAACAATACAAAAACTTCTGGATAATCTATCATTACTGATTTCAAGCTGTAGTACAGAGCTATAGTCAACAAAACAACATGGTATTGGCACAAGAACAAACACACTGATGAATGTAATCAAATTAAAGATCGAGACATAACTCCACTTACAAATGAATGCCTGATTTTTTATAAAGAAGCCAGAAAAGCATACTGGGAAAAATACAGCATCTTCAACAAAAGGTGCTGTTAAATCTGGATATCTGCATGTAGGAGAATGCAAATGCATCCATATTTATCACTCTGAAAATAATTGATATCCAAGTTGCTCAAAGTCCTGGATGTAAAGCCAAATATACTGAATCCAATGGAAGAGGAAATGGGGACTATCCTTGTACACATTGGCACAGGAGAAAACTTTGTGACCAAAACACTAATAGTGTAGGCACTAAGAGCAACAGTTAATCAATGAGAACTAATGAAACTGAAATGCTTCTGTAAAGCTAAGGAGGCTATGAACCAGACAGTGTGGCAACCTGCAGTGTGAAAACATATTTTTACCAAACTCTACATTTGATAGAGGACTTATATACAAAAATATATAATGAACTCAAGAAACAAGATATCAAAAAAAAAAAAAGAAAAAGAAACCCAAATAATCCAATTTTTAAGATGGGGAACTGATCTAAACAGTGAATCCTCAACAGAGGAATCTCAAATAAGTCAGGAACACTTAAAGAAATGTTCAACATCTTTAGCCATCAGAGAAATGCAAATCAAAACTATTTTGAGATTTTTAACTTACATGTTACATCAGAATGACTAAGATAAATAACACAAGTGACAGCTCATGCTCATGAGGATGTGAAGCAGGGGAACACTCCTCCATTGCTGGTGGGGGTGCAAACTTGTAAAGCCACTATGGAAATCAATATGGCAATTCCTCAGGAAGTTGGAAATTGATCTACAACAATATCCAGCTATACTACTTCTGGGTATATAGCCAAAGTACACTCCATCTGACCCAAGGACACTTGCTCAACTATGTTCATATAATATTATTTGTAATAGCCAGAAGCTGGAAACAACTTAGATGTCACTCAACTAAAGAATGGATAAAGAAAATTTGATGTATTTACACAATAGAGTATCACTCAGCCATTATTTTAAAAAAACAACATCATGAAATTCAGAGGCAAATGGATAGAACTAGAAGAAAGAAAAAAACTCTTTAGTGAGGTAGCCTAGAAAAAGAAAGATAAATGTTCTATTCATTCACTTATGAGGGAATATTAGCTATTAAATAAATGATAACCAAGCTACAGTCTAAACCCAGAGAGGTTAGGTAAATAGGAGATGTTTAGGGGCAACATGGGGATCTTCCAGAAGGTGGAAATAGAATAGATTTTACTGGAGAACTTGGGGCAGATGGGGATGGGATCCAGGGTATGATGTTGAGATGAGATTCGATAGAACAAGAGAGTAGAGGGACAGATGACTGAAGTTGGGGAAGGGGCAGCATTTAGGGGTTTGCATGGAAACCTAGAGAAGTGAAAATTTACTTCAAAGTTATATTATGGAAACAGTGGCACAAAGCTTGTGGGAGTATCCAAACCATGTTTGATTTGACTTAAGGCCTACTCCACAAGAGAAAAATGTACACAAAGATACATGGTACTGCTTGAATAATTAAGAATCAGAAACTAGACAACACAGAGAACTCGGGTAAAACCAAACACTACTGGTTTAAAAAAAATGATCAACAAAACGATTCCTAATCATTTTCTGCTATACTTGAAGATCACACTGCTTTATTCTGTCATCATCAGAGAGGTTTCCTCTGGCAGCAGACGGGACCTAATGCTGAGACCCACATCAGACGCATGGAGAGAGTGTCTAAATGAGAGGTCTCCATCAAATCCTTCCCCTCAGAACTCAGGGAATTCCAAGGAAAAAGAAGCAGGAATATTGAAAGAGCCAGAGTGGATGGAGAACACCAGGAGAAGAGGCCCTCTGAATCAACTGAGCATGGTGCATAGGAATTCAGAGACTGGAGCCCCAGATACTGGTCCTATGCGGGTTTTCACCAGGTCTTCTGCATATGGATTATAACTACTAACAGGATTTTATTGGCTTCTCAGGTATGAGAGCAAGTGGCTCCCTAACTCTTGTGCTTACTCCTGGAACTCTTTTCTTCCTGTTGGTATGCTTTGTCCAAGGTTGATAAGAGGGCTTTTCCTCATCTTATTAGATTTTATTTTGTTAGGTTTGATTGTCCTCTCTTAGCAATATGTCTTTTTTAATGAAAGACAGAATGGAAGTGTATCTGGACAAAAGGAAAAGGAGGAGAAGAATTGGAAGGATTAGATACAGGAAAAAAAATATAGTTAGGATATATTGTATAGTAAAAGAATATTTTCAATAAAAAAATGAAAAATAGTAATCTTGTATTTATATGTTTTTAGAGCTGACCATTAGGTATTAGACAGCCACTGGTGCGGAGATAATTTTTTTTCAGCTTCCAGCATTCCTTAGTCATATACAGCTCTTTTTTTTTTGAAAGGTTGTTCTCATGACCCTTACCCTGTACTGTTAGCATGCCTATTGTTGCTATCTTTGTTCAGCTCATGTTTTAGGCAGTAATGTCGGTGAGACATTATGGGTGCAGCATCTGACATTTCTAGGAGACATAATCTCACAGCACATTTCCTGTCTCTCTCTCTCTGTTTAACCCTATCAGACCTTAAAATGATCCCCGAACCATAGGTACAGAAGTTGTGCTGTAAATGTGTCAGGTGGGTCTGGGCAACACATGATGCCTTGTTGTATACATTTTGATCAGTTGTAGTTTTCTGTATTGGTCTCTGTTGAAAAAAAAAAAAGACATCTCCTTCATAAACTTCAAGGACTACGCTTATCTGTCAATATAAGGTCAAGTATTTAGAGTGTAGCTAAAGGAATGTGCTAGTTCAGTGCGATAGCAGTTGTAGATTCTCCTCTGAGATCTGACTTCACTAGTCCTGGGTAGCTGGCTAAGTTTATAGTAGCAGGCATGATTTCCCTCTTGTTGAATGAATAGAAAGTCCAATCAGAGAGCAGATGGCTACCACAACAGCATGCATTTCACTATTGCCCTCTTTGGGTTATCCTGCCACACTAGTTGTTGTAATTCATAGGCATCATAGCTGGGTAGAATTGTTGGTTGCTTCCCTCTTTTGGAAGCTCACATGGTTCCTTCTGATACCATAGAAGCTATTCCTTAGGGGTGACTTCAGTTCCAGCTTAGGGACTTCTGGGACCTGTATCTGAAGTACATGGTGTCTTCAGCAGAAAAAATAAATAAATAAATAAAAACAGAAGTAGTCACTATATTGTAGTTTCTTACAATTTCCCTGATTCGGAAATTGACCACAACATAATAACTGTGAAAATTAAGTTTACTTCTACTAAACTGTTTTTCTTTTGCCTTAATCTAATACTTAAGTTGGTCATTGTTAAAATTTTACTGTCTGTGTTTCTCACTTTTCCATAAATCTTTTAAATAAATGTGCGAGACTGTGTTTTTAACAAAACCTCCATTGTGGGTATTACTAAAGAAAGAGATACTGCACACCATCAGTGAAAAATGGTGTGTTTATTTACTGCCAGGTATAATAAAGACAGCATCCTCCCGTGGAATATAGGTGGGGCATCCTTATAGCCTGTTATCAAACATTATTGCCTTCTAAGCTGTGCTTACCTCTCCTGTAATTCAACTTGCTGTGTGGGCACAAGTCACCTGGCCATTTTGAGTTTGCTGCTTGAGAATCAAAAGAAGCATTGACATCCTATTTGTCATTGTTGTAGTAAGTAATAAAAATTCTTTTAGTCTGAATGAGTCTAATGTCTCTTTTCAGCATTTATAGTAGCTGACAAGCCTTTGGGCTTGCAGCAAAGTATGAGCTTCTAATAACTCGTCAGTGGATGAGCTAGCTATATCCTTACAGGACCTGAGCTATGTGTGCTCCTACTTCTCTGAGCTGCTGTATGTAGTCCTCCACTAATTTTTATTACTGGTTGTGCAAATATTAAAAGACTCCAAGAAATACTTACAGATTCGCAATTGATTATTCTCTTTTTCTATTAAAAAGACCACCCAATTTCTTTTGAGAATAAAGATCAAAATATAGTAATTACTTTATTAAAGTCACCGTATGCTTAGTGCATGCCTATGAAAATAGGTATATACACCAGACTCAAACACCACACTCAGACACATGTATGCAGATACAAATATTTTAAATAAGGTAATAATGGTGTCAATGGCAAAAGTATTGTGCATCAAAATTAAGTCCAAATACAAAGCAAATTTTAGGAAAAATATAGGTAATATAATTGGTATCACTGGACAATAGTGTCATAACTATAGCCCAATGTTTTTGTTTTTGTTTTTTTCTTCTTCTTCTTTTGGAATGCAAATCCCTCACCAGTGACAGAAGTAAGGTCAGATTTGATGTGTAGAATTTTATATTGTTGAGTCTTTGAAATCCTGACTCTCTGGAACAACGTGCAGGGTGTGTGTGTGTGTGTGTGTGTGTGTGTGTGTGTGTACACTTTCTGAGTAAGTGTGATGTACAGAGAACTAACTGAGTGAAATCTATGAACAAGTTGGTAGTATCAAACTAGATTTTTATGGTCTCCTATACAGTAGATCCTTATGATCTAAAATACAAAAATCTACATTCAGTTGTTATTCTAAACACTTCATCTCATACATCTCTTCCTGAGAACTTCTAATCAACAAGTCCCTGATCATTTGGCAAAAACTTCACTACTGGCAATAACAGAGAACCCAGACAAATATGAACTTCTACTTTGTAGAAAGAATTTTCTTTATACTTTATTCCTCAGGGCCATCTCTAAGTAGGTTAGAATGGTACATTTGGTGTACTATCTCCTACATATAATGTCATAGGCTTGAAGGAAAGGGTACAGGGATGAAAAAAGTAAAATATTATCTCTTCGGTCAGAGGTACAAGGTCATTTATACCATAAAATGTTAAGCTTGTTCATATATCAAGAATAAATAGAGGAAGTGCTCTGACACTGGGACTAAAGGGAGATCGCCATTTTCTCTCCAGTGATGCTTTAAGGCAGGATCACTCAGGAGTGCACAGGCTGCATAAGGCAGAGCAGCTGGGTCAGGGTCCTACAGGCCTACATCTGCACCCAGGACATGGGGCTGTTGCACAGTCCTCTGTGCACTGGTCTTGCCAGGAGAGAGCTGGTCTCCAAGGAGTGCCGACACAGGCTTACAGACTCACAGGAGGAACAAGTTCCAGCCAGAGACAGCAAGAACATCTAACACAAGAGATTACCAAATGGCAAAAGGCAAGTACAGGAAACTTACCAAAAGAAACCAAGACAACTTGGCATCATCAGAATCCACTACCCCACCACAGCAAGTCCTGGATAACCCAACACACAATAAAAGCAAGATTTGCATTCAAAATCATATCTCATGATGCTAATAGAGGACTTTAAGAAGGACATAAATAACTCCCTTAAAGAAATAAAGGAGAACACGGGTAAAGAGGTAGAAGCCCCAAAAGAGGAAACACAAAAACCTCTTAAAGAACTACAGGAAAACATAACCAAAGACGTGAAGGAATTGAACAAAACCATCCAGAATCTAAAAATGAAAGTAGACACAATAAAGAAATCATAGAATGAGATAACTCTGGAGATAAATAAAACCTAGGAAAGTAATCAGGAGCCATAGATGCAAGCATCCCCAACAGAATACAAGAGATAGAAGAGAGAATCTCAGGTGCAGAAGATTCCATAATTGTTGGACACAACAATCAAAGAAAATGCAAAATGCAAAAAGATCCTAACTCAAAACATCCAGGAAATCCAGGACACAATTTGAAAAACAAACCTAAGGAATATATATATAGATGAGAAGGAAGATTTCTAGCTTATAGGGTCAATAAGAAGCCACAACATACCAAAACTTACGGGACACAATGGAAGCAATCCTAAGAGGAAAACTCATAGCTCTGAGTGCCTCCAAAAAGAAACTAGAGAGCATACACTAGCAGCCTGACAGCACACCTAGAAGCCCTAGAACAAAAGAAACAAATTCACCCAAGAGGAGTAGATGGCAGGAAATAATCAAACTCAGGGCTGTAATCAACCAAGTGGAAACAAAAAGAACTATACAAAGAATCAACAAAACCAGGAGCTAGTTCTTTGAAAAAAAAATCCACAAAATAGATAAACCCTTAGCCAGATGAAATAGAGGGCACAGGGACAGTGTCCTAATTAACAATATCGGAAATGAAAGGGGAGAAACAGAATCTGAGGAAATAAAAAAAAAAAAAATCATCAGATCCTACTGCAAAAGCCTACACTCAACAAAACTGGAAAACCTGGATGAAATGAACAATTTTATAGACAGATACCAGGTACCAAAGTTAAATCAGGATCAGATTAATGATCTAAACAGTCCCAATTCCTCTAAAGAAATAGAAACAGTCATTAATCATCTCCAAACCAAAGTAAAGTACAGGACCAGATAGGTTTAGTGCAGAGTTCTATTATACCTTCAAAAATGACCTAATACAAATATTCCTCAAACTATTTCACAAAATAGAAACAGAAGGTACTCTACCCATTTCATTCTATGAAGCCACAATTATTCTGATACCAAAACCACACAAAGACCCAACAAAGAAAGAGAACTTCAGAACAATTTCCCTTATGAATATTGATGCAAATATAGTCAATAAAATTCTCGCAAATCAAATTCAAGAACACATCAAAACAATCATCCATCATGATCAAGTAGGCTTCATCCAAGGGATGCAGGGATGGTTCAACATACAAAAATCCATCAACATAATCCACTATATAAACAAACTCAAAGAAAAAAATGATCATCTCATTAGATACTGAGAAAGCATTTGACAAAATCAAATACCCCTTCATGATGAAAATCTTGGAAAGATCATGAATTCAATGCCCATACATGATATAGTAAAAGCGATATACAGCAAACCAATAGCCAACATCAAAGGAAATGGAGAGAAACTTGAAGCAATCCCACTGTCCACTCTCTCTCTACCTATTCAAGTCCTAGCCAAAGCAATTGGACACCAAAGGAGGTGAAAGGGATACAAATTGGAGGGGAAAAAGTCAAAATATCACTCTTTGCAGATGATATGTTAGTATACATAAGTGACCCCAAAATCTCTACCAGACAACTCCTCAATCTGATAAACAACTTCAGAGAAATAGCTGGATATACAATGAACTCAATCAAATCAGTGCCCTCTCTCTACCCAAAGGATAAGCAGGCTGAGAAATGAATTAGAAAAACAACACCTTTGTAGTGGATGTATTCCTAGGAAAAGATGGAAACTTTTAATACTCCGTGGCTGGAATGTTCTAACAAATCACTAGATCTACTCCCTAGTACTCACTTTGAATGCGTAGCAGATACTGGGTCATACTAATTTATCATGAAGCAAAGTGTCCCTAAACAACTCATCTTGTAATTGCATCAGCCAGATGGCATGAGGCATGGATGGTGTTCAAGTGTTTTTTGAGAAAAGTATCAGTAAAAAGAAGCTTTCTAAGATATGACACTGAAATATAACCAGTTCCTTCCGATAGCATAGATCTGGAGTGTTTCCTTCTAGGATACCTGCTGACAGAGGTCATCGTCATCCCAACCTAGTACCCGGTGTACTAATAAATACTGATTAGACTAGTAAGCAGAGAAGGAATTTCCTAAGTTAAATCACTCTGGCTAGACTGAATCATATTTTGGGTGGGACATAAATCACAATTTGACCATCTCCAACTATATTGTTTCTAGACTATGTCTACTTTCAAATATTTATTTAAAAAAATTAACTCATTTTTTTTTCATACAGGAAAATGTATTTATACAGACAGGGTACATTTTCAGAGAATTTGTGATGTATCCTTGAGCTATATTATCTATCATTACAAATGAGAAAGATAACTCATGAGTGGCTGCACTATGAAGATAAACACTGAGATCATTCATTTCACATAGATTATTGAACCTACTTCATTTTTTAAAATTCATTTTCAATGAAAACGTTTCCATTTAAGCATGAAAAACATTAAAACAAATGACTGCTGTGCATAAAGATACTAATGAAATAAATCTAAAATGCAAAGATAAAGACTCCAAAGCTACTTGTAATGATTCACTTTTCTGTGAATGAAACTGAGATGAATTAAATTAATAGTCAAACAGTCAGGCATTTGGGGACAATGTGCATGCCCCTGAAAAGTTTAAAACAACAAAATTAGATGTTTTATAGTTTGCTTATACATTTCCAAGATTGATCTGAAACAAATTGTGAATTCCAAGCAGGTTCAGCAACTGTATTAATAGAAGTGGAAGAAGAAATTCCAGGATAACTTCCTCAGATAACGTGGTGTAACATGGAGATTTTGACCAAGAAATTCTTAATTAGTTATATTAGGCTTTTAAGTAGTTATTATTTGGCCATACTGAATTCAAAAGACATTCTTTCCAAAACCAAACTCCAGTTTCCATATCATGATGGCCTACTTATCTAAGTAAGGCAGCTTTCCTCGTCTTCACTTAAGCTTTAAAAATGAAACCATAACTCTTGGAAAGATATCCTAATGCTATGATCAATTATTTTGGATATAATACCAAAATATATTATTTTATATTTTTATTATTGATAATCATTTTATTTGTTTACATTTCAAATGTTATCCCCCCCTGCCAGTATCCCCTCCACAAACACTCCCACTCTATATCCCCTCCCATTTGCCTCTAAGAGGGTGCTCACCCACCCACCCATCCATTCCTGCCTCAACCCTCTAGCATCCCCCTTCTCTGGGGCATCAAGCTTCTATAGGACCAAGCTCCTCAGCTCCCACTGATGGAAGACAAGGCAGTCCTCTGCTACATATGTACCAGGAGTCATGGACCAGTATACATGTATACTCTTTGGTTGGTGGTTTAGTCCCTGGGAGCTGGGGGTGAGAGTTGGGCATCAGGCTAGTTGATATAAACCCCTATGGGATTTCAAACACCTTCACCTCCTTTAGCCCTTCCCCAAACTCTTCTATAGTGGTCCCTGGACTCAGTTCAATGCTTGGCTGTATCTGCCTTCATCAGGTACTGGCAGAACCTCTCAGAGGACAGCCATACCAGGCTCCTGTCTGAAAGCATATCTTTGCATCAACAATAGTGTCTGGGTTTGGTATTAGAGGACTGAATGGATCACACAGTGGAGTGGTCTCTTGGATGGTCTTTCCTTCAACCTCTGCTCACTTTTGTCCCTTAAGACAGGGACAATTCTGGGTTAAAAATTTTGAGATGGGTGGGTGGCTCCATTCCTGAACTGGGGGCCATATCAACCTACTGGAGGTAGTATCTTCAGGTTCCATCTCCCCACTGTTGGGCATTTTGGCTACTGTCATTCCCCATTGGGTCCTAGGAGCCTCTCACATCCCTGGCATCTGGGAATTTCTAGTGATTTCCCAAGTTTGCTACCTTCCACTGCTACTTATTTTATTCATTCTCTTAGGAGTCTTGACTTCTCTCTGGTGTCTTCCCAAAACTGTTTCTGCACCCCTCCCCTTTATTCTACCCTCTGCCATACCCCACCTAGGATCCTCTCTCCCTCTGCCTCCTGTGATTATTTTGATCCCCCTTCTAAATCAGTTTGAAGCATCCACAATTTGGCATTCCTTCTTGTTAAACTTCATATATGGTCTGTGAGTTGTACATGGGTATTCTGAGCTTCTGGTCTAATATCTACTTATCAGTGAGTACATACCATGTATGTGCTTTTGGGTCTAGAATATCTCACTCAGGATGACATTTTCTAGTTCTATCCAATTACCTGAAAAATTCATAATGTCATTTTTTTAAATAGCTAAATAGCATTCCATAGTGTAAATGTACCATTTTCTATATGCATTCTTTACTTCATGGACATCTGGATTGTTTCTAGCTTCTGGCTATTATAAATAAGGCTGCTATGAACATAGTGGAGCATGAGTCCTTGTTACATGTTAAAGCATCTTTTGGATATATTTCCAGGAGTGGTATATAACTGGGTCTTAACATAGAGCTATTTCCAATTTTCTGAGGAACTACCATACTGATTTCCAAAGTGGTTGTACTAGCTTACAATCCCACCAGCAATGGAGGAGTGTTCCTCTTTTTCCACCCTTACCAGCATCTGCTGTTGCCTGAGTTTTTTATTTTATTTTATTTTTAATTTATTTTTTACACTCCATATTTATCTTAGCCATTCTGATTGTGTAAAGTGGAATCTTAGTGTTGTTTTGACTTGCATTTCCCTGATAACTAAGAATGTTGAACATTTCTTTAGGTATTTTTCATCCATTTGATATTCCTCAGTACAGAATTCTTTTTTTAGCTCTGTACCCCATTTTTAATCAGGTTATTTGGTTTTCAGGAGTCTACCTTCTTGAATTCTTTATATATTTTGGATATTAGCCCTCTATTGGCTATAGGTTTGGTAAAGATCTTTCCCTAATCTGAAGGTTGCTATTTTGTCCTATTGACAGTGTCCTTTGCCTTACAGAAGCTTTTCAGTTTCATGAAGTCCCATTTGTCAATTATAATCTTAAAAACTGAGCCATTTGTGATCTGTTCAGGAAATTTTTCCCTATGCTGATGTGTACAAGGTTGTTTCCCACTTTCTCTTCTACTAGATTCAGCATATCTGGTTTTATGTGGTGGTCCATGATCTACTTAGAATTGAGCTTTCTACAAGGAGATAAAAATGGATATATTTGCATTCATCTATATGCAGACTTCCAGTAAGACTAGCAAAATTTATTGAAAATGCTATCATTTTTCCACTTTATGGTTTTGGCTTCTTTGTCAAAGATCAAGTGATCATAGATGTGTGGGTTTATTTTGCGGTCTTCAATTCTATGCCACTGATCTACCTGTCTGTCTCTGTACCAATACCATGTCGTTTTTGTCACTATTGCTCTATAGTACAGCTTGAGGTCAGGGATGGTGATTCCCAGAGTTCTTTTATTGTTGAGAATTGTTTCCACTATCCTGCTTTGTTTCGTTTTGTTTTTTGTCTCTCTGAAAAATTGAGTTGGAATTTTGATGGGGATTGCATTAAATCTGTAGATATCTTTTTATAAGACAGCCATTCTTATTATGTTAATTATACCAATCCATGAGCAGGGGAGATCTTTCCATCTTCTGAGGTCTTCTTTGATCCTTTCAGTCACATACCTACACAAAATAAAAACAATATACAGCAAACCAACAGCCAACAGCAAATTAAATGGAGATAAACTTGAAGCAATCCCACTAAAATCAGAGACAAGTCAAGGCTGCCCACTTGCTCTTCGAGTTAGTAGTCGAAGTTCTAACTAGAGCAATAAGACAACAAAAGGATACAAATTGGAAAGGAAGAAGTCAAGATATCACTATTTGCAGATGATATGATAGTATACATAAGTGACTCCAAAAATTCTACCAGAGAACTCCTACAGCTGATAAACAACTTCAGCAAAGTGACTGGATATAAAATTAACTCAAACAACTAAGAAACCTTCCTCTACACAAATGATAAATGGGTTGAGAAAGAAATTAGGGAAACAACACCCTTCATAATAGTCAAAAATATTATAAAATGTCTTGGCATAACTCTTACCAAACAAGTAAAAGATCTGCATAACAAGAACTTCAAATCTCTGAAGAAATAAATCGAGGAAGACTAACATATCTTAAAACATCATGAACAGTCTTTATTCTAGATTTTAGTCTAATTACCTCATTCTCCCTTAGCTTTATCCCTTCAAAACTCTCCCATAAACTCTCCCTGCTTTCCTTCACAATTATTAATGCATGTATATGTATGTATGTGAGAGAATACATGTGTGTACACATATATATTCCTACATCTGTGTGTGATAAAGTATGTGAGAATATATACATATATATTCCTACATGTAACCTGTTTGGCCTTTGTAGTGTTACTAATCCTTTGGTACTGGACAAATAACTAGTTGGTGTTCTTTTCGCAGAGGAATGCTATCTCTTCCATTCACAACATTCTTCAGTTACCTACAGTTCTTTGTGTAAGGTTAAAGCATCCTGTAATTTTTCAGTGTGTTGACTGATCTCATCTTTGTTCAACTCACCTTTCACAAAGGGTCTTTAAGATAATTTTGTAACTGAATCAGTAGACATTAAGAGTCCATATTAGCATTACAGTAAATTCTAAAATATGGTATCAACTAAGCCCCACATGACTATTCAGAAACTGTTATGGTTGAAAGCCAGTTAAGAGTTGTTAATCTCCTTTGTCATAAGTATATATCCCTAAAACATGCAGGGATCAAAAGCACATTCATCTACTTCCAAGTCAAAATGTTTGTCTTTGTATTGAGGTACACAGAAGCAGAAGTAGCACCGATTCTATCTTACCACACAGTCCCATTGTGGCAAGGGCTGGGAACACACTTATTGTGATCTTTCTCACAGAACCTTCAGGCATATCAAGCAGGATATATGTCTAGTTAGGGTAGATATAGGCAGGATCCTCAGGGTCATTATGGAAGGTACCTCCTTGTTGGGAGGGATTCCCTCCACAGAAATGAGTGAGAATTGCACAGGTCAGTTCACTGTACCCAGGAGGACATTGGTATAAGAAACCCCAACAGTCAACTAACCTGGACGCTTGGTGGACCACAGAGATTAAACCAACAAGCAAAGAGCATACAAGCACTGGACCTAGGCTCCCACATATATGTAGCAGATGTGCAGCTTGGTCTTCATGAAGGTCTCCCTACTAATGGAGTGGGAGTTGACCTTAACTCTGCTGCCTGCCTGTGGATCCTGTTCCCCTACCTGGACTGCCTTGTCTGGCCTCAGTGGGAGAGGATATGTCTAGTCCTGCAATGATGACTTGAGGTTCCCCGGGTGAGTTAGCACACACAAGGGGACCATCCCCTTCTCAGTGAAGAGGGAGGGTAGGGGAAAATAAATAAATAAATGTAAAGAAGAAAATGTATTGGTTAAATAAAAACAAAAGAAGTGTGACCCAAAAGAAATGTTCACTTCAATAGCAAGTAATAGTGAAATTGATGTGATGGTAAGTATTACTTGTAACTTGACAAAATATAGAATCAGCTTTCAGGTGGGCCTCTAGGCATACCTGTGGCGGATTAACTTGATGGCTTTTTTTTTTTTTGAAGTGTGATTCACTGTGAGTGCTTCATTCTCTGGCTGGAATTATGAATGATATTAGTGGAGAAAGAACACTGAGCAGCAGTACCATTGATGGCTCCCTGCTTTCTGATTGTAGATCATGTGACCAGCTGCTTTAAACTCCTGCTGCCCTGAGATCTCCAGCATAATGGACTACAACCTTGAACTATAAGACAAAGCAAATTCTTTCTCTCTTAAGTTTCTTTTGTCAGAGTATTTTATAACCACACCAAAAAGCAACTATGACATTTAGTTAAATGGAAAAAAAAAATGCTAGATTAAACAATTCCAACTTTAACCTTTAACGTTTAAATGTTTTTCTAAAGAACTTTTGTACAATTAGCTCAGTATAAATCTTCATCTCACCAGCACATTGGTTTTCATAAGAGAATTGATAATTGCTGCCTTCATAATATAAAACATATAATTATGCAGAGTACTTCTGATTCAAAATTATTATATACCACAGATTAAATCTCAGTAGCAACAATAACAGGAAGTTTATAAACTCAAGAAAACTAAATAACTCTCTACTGAAAGAAAAGCAAAATCAAGACAGAAATAATAGAAGAAATTAAACGCTGTCTAGACTTCAATGAAAATGAACACACAGCACACCCAAACTTATGGACACAATAAAAAGGGTTCTAGATGCAGGTTCATGGTACTAAGTGCATATATTTTTTAAAAATGGAGAGATCTCATAGTATAAAATTAACAGCACACCTGAAACCTCTAGAACAAAAAGGACTAGACACACCCAAAAGGGCTAGATGGAAAGAAATAGCCAAACTCAGGACTGATGTCCACCAGTTAGAAACAAAGAGAACAATATAAGTAATCAATAAAACAAAGAGTTGATTCTTTGAGAAAATCAGAACTCAGGGAGAAACATCCAAATTAAAACATATCCAAATTAAAAAATATCCAAAATAAGAAAAAAAGAGGAAGATAACAATAAACACTGAGGAAATCCATAGAATCATAAGGACATACTTTAAAAACTTGTATTCCACCAACTTGGAAAATCTAAAAAAGATGGATTATTTTCTTTATAAGTACAACTGTACAGCTAAGTCAAGATGCGATAAGCAATTTAAGTAATGTATGACCTCTAGCAAAATAAAAAGTAATTAAAAGTCTCCCAACCAAAACATCCCAGAGCCAGATGGTCTTAGCAAAGCATTCTACCAGACTTCCAAAGAAGAGATGTTACTAATACTCCTCAAATTATTCCACAAAGTATAAACAGAAAGAACATTCTCAAATTCATTTTACGAGGACACAGTTACCCTGATACTCAAACCATAGAAAGACTCAACAAAGAAAGATAATCACAGACCTATTGCTCTTATGAACATAGATGCAAAAGTACTCAATAAAATACTTACAAACTGGACCCAAGAACAAATTAAAAAGATCATGCAACATGATCAAGTAGGCTACATCCCGAAGATGTAAGGATGATTCTCTATATGAACACAGAAATAAAATGTGAAAATAAACAAACTGAAAGAAAAACAACAACAAAAGGAGACATCTCATGAGATACAGAAAAAGCTTTTGACAAAATCCAACACTACTTCATGATGAAAGCCCAGTCAGTATTAAGAATACAACAGACATACCTAAACAAAATAAGGACAATATACAGCAAGCACGTGGCCAATATCAACCTAAATGGAAAGGAACTCAAAGCAATTCCACTACAATTGGAAACAGGACAAAGGTGTCCACTCTCTCCATGCCTACTTGATATAGAACTTGAAACTAAAGGAGATCAAGGGGATACAAATTTGAAAGGAAGAAGTCAACATATCTTTATTTACAGATGGTATAATCATATATCATGTATATTATATATACATGTACACACAATATAATATATATGACCACAAAAATTTCACCAGAAAATTACATCTGATAAACGCTTTCAGCAAATTATCTAAATTTAAAATGAACTCAAAAAAATTAGTAGTCTTCCTATATAAAAGGGACAAATGAACTGTGAAAGAATGAGAGAAACATCTTCCACAATACCCTCAAATAACATGTATCTTTGGGTAACTCTAACCTAGTAAATGAAACACTTGTATATTTAAAACTTCAAGTCTTCTAAAACAGAATTTGAAGAAGATATTAGAGGATGGAAAAACATCCCATGTTCATGGACCAGTAGGATCGACATATTCAAAATACCCATACTGTCAGAATCAATCTACAGATTAAATACAATGCCTATCGAAATTCCAACACAATCCCTTACAGATCTTGAAAGGGCAATTCTCAGCTTCCTATTGAAAAAGAAAAATCCAGGATAGCTAAAACAATCTGAACCATAAAATAACTACTATAAGTCTCTACACCCTAGTTTCAAGTTATACAATGTGGTGGTTTGAATATGCTTGGCTGTCCTGGAACTTTCTCTCTAGATTGAGCTTGAACTCAGAAGTCTTCAGGGCTGGCTCTTGGGTTCTGTGTTTAAAGGCTTGTACCATCATGCCTGGATCTAAGCTTTTCTCTAGTGGGAACGTGCTCTGTCCTAGGTTGGCCTTGCATTCAGATATCTGCTTGCTTCTGTCTCCTGGGATTAAAGATGTGTACCACCATGCCTGGATCTAAGCTTTTCAGGGTCACTATGGTTAAAGATCTTGAAGACAGGTTTGCCCTCCATTTCTGGATTATAGTTAATTTCTGATTATAAGTCCAAATGAAAACAATAACTAGGTAATAATGCCTAACATGTTATAACTATCTGTTGTTCAGGTACAGACACACAAACAGTAAGCTTATCTGGGTGGATCTGGCTCAGGAGGCATCACTCTTTTAATTCCACTTAATATTCTTGAACATAGGGTTTAGCTCCATTCAATTCCTGATGCCCCTTTATTACTTGAACCATACACTTTTTTTTCCCTATCTAACCTTATTATGTTTGATCAAAACACTTTTCATTAGAGTTTACCACAGAACAGACTCTATACTTGGTTGACTTGAGATTTCCTTTGTCAATGCAATTAATCTGATGAATCTCTTCACCTTAGCCTCAGGAAGACTCTTCAGACAATGGCAAAAGAAGGCTACACTCATCACCAAAACATCGTAAGGATGATCTAAGTAACATACTAAAATTCTTTTCCTATGAATCTTCTAGAGCAATGGCTGCACAGTTGAAATCATTCTCAACACTAACATCTGTCTTAATCCTTCTAGGAAGGGTCATTAAGTCCCATACAAAGCATTCCATTACTTCTCAAATCCAAAGTCCCCAAATCCACATTCCTCCAAACAAAAACATGGTCAGGCTTATCACAGCAATACCCTAGTCTCTAATAACAACTTCTATCTTAATTAAGGTTTTATTGCTATGAAGAGATGCCATGACCAAAGCAACTCTTATATTAGAACAACATTTAATTTGGGATGGCTCACAGTATCAGAGTTCCAGTTCGTTATCATTTTGGCAGTAAGCATGGCAGCATCCAGGCAGATATGATGCTGGAAAAAGGAACTGAGGATACTGTATCTTGATCCAAGTGCAGCCAGGAGAAGACTTTCTCTGAGGCAGCTAGGAGGAGGGTCTCAAAGCCCATCCACGCAGTGATACACTTCCTCCAACAAAGCCACAACTACTACAACAAGACTACACCTTCTAATATTGCCACTCCCTGGACCAAGCATATTCAAACCACTAAATACTACAAAGCTATAGTAATAATATTTTTTAAAGTATGATATAAGTATAAAAACAGACACATTAATAAATGTAATCAAACTGAAGAATCAGACATAAATCTCAACACCTATGGACTCCTGTTTGTTGTTGTGGTTGTTGTTGTTGTTACTTGTTTTGTTTTGTTTTTAATATATCCAGAAAATTATATTATCAAAATGAAGTATTTATCTAGACAGTGAATCATAATTAGTGACTTTAAAGTGTTTTGACCCTTACTCATTAAAAAAATTTTTTTAATTAAGCTATTTTTATTATTATTTTTACTTATCTTTTTCTTTGTTAATTTATTTAGTCATTCACATCCCAATCACAGTCCCCCTACTTCCAGTACCCCACTGACCCAGTGCCTCTCCCCATCACCCACCCTTCTCTGAGAAGGGGCAGATACCCCATGGATATCACTCCACACTGGCACATCAAGCCACTGCAGGACTAGGCACATCCTCTCCCAGTAAGCCAGGACAAGGTAGCTTAGTTAAGGGACAAGATCCATAGGCAGGCAACAGACTCAGTGACAGTCCATGTCTGCTACATATGTGCAGTGGGCCTAGGTTCAGACACTGGGACCCCCAAGAGTTCAGTTTAGTTTACTTTGTTGGTCTTCTTGTTGTGCCCCTATCCCCTTCTAGTCCTTCAACCCTTCTCCCAACTCTTTCACAAGATTCTCCATGCTTCTTCTAATATTTAGCTGTGAGTCACTGCATCTGTTTCCATAGGCTGCTTGGGTGGATTCTCTCAGAGGACAGTTATGCTAGGATCCTGTTTACAAGTGTAATAGAGAATCATTAATAGTGCCAGCGATTGGTTTTGCTTATGAGATGAGTCTCAGGTTGGACCAGTCATTGGTTGGTCATGCCATCAGACTCTGTTTTACCTTTGTCTCTGCACATCTTGTAGACATTTGGATTGAAGGTTTGTGGGTGGATGGGTGTCTTTACTCCTCTACTTAAAGGACTGCCCGGCTACAGGGTGTGACCACTTCAGATTCCGTATCCCGACTGCTAACAGTTTTACCTAAAATGACTTCTATTGACTCCCTTGGGCCTCTCTCAACCTGTCCCAGGTCTCTGGTACATCTCTACCCAGCTCTCCTTACACCTGATTCCCCTGCTAATTTTCCTTTCCTATTATCTCTCCTACACAGTTTCCTCCTTTCATCTACCTCCAATATCTATTTTATTTCCCACTCTATGTAAGATTCAAGCATCCTCCCTTGGTCCCTCATTGTTAAATCAAAACTACTCTGAGATTCTATCTTACACCAATCAGAATAGTCAAGATCAGAAACTCAAGTGACAGCAAATGCTGTCAGGACATGGAGCAAGGGGAACACTCCTTCATTGCTGGTGGGAGTGCTAACTTGTACAACCACTCTGGAAATCAATGTGGCAGTTTCTCAGAAAATTGGTAATAGTTCTATCTCAAGACCCTGATATACTACTCTCGGGGTATATACCCAAAAGATGTTCCACCATCCCACAAGGACACTTGCCCAGCTATGTTGATAGCATTTTTATTTATAATATGCAGAAACTTGAAACTACCCAGGTTTCCCACAAATGAAGAATAAATTTTTAAAAATTACACAATGGAATACTACTCAGCAATTATAAACATGGCATCATGAATTTTGTAGGCAAATGGATGGAACCAGAAAATATCATCCTGAGTGAGGTAACCCAGACCCAAAAGACATGCATGGTATATATTGACTTATAAATGAATATTAGCCATAAATTACAGGGTAACCACTCTATAAAGTACAGATACCTCATTTTTTATAAACAAGCCAGAAAAGCACATGAGAAAAAAGACAGTATCTTCAACAGATGCTAATTGAACTCCATGACTTCATGTTGAAGAATGCAAAAATCCATATATATCACCCTGCACAAAACTCAACTCCAAATGGATTAAAAACTTCAACAGAAAACCACTTACACTGAACCTGAAAGAAAAGAAATTAGGGAATATCACTGAACTCATTAGCACTGGAGAAGACTTTTGGAACAGAACATAATTAGGATAGGCAACAATTAAACAACATTTAATAGGTGGGACCTTATGAAACTAGAAAACTTTTTGTAAGGCAGAGGATATTGTCCTCAGGGTAAAAATAAGGTGTCCGCATACAGAATTTATCTTCACAAACTTCACATCTGATTGGCAATTAATATTCAAAATAAATATGGAATTCAAGATGTCAAAAGTCAAAGAATCCAATTAAGATTGGGGTACAGATCTAAACAGAGAAATCGCAATAGAAGAATATCACATGACTAAGAAACACTTAAAGAAATGTTCACTGTCCTTGGATATCATAGAAATGAAAATTAGTTGCTGTTCTGTTCAGGAATTTAACCTGTGCCAATATCTACGAGGATTTTCCCCACTTTCTCCTCTGTAAAATTCAGTGTTTCTGGTTTTATGTGGAGGTCTTTGATTCACTTAGACTCGAGCTTTGTACAAGGAGATAAGACTGGATCAATTTGCAGGCTTCTACATGATAACTGCCAGTTGTGCCAGCACTACTTGTTGAAAATGCTGTCTTTTTTCCACTGGATGGCTTTAACTCCCTTGTCAAAGATCAAGTGACCATAGGTGTGTGGGTTCATTTATGGGTCTTCAATTCTATTTGATTGATCTACCTGTCTGTTGCTATACCAGTCATTGGGAAGAGAGGCCCCTTGGTCTTGCAAACTTTATATGCCCCAGTACAGGGGAACACCAGGACCAAGAAGTGGGAGTGGGTGGGTAGGGGAGCAGGGCTGGGGGAAGGTATAGGAGACTTTCGAGATAGCATTTGAAATGTAAATGAAGAAAATATCTAATAAAAAATTGAAAAGAAAAAGAAATGAAAATCAAATCTTTGAGATTTCATCTTATATCTTAAATCAGAATGGCTAATATCAATAGCACAAATGACAGCTCATACATGCAAAAAATGTGGAGCAAGAGGTACACTCATTGCTGATGGGATTGCAAACCTGTACAATCACTATGAAAATCAATATAGTGTTTCCTCAGAAATATGGGACTTGATCTACCTCAAGATCCAGATATACCACTTTTAGGCATATACTCAAAGGATACTCGATCCTACCACAAGGATACTCTATCCAACCACTTGCTCATTGTTCATTATTACTCTATTCATAATAGCCAGAAAGTAAAAAAAAAAAACCTAGATGTTCCTCAGCAAAATAATGGATAAAGGAAATGGGGAACATTTATACAATGAAGAATTTCTCATCTGCTTAAAAAAATGGCATCATAAAATTTCCAGAAATAATCATGAGCTAGGTAACTCACACTCAGAAAAGTAAATATGGTATATACTCACTTATATGTGAATATTGGCCATTAAATAAATGATAATTGATAACCAAGATATTGTCTATATATGGTTCCAGAGAGGTCAAGTATAGAGGAAGGGACTGAAGAGCAGTGGGTGAGGAACACATTGATCTCTCTAGAAGGTGAAAATAGATATTACAAGTGAAAGGAGGTATGGGGACCAGAGCAGAAAGATCAAATGAGAAGAGGGAGGCAAGATGGGGTTGGGGAAGAAAATATGGGGAGAGAAGATTAGAATTGAGGGTATTTAATGATTAGTATAGAAATCTAGTGTAGTGGAAACTCCCTAAAATATATAAGGATGATGCTAATGAAGTCTCCAAATAATAAGGAATATGGATTCCCAATTGGCTATTGCTTGCCACCATATGAAGCTTCCAGTACCAGAACTGGGTATATCCAATTGAATTGTTGACCAAAGGTGTCCCATGGAAATCTCCAAGAATTCAAGCAGTTGTCAAAACAAAAGGTTGCTCTTGGTAAATGGAGGGCAAGAATCCAATGCTGAAGGCAACATCCACATACCTCATTGATCATGGAGAGGTAGAACTAGAACTTTTGTCTTTGATATAGAAACATACTTTGCAGGCTACCAAAAGAAAAGCATAGATACCAACCCAGCCACAAAGGCTTTGATTACAATTTTTTGTGCCTACAAACTATGCTATGACAATGGTTGCACAGAACTTGTGAGAGCAGCCAACCAATGTCTGATTTGACTTAAGGCCTACTCCACAAGAACTCCTACACAAAACTGCTTGAGTGACTGTCCTAATTAGAATTTACATTTCTACAATGAAACACCATGACCAAAACACCAGTTGGGGAGGAGAGGATTTACTTGGCTTATACATCCCTTTCAATATTCATAATCAAAGAAAGAAAGTCAACACATGAACTCAAGCAAGACAGGAACCTGAAGACAGGAGCTGAGCGAGAAGCCATGGAGGGATGCTACTTACTGGATTAGTTCCAATGACTTCCTGGTAGAACCCAGGACCAACAGTCCAGGGATGGAGCCACCATGCAATTGGCTGGATCATCCCTCATCAATAACTAATTAGGAAAATACCTTATAGGTGGATCTTATGTCTTATGAAGACAACTTCACAATTAGGGTTCCCTCCCCTTCAGAAAACTCCATCAAGTTGACCCAAGACCAGCCAACACAGTGACAATGAACCAGAAACTAAATAGCTCATAGGCCTAGGATAAATCCAAATTCTACCTGTATGAAAAGCAAATAATAGATAGATGATAGAAGATAGATAGATAGATAGATAGATAGATAGATAGATAGATAGATAGACAGATAAATAATAATATGACTCATTATGATATTCTGCTATACTCATAGACCAATGCTTTATTCATCCATCATCAGATAACTTTCCTCTTTAGCAGATGGGAACAAATACAGACATTTTTCCTACAACAAGATATTGCACAGAGAATGAGACATTGAATGCATAATTATAAATGGGATGTCTCAATTAGATCTCTCCCATCAGAGCTCAGGAAACCCTGTGGAAGAGTAATGAAAAACATATAAGAGCCAAAGGGTATGGAAGACACCAGGAAAAGAAGGCCCTCTGAATCAACTAAACAAGGCTAGTATGAACTCACAGAGACTAAAGCAGCAAGCACAAGGCCTACATGGATTTATACCAGGCCCTCTGTGCATATATTATAGCTTTCAGTTTAGTAATTTTAAGGGAGTCCTGAGTGTGTGAATGAGAGCATCTCTGATTTTTGTGCCTACTCTTAGGGCACTTTTCCTTCTGTTGGGTTGCCTCATCCAACTTAGATGTGAGAGATTTTGTTTTATCATACAATGCTTTCTTTTGTCATATTTTTGTTATCTTTTAGAAGCATGTTCTTCTCTAATGAGAGAGACAAATGATATGTATCTGGATAAAGGGAAGTATGGGGAGAAACTGGGAGTAGAGAAAGGAGAAGAAAAAGTAATTAGAATATAACATAAAAGAATAATCTAATTTTAATAAAAGGGAATTTTGTAAAGAAAATCATTATATATAATGTTTAAAAATTAATCAAAATTATACTTCAAAAGAAATGTTCAGTTTTTAAAAAATTGAACACTGGTCCTAGACTCTTCGATTTTTATATTGTGTAGCTCATCTGCAGAGCAGGTGAGCGAACCCATCACTAATTGAATAGTTACTCTGTGATAATCTCCAAAAATGTGATGGACCACTTCTTTTAATCTTAACAAAAAGCTGAGTGTTGGAAATCATCAATCTACCATTACAACAACAACAACAAAATGGAACCAGAAATTAAAGAAGTTCGCTAATATGCCTATGTTCACTGCAAAAACATGATAAAAGCAATTGGCATTTGTGAAAAATTGCTTTTTCTTAGTATAACCTGTCATTTTATAACCTAGTTAGCAAAAACTGTAGCTTCTAGGATGTCTTAGCATTATAAAAATGTTACTTGTAATTGAACTTTTACAGTTTATATTCATAATGGCATTCAGTTTCCATCATTTGTTTCATCAAGTGGTACCTACTGTTTGTGCAGAGACCATGCATCATGCTCTGGGCAATCAATACAACAATTGGCAAGACAGTCTCTTCACCCATAAGGTAGAGTTTAGACTGATAGAGAGAAAGTAAACAGTAAAACAATCGGCAGCTATAATAAGTACTTATAATTAAAGTAGATGTAAAAAAAAATAACAGTTGGAATTTTGCTTTTTATTTGTTGAGTTATTAGGGAGGGGATGGGTCCCAACAAAGCAGGGATATCAGCAACATGGAATAATGGGGAAAGAGAAGATATTAGATCAGGGATGAGACGCTATAGAATAGCAACAACAATAAACAAAACCAGAAACGAACGTGAATAAACAACTCATTTGAAAGCCATGCCATTAAAAAGGAAAATCTAGATGCCCTACTATGCTCAGAAGAAGAAAAAATAATAAATCTGTGTGAATGAAAAAAATGAAAGAAATTAAGATTTTGAAAACGCCAAGAAGGACTGTATCAGAGAAGCATGACCATAGGCTGTGCTGCTGTCAAGGGAAAAGAGAAAATGAGGTTTAGGTGAGCCAAATATGCAGAAACTACATGCCAGATCCTATGACAGGTATCAAAGGATGATGAGATATGCAATACAAAAGTGAAGAATCTAGAACCAGTTTTCAATTCAGTAATCCTGAAAGACACAGAATATTAAAACTGCCCTCCATATCTTACTAGGACAAAATACCTGAGAATTTATCATTGCAATTATAAAACCTTACTTAATTCATGCTTATGGAGAAGTGAGTGTGTTAGCAGCAGCCTCTCAACAAACAGTGAGGGGCTTCATATTACAGAGGGCATCACGTGGTGAGACAGACCAACATGCTGTCTAGTCACACTTCCTCTTCTTAAATAACATGAAATCATCAGTATCAACATGGAGGCTACACGATTCTTATCTAAACTTCATTACCTCCCGTCAAAAACTAACCAGTATCCTCCCAGAGCTCCCTGGGACTAAACCACCAACCAAAGAAAACACTGGGTGGGACTCATGACTCTAGCTGCACATGTAGCAGAGGATGGCCTAGTCTGTCATCAATGGGAGGAGAGGCCCTTGGTCCTGTGAAGGTTCTATGCCCCAGTGTAGGGGAATGCCAGTGCCAGGATGGGAGTGGGTTGGATGGAGAGCAAGGGGAGGGGGTTTTCGGAGGGGAAAGCAGGAAAGGCGTTAACATTTCAAATGTAAAAAAAGAAAAATATCTAGTAAAAAACACAAATACTATCAATGAGTGGTACAAAACAAATTGAAATGATAACAAATGCTGGACTTGTCACTAGCAACATGGCATTTTGTATGAAGAGCTAAGGTCACTAACATGACTAGACTTCAAATTTTTTACCTATCACATAATCCAATAATAGAGTCATGTAAATGCTATTGTTTGGTACAAACTAATACAAGCATACAATGAATAAGCCAAATGGGGCTCTTTAAGTATATTATCAGAAATCTGCTGTTCTTTAATTATTCTCTCATTTTGTAGAACCACACACAAACACAAGAAAGTTAAGCCTGTAATTTATTTTTTTCTGCAGAACTTTTATTTTACTTTAGGCAATAGAAAAACCTTTAATATATATGTCAGAGTGTCATTTCTGAAATTTGACCCAAGAATGAAGCCATGTGTGGTCAACTATTAAAAAAAAAAAAAAAAAAAAGCTTTCATTTAAATGCAGCTAAGGGTTTCTACTTTTTAATGTAAAAACATCTGTTTCTTTACAACAACCAAGATTTTATACCGAAAAGAAAAATCATCAAGCTTTTTTGTTTACTACTTAACATTTTTATTTATTATTTGGGAATTTTACATCATAACTCTAATCACACTCACTTCCGAGTCCTTCCAGATCTCCCTCCCAAACTCTTGTGACATTCCCTTAAAACACCCCTCAAAAAAAGAAAAGGAAGAAAAAAGATATATTTACTCTTGTTGAATCTCAGAATATAGATATAGAATCCAATCTAGTCAGTGTATTCTGAATCAGCATAAGGACTTCTGCCTTGTTTTCATGCTTTCGCCAATATAATCTATAGTACATGCCAGGCAATTTTGAATAAAGTGGTCCATCCTGAGAAAGTTCTGGCACAGGTCTGCTCTGTTAATATTTTGTGTGTGCTGATTGGCATTTACATACATGTTTTCCTAATCATTATTTTCTGACCATGTTTGACTGAACTAATACAACCTTCCTTGAACCATTACTTTCTGTGTTACATTTGTGTATAGACTGGAACTGAAGTAAGATTGTCTGTGGCATCACACTGGAGTCTGTCCCCAAGCCCAGCAGGCAGGGTACCAGGTCCTCAGATCTCAGGTCCATTACAGGTTGGCAGAAAAGTTAACATTGAGCAACCATCTTTACACTAAGCAAAACATCCCTCCAGCTCTAACTCGTCATTTTAAAGAGAGAAAAAAAAAGTCTTTGGTTCTTTGATTATAATCTTCATTATCCTTATTAGATGAATATACATAATTCCCTAGTGGAATTCATGAATTTTCAGAGTAATAAGTGCTATATTTTTTAAAAAAAAAAAATCTTTAAAATGTCAACACAATGGGAGTATTTGAGATAGCTTTGAGTCCATTTCTTATTACAGCTTTGTAAGTATTTCAAGGAACAATTAGCTTCTCAACTCTGAGTTCACAATTATAATTAATATTACAAAAACATTTCTGAAATGTGCTTCTTTGTTTTGACTTTGGGTAATATGTTCATTCGTAAGCTTTGACGGGATCTGGTGAGTTCTGGACTAAGATTTTTAAAAGAATATTCAACTAAACTTTTTAAATAAGTGGGTCACAAAGTTGCTGAATACATATTTTAAGAATTTCTTCCACTTTCATTAATTGCACTAGATTGCCAAATTCAGCCACTGGCATAATAATTAATGTTAACCATATCATAGCTGTCATGTTGAACTAGAGAAAAGGGAACCAATATAAAGCTACTGTACTTGGTATCTGTCAGATCTAGTAGAAGAAAATAAGGTAGTACATCTAATCCAAATGGTTGTTGGAAAGAAGAAAAGGTGTAGTTAGACCCTAAAGGAAAATACAAGTAGAAACCAGAGTTAGAACCTGAGAACTAGGAATTAAGACATCAAAATTGGTCATACTGAAACAAATCTCTTGGAAGCTTTTCTAAAAGCCGGGATTTTTTTTTCCAACTATTTTCATTTTCAAAGAGTTATACTACCAAAAATATCCTTAGTAATTATTTTCTTAGTCATTCCTTTTGTAGTTCTCTAAATTTTGTACTTGGCATGATTCAGCTGACGGAAAAGAAGATAGGACCATATTAAAAAAAAAACTGACACATGCTACTTATAAGCACATATTTCATTGCCATCTACTCTATCTTATGTTAAAGAGTCGACAGAAATTCTCTTTATTCAATGCCTGAGGAATCAAAGTTTTATAAAACTCTAATTGTGAGTCAGCACATAGCTATATCATCCCATTGTGCACTGCTACATTCCATTTGTCCTAAATGTTAAGAGACTTTAGTAGCAGAAAAAAAAAAAACCCTGCTATTTCAAAATATAGAAATCAAATCACATGGTATATTACCAATGGAGAAATATACATGCACACACAAAATTATGAATTTCCTTACTAAAGAAAAAACTTAAAATGCCATTATAAAATCTAGGGATTGATCATAATTAAAGTCAATCAGACAAAAATCAATTGATATGTTATATTGCTAAAGATGCTACACATGTAACCTCAAAGGAAAAATTACTGTATATATAAAATATAAATCACTGTGTGGTTGCTGAATCTTTAGATTGTAGGTCATCTATACAAAATCCACTTGCTGTTTTCACTTGAGAAAAATAGTGTCATCCACTAATATTTCTACATGCTCTTAATCCAGTTATTTCTAAACCTTAGAGAACACTTTATCCCCATAATATCGTATTATGTCTTCTTGCTTTTCCCACATGATAGATCCTGCTAGTGAATGTACAGTATTCATTCTCGCCTAACACTGGTTTTGGTATTCAATACTCATGTGCTATATACTAGCTTATATGTGTATGTGCCCAATTCCCAATACCCAGTGAATACATGACTCAGCTCTGAAAGGTTAAATATTGAAAAACATAAAGATCTTGCTCGAGCACAGTGACCCATGAAGAAAATGTAATTTCAATATGTTAATTACTTCCAGTCTTTCTTTCAACTTTTGTTTTGTTTGAACTTTTGTTTGGTGAAAACACTGGAAACAACTTCTTGCTTTCCATCTGCATACTTTGTTTTTACATAGCATCTGGGCTCTGTATGGAAAGGTCAAACAGCCACATCATTTCAATATAAGAATCAAAGTCAGATACCAAGGATGAATAAGTAGCAAGTGAAACTTGAGAAACTGAGAACTTTCTTAAGGGGTTACAAATGTTCTAGGCTGTTTGTGGACTTCCTGATACTACCAGAAAGGTATGGCATACACTCAAGTCAGTGTAAACAATTTTTTATATATAGAATAGATGCAATTGCTACTATAAAAAAGAAATAAGTGACATTTTACTTACATGAACACACATGGAATGTTTATACTAGAATTACCTTTTTTCATATGTCTATAGAGTTTAGGAATAAAATAATAAGTGAACATTCAAAGAAAATATAATAACATGTACAAAGTTTTCTAGGGTTGCTTCTATGGTTGCTTATTCAGTTTTGCCCATTTGCTTGATTGCTTGCATGTTCACCTTTTGTAATTGATAAACAACCATTTAAATATTATATAATATAAAACTATTATTTGGTATTTCTTAATATATAGTTGTTAATTCAAATTGTGGCCTCTGTCCCTCCCCTTTTGAATCTGAGCAGCCTGTGACATAAGTGAAGGTGACTGTAATCTCCAAGGTTTTACCCAATGAGTTCATTGCAACCTTACATGTCTGGACAATACAATTATTCTATAGCTATCATCCTGCCAGGATACCACATGGAAAGGATTCTTGAAGGAATCCTAATACTCAAATACTTCAAGTTCTAAAACAGACGTGGAAAGAAACAAGAATAAAGTCCCCCATGACTGAGCTCCTACCAAACTTTGAGTCCTTTTAGCAGAGACCAGACAGCATAAATCGGAAAGAAGTTATTCCTATGTAACATATTGTAATTCCAAACCTTCAGAGTTTATTATAAAAATGTTTCTATGTTGTTAAATTTTGGAATAACACAACCAAAGAGCATATATGAGCTGGACCTAGATCCCACATACATGTACTGCAGATATACACCTTAGTCTTCATGTGTGTCTCCACAACAACTGGAGTGGGACTATCCCAAAAGCTGTTGCCTGTCTGTGGAACCCACTCCTCTAACTCTGCTGTCCTGTCTGGCCTCTGTAGGAGAAGACATGCCTAGCCTGGCAGAGACATGATGTACTGGTTTAGGGGGATAACCAGAGGGTCCTCTCCTCTCTCATAAGAAAAGGGAAGAAGGGATGGGGAAGGAACTATGTGTGTGGGGGGGAGACTGGGATGTGAGACAGTGATTGGGATGTAAAGTGAATAAAAATTGAGGGGTAATCTAAAAACATAGTCACAAAAATAGAGAAAGTCTTTTACCTACATTTGAAAATATGAGAGAGAAAAAAAGAAGTGTGTACTGGGTCATATAAAGTTTGCAAGACCAAGGGGCCTCTCTTCCCAATGATAGCTGACTAGGCCATCTTCGATTAGAGCATATTTTAACTATTCAGCTGTAGTGAATAAATGCACAAGTGATTCAAACAGCAAATAAAGAAAATCATTCTATTGTAAGCACAATAATGCAGGAACTCTTTATCTCTGTTGACGCTAATGAGGTGCCAACCAGTTGTGCTTGGGTATGTTGAAACTTTAACACGGCAGGTATTATCTATATTAAAAAATGAGTGATGAAGCCATGGGCCACAAGTAAGAGGCTGCTTTGTCAATGAACCATGTCATGTATTAGGAAGAAATTACATATTTGAAATCTAAAATTTGAAGTTCTCATTTAATATAACTTATTTTTTTGACATTTTCTTGATAAAGGCAGTATTTAGAGAAAACCAAAACTCTCTGTGAGGTAGCCTGTTTTTGCTGGTGTTCAGAAAACAAACTAAAAGTGAGCTGCAAACTTTGTACAGTGATTTTTCTTCTCTATTTCATTAGGTTTGTTTTGGCTCTGAACTCAGAGCAGCCTAAAACTGTAAAGTGATCACTCCAGGGACCACCCATACATCTTACAAGGTTCACATCTAGTGTTTCCAAACCTCCTTCTGAGATGACGTGCAGCCTCAAAGAAGTTGTAAGTAGATGACAGGAAGGGGGAAAAAGAAACTCGATTGTTTTGTGCAGTGTAAAAAGGAGTCACCAGGGCAATGTGAAGATAAACTAAAGGCCATCTGGTCAGCTCTAAACGATCTACTTCTCCAGCAAGATTCCATCCAGAGATTAGAGCTGATTCTTCTCCTGCCTCTGCTTAAGCAAATTTGAGACACAAGCTTAGTTTTCAAACATGTAGTTGCTGAGCTTGCAAAAGAGCGAGGAAAAATGGTGAAAACATCTGCAAGCATGTCACTCAACAAAGCCCATAACGTAAGGTAATTCTTATGAGTGAAAATCAGAACCCAGTGGGCACATAAATTTTATGTGACTCTGCTCCTTTCCAAATGATGTAAGGAGGAAATAGTACAATCAACTTTATACCTCTGCAATACTTAGACTCTTTCCACTTGAGAGAAATACTCACTGTGTTGAGTATTTCTGACAGGAGAATTTAAACCAAATCTGGGCAGAACAAAGCAACTACATCTCAGAAAATGTACCATAAAAAAACATATCCTGTGAGAAATCTTTTTTTCCCTTTTGTACCATACAATGTCTGTCTGTTGTCTCTTAGAGAGGAGTAAGATTACACATTTATCCTTTAACTGCCTGCAGAAGAGACTGAATAAAACATGTGTACATGTCAAGTTGACCCACAATTCTGCAAAACTTCATGAGGAAGCAATCCCAACAGGACTTCCGCCAACACCACACTCTGCATAAGGTCACAGCACAGTCCTCTGTCAAGGAAATAGCTGGGGAAGAATTGAGATATGAAATGATACAATCCATTGCTAAAATATTAAGCAACTTTCAACAGCTTGTCAACTTGATTTTGGGCATTATTCTATTTGGCAACCTGCAACAAAAAAGTTATATAGATTAAATATAGATATAGGTGATATAGATATATAGATGATATAGAGATAGATGATAGATAGATAGATAGATAGATAGATAGATAGATAGATAGATAGATAGATAGATATCCTCATGAGCAAAGCATATTATCCTCCTTGTCCATCTCTCAGTTTTGAAACAAGCACTGGTTACAGAGGTCATAGAATTCCTTTCGAGTCCACGTAGATGTAATTTGGCATTGGGACTTTCATGTTTACACTGTCCCTACAGGTTCTAGGAAACTTGTTTTAATTTTGCCTGTTGATTTGACCAGGCTAGCCTTGAACTAAAAAAAATTCTTGTTCCCTTCAGTGTCCCAGATGCTGGGATTACAGGTAAGGGGTCTTACAATCAGGTTTATAATTTACATTTTGAAAGATGATGCACATATAAATTTTCATTTTTAATTTTACCATATATGAGACCCTAAATAAAGCCTGTGGAAAATATCAGTTACCTAGACCCCTCCATGAAATAAAGCAAACCAAACTTTTGCCCCGCAGAGGAACATAAAAATGTTCTAATTTTGAAAACAGGTGTGATGTCAACACTCTGGCATTTCCTGCTTTAAATTTCTTGATTTTATTGGTCCATGTTACCTATTTCTTTAGGTAATGTCTCTTAGCATGTATAATTTATATGGTATAGCTACCTAGAAAGAAAAGTATTCCAAGAACAGATTGTAAAATAACTGAGTTCACAGATCACTATTTTACAATGGCCATGGAAACTAATCAGGAAACTGCAAAGACAATCTCATTAATATTTCTTTAGCAAAAATCTAAAAGTCTCCAGAAAGACACCAACCTGTATATCTTTGACTGTGGAAATAATATTAATTACTAGTGTATTACAGTATTTTTTAAATGAAATGTTATTATCTTCACAGGCTTACAGGCCAAATGTAGTCTGTACTATAGCTCAGAAAATGGACTACTCAATAAACCATTCATTCTTTCATTGAACACATGTTGGTAATGCACCAAAACCTACTGAGTTCCAGGTGCTATAAGACCTAAGTAACACAAGAGTGTACTGTAAGAAAGGGTGGCACAAATAGTAAAACAAATATGGGACATTAGCAAAGATCAGTGACAAAGGAAAACATGGTGATGTGAAAGAAAGCAGGGCCCCATGGGGCAGAGAAGCATATGAGGAAAGGTGTCTTTGAAAATGTAATACCTGACCAGGTGGTGATGGCGTACACCTTTAATCCCAGCACTTGGGAGGCAGAGGCAGGCGGATGTCTGAGTTCGAGGCCAGCCTGGTCTACAAAGTGAGTTCCAGGACAGCTAGGGCTACACAGAGAACCCTGTCTCAAAAAAACAAAAAAAGAAAAAAGAAAGGAAGGAAGGAAGGAAGGAAGGAAAGAAAGAAAGAAAGAAAGAAAGAAAGAAAGAAAGAAAGAAAGAAAGAAAGAAAGAAAGAAAATGTAATACCTGAACCGAGACCTGAATATGAAGGTGAAGAGGAATTATGGAATTAAAATCCAGGATAAGAGAACTCTGTGAAGAAAGAATATCAAATTCATGTAATTAAAAACAGTGAGATAGAAAATGAAGCTCAAATCATCAGCATTTTCCATGTAAAAACACTCTTTTTCTATTTGGGAATGACAAACTGGACAGGAAAAAGAATGCAAGCCCTTAAGTCTACACAAAGAACTGTATGTTTCTGCGTCACGCACAGGCGCCGCCTTGTCTGCGTGTGCAGAAAACACCTTGGACTGGGTTCGTACTGAAGAGCTAAACTTCCTAAAATAGAGATGAGCTGCAAGAAAGAATATTATTTATTAATTACACACGGGAGAACCCAACCCTCTCCCGCATGTTCCATTGTCTCTGCTGAGTGTGTCTCTCAGTGTCACAATGGCTCAATGTCCCAATGGCGCGTGGTCCAATCCTCAGCGGAGCTGTGTCCAGAAGGCGGGTCCAATCGAGTAGGCGTGATGACATTGGTGGTCGGTCCGGGCGACGAGTGGGCGTTGACAGTGGGCGGTCCGAGGAAGCTGTGTTCTGGGACATCTAGGGGAGCAACTCTTAGCGTGTCTGTAAGGGGTGCAATACAATGCTTAGAGGGTGGCGGGCGAGACCCAACAAAGAACCACAGGCAACTAGAGAATTCTAGAAGCTGGAGAAATGGTCTTCTCCAGGGATTAAACACACCAACTGATTATATAATACAAAATAGCTCAGAAAACATGCGCATGAGTAGTGCTATATAGGCTAAGAAGCTTATATTTATATCTTTAGCACTATGTATGCCTAAATAGATATATACATGCATATAACAGTAATCGGTGAAGAAAGTGGACCATGAATTGAAAGGAGAGATGTATGAAAGGGTGTGAAGGGGGGGAAAGGTAGAAATGATGAATAATATATTCTCAAAAAGAATAAAGTAATAAAATTTTACTTACAAAGTCACATTAAGACTTTTATAATAAAATACTTATCTGCAACCTTCTTTTTAGCAAGAGATAAAGATGTGTATTTACAATCAAGACAAATTTATCTTAATAGAAATAATTCATCACACAGTGAGGCTTATATTCGATATTTAGCTATAAGTTATTTCCCTTCAAAGTGTTTTTATGAAATTATCTTAATTTGCATTGTACAATAAATACATGAACATTAAGTAAAAAGCATAATTTATTTACTGGAAACCTAGAATAAAATGTATACCTAACACATACATTGTTAACAATAGAATATCCAAAGCCCAAATAATGCTGTGAGTTAAGAGCACTTCAAATTCTATTGTCCTGAAGCTCTCCCTCAAAACTGCTGAGATTAAAGTGTTCCACAAACCCACAGAAAAAGTTCTGTAAATGAGTTTGAAACACTTAAAATGACAAAAATTGAAGATGTGTTTCCAAAAGGGTAGCATGACTCTTCATCCTCACGCTAAATGCATGAGGTTCAGGTGAAAAGTTGTTCTCAAACGGGAAAAAGAGTCAACACAGCCTAGATGATACCATGACCAGTGGGAGCTGAGCACAGCTGCACACACCTAGGACAAAAACACTGGAGGAAAACAACAACAACAACAACAACAACAACAACAACAAAACAGCAGGATCCCTTGGGGTTTCAGGCCAGCAATCTAGCTAAACCAGAGACTTGCTGTAATTACCAGGGATTTGGATTGAGAGTCTCCTTTGATTTTCTAAGTAGCTAAACTCAAACTCTTAAAAAATTAACTAATGTCCTTAAATTTTAATTGTTTTTTTTTTCCTTTTAAGACTAGGTTTCACCACTGTCTTCCAGATATGTTATTTCCACTACAGCAATGAACACAGAGCAGCTATGGATAACATTCTATCATGGATGTGACAGATCCTCCCGAGGCTCAATACTTTCAGGAGGAGATATTTGCAGTTAACGGTGGCTAAGGGAAGCAGAGTCATTCTCTTCAACAATGTAGACACGGGTACATTGTCCTTGTTCTAGGAAGTAACCCTAATTATGTTCAGTGGGTCAAAAGTAACTAGAAAATAGGATAGAAAAAGAGGTGGGTCAGCAGGTATCCAGTCTGGTATTTCTCAACTTGACACAAGCTAGGATTATCTGGGAAAGGAAATTTCAATTGAGATAAATGTTTCATCAAATTGGTCTGGAGACAAGCCTATGGGGCCCTTTCTTGATCAGTTATTGATGTGGGAAGACCCAGCTCACTGAGATTGGGGCCAACCCTGGCAAGTAGCCATGGTTGGTCTAAGAGACAGGCTGCCTAAGCCATGAGGAATAAGCCAACAAACAATATTTCTCTAGTCTCTGCTTCAGGTCTTTCCCACAGGTTCCCAACTTTAGTTGCTGCCCTTTTTTCCCCTCCATGATGGACTATAAACTGTAGGCAGAAATAAACTCTTTTCTCTCCAATTTGCTCTTGGTCATGATATCTTATCACAGCAACAGAAATCCTAACTGAGACAGCAGGAGTAGAATAGAAATAAAAAGGAGAAATAGATTGTGTTAACTGAACCACAATAACACACGAAAAAAATGTAAAAACCAAATTGCACGTTTCACTTACTTTGAATCTTCAGATACCCACAGAGGTCAGGAAATGAGCATGAAGTTGTAGGCAGATGCTTTCCAGGAAGGAGAAAGTAATAATAACACATTGGTATAATGGGTTAAAAGGAAATACTAAAATAGAAAGGCTTAAATTTGGATGGGTTATGGGAGGGATAAAGTAATACTAAAGACCTTTTAAAAATTATATAGAAACCTATTACTGTAGAAGCTCCCAAAATATGTACATACACAAATGCAAAAAGAGCTTTTTGAAACATTTTTATTGATTCTTTGTGAGTTTCATGCATCTCCTCATGTCCTGTATCTGCCCTCTGCCCTTGAAAAAAATTTAAAAACACAAACAAAATAAATGAAACACTACATAGAAACATCACATTATGGGTGCTGTAGTATGCCACAGTGTGTCCCACAGTATACCTCTCTGTCCACACATCTTCTGTTGCAAATGTTCATTGCAATGAGTCTTTGGACTGGTTCCAGGTCTCTGGTTTCTGCGACACCAGATCAATATTAAATCCTCACTGGGATGCCTCCCAATTATCCTGTTGTTGCCCTGTGTCCTCTGGAGCTCCTGCAATGTTAAAGCAGCAGGACCAGCCCTTTCACATGCCCCAACAGTTCACAGATGATGTAGATTTTGGGGTGGGCCAACTCAAAGACCCCGGTGGCAGCTATCAGGATGAGTTCTCCACTACTGCTCTAAGTAGGCCACCCAATGCCACTACCAGCAAGAGGCAGGATCAGCTCTCTAGCTTTCATGCTCTTACACTGGCTCACTGGCACTGATACCCCCAGAGCCAGCTCCACTGGGCTGGCCAGTCAAAGCGCAGGGGCCCAGTCTCCAGAGTACTCCTACCTGAGAGAGCTGGCTCCAGCTCTTTTGAGTGGCACAGCCACTCTGGGACCAACCCTGCACAGCTCTTGTTATCTACACAGTTCCAGTTGCTTACCCAGAACAGGGATGTCTGCAAGGTCTCTAGTGGTAATATAAACCATAGACATTGACATCAATCCTTGTTGCTCCCTAACCATGAACCCAGACAGACATGGTCCTCTGTGGCAGCATGGGTTGGCCCTCAATGGCCTCAGGTGGCAGAACTGGCTATGCACAAGAAGCTATTTCTCTCTACCCTCAAAACTCCAGTTCCATCATTCTTCAAATTGTTCGAACTACTCTGCTTTTCTTCCTATCCACCACATTCTTATACACTGCAGTGGCTCCTGCTATAGGCAAGCCACACTAATGGTAGGATTCCAAGTGACTTCCTCTAGCTGTACCATGTGTCCTGGTAGTCAGCAGGTCTCTGGATGTCATCCTCCTCCTGTGGTGTGTTCTGTGGTGGTAGGCAGGGCTCTGTGTGTCTAAGGCCTGCCTGTGCCATGCAGCGGAAGGCAGGTCTGTGGGTATCTTTCCCTGACTTCGCCACCCGTCATGGTGGCTGACAGGACTCTTAATTTTGTGGAAAAAAAATTAGAGTTAGTTACACTAAAGCAGGGTAACACTTCTCCTACTAAACACCACGGGTTGACAAATGAAAAGCTCAGTGCCAGAAATGAGCTGTCTCTTTTGGAATTGTTGGCTAGTGAGTCCTCTAAACTTCCCAAACATTACAGATTATCACCAATGCTATTTGTACCTTTCCAGAAATGAATGATAAGACTCTCTTGCTGAAAACAACATATACATGATTCACAGGACACAGAAAAGGCAAGCTGGCACTGACCTGGAAAGTTTGTGCCTTTGGACTAGTTTTCATAATGCTGGAAGGTGATATGCATGTTACCAGAGGGAAAAGGTAATCACCAATGTAATCTAGCTCAGAACCCTGCAAGCTGCAGTAACAACCAATCTGAAAAGATATGTCCTCTGGTAAAATCATGGAGTAACTCTTCTCATAGTTGCAGCCAATCATTTTCTGATTGGACTTAAGACCAGCTCCAGAGGATGAAACTCAAAATCTAACACTATTGTATCTTGTGGTATTTTGAGCATTTGGGCTAATATCCACTTATCAGTGAGTACATATCATATGTGTTCTTTTGTGATCGGGTTACCTCACTCTGGATGATAGTTTCTAGTTCCATCCATTTGCCTAAGAATTTCATAAATCCATTGTTTTTAATAGCTGAATAGTACCCTATTGTGTAAATATACCACATTTTCTGTATCCATTCCTCTGTTGAGGGATACTTGAGGTATTTCCAGCTTCTGTCTATTATAAATATGGCTGCTATGAACATAGTGGAGCATGTGTCCTTATTACATGTTGAAGCAACTTCTCAGTATATGCCCAGGAGTGGTACATAGCTGGGTCCTCAGGTAGTACTATGTCCAAATTTCTGAGGAACCACCAGACTGATTTCCAGAGTGATCGCACCAGCTTGCAATTCTACCAACAATGGAGAAGTGTTCCTCTTTCTCCACATCCTTGCCAGCATCTGCTGTCACCTGAGTTCTTGATCTTAGCCATTCTGACTGATGGGAGGCAAAATCTCGGGACTGTTTTCATTTGCATTTCGCTGATGACTAACGATGTTGAACATTTCTTTAGGTGCTTCTTAGCCACTTGGTATTCCTCAGACGAGAATTTTTTGTTTAGCTCTGTAGCCCATTTTCAATAGGTTTATTTGTTTCTCTGGAGTTTAACTTCTTGAGTTCTTTGTATATATTGGTAATTAGCACTCTATCAGATGTAGGGTTGGTAAAGAGGTAAAATTCACAGACCATATGAAGCTCAAGAAGAAGGAATATCAAAGCGTGGATACTTTGGTCCTTCTTATAATGGGCAAAAAAATAGACGTGGAAGGAGATACAGATAAATCCCATTCCAAGCCCAGAGTCTTCCTCTTTCTCCTGCCTGAGAATCAGGATGTAGATCACTCAGTGACCATGTCAGCCTGTGTGCCGCCATGCTTCCCACCTGATAGTGGGTTAAACCTCTGAAACTATAAGCAGGCCCCCATTAAATGTTTCCATTCATAATAATTGCCATTATCATATTGTCTCTTCAAAGAGAAAGAACATGGACCAAGGCAAGAATAGAGGACAGAGTTACAAGTGTTCTAGGCTGGCCTCAGACTTCCTATGTGGCTGGCACCGCCTTGAACTTCTGATCCTCCCATCTCCAATTCTCAAATGCTGAGATTACAAGCGTCTGGCACCAACCAAGCACATTTATACTGGGTGAGGAACTAAGCTCAAATTTCTGCTCATGTTCTGCTAGTGCTCCATTAACTGAGTTATCTTTCCAGGCCAAATTTCAGTTTTTCAATCTACACAATAGTTTTAAAATTATGCAGAATGTGTCAAGCAAAATAATGTAGATCAGAGAGCAATTGAATAGTTGCTTTATCACATTAAACTCGTTTTCTGTTGCCCTCATAAAACTTTCCTGTTAAAGGAGTTCAAAAGGAAAATAGATAGAATGTCTTAAGTCTACCTTAAAAAGATGGAGTCGCATATTAAATTATACAAGTTTTGCATTTATGTTTTATGATACATGTTATTTTTTTCAATTATTTTTAGCAGTATTATTAGAGAACTAAATTCACTTGTAGTTTCAGACTTCTAGGTTTTTTGCAGGGTGGTGACTTCAAATTTTTTCAAGTCTCCATATTAGACATTTTTAGTAAAGAATTTTACTTATTGTTTTAGGCAATAATTACCTGGGCAAACCTGCTTGTTCTATTATTTTGTTCTCTTCCACATCCTGTGTGCTTATTGGTCACTCTCACACCTCATTACCTGAAAAGATGTGCCTTGCAATACACAATAAAGCCTCTCACAGACTTGCCTTACTTCAGCAAGCAGCAAGCCACTGTTTTCTCTATTTCAAATGGAAAACAACACTACATTAAGAACAGTGGACAACATTGTCAGTTGTCATCAGTCTTTCCTAGACAATATCAGAACCAATTTAGAATTTGTGCTTGCCTAGTTACCTCTTCTTCTCTTTTATAGGAGTTATTTAAGGAAACAACACTGAGTTTATATTTGTTTTTCATTGATCTTTTTTTTTTAAAAAAAACACTGAGCAGCCGTGTTCTATAAAAGTGACAAACAAGTAGACCAGTTGTCATTAGCTTTAATAGCAGGAGAATATTATTCTTAAAAACCTTAAATCCAAGACTTAAGTGAATAGGCTGTGAAGTCTTTAAGGATCCAACACAGCTTATTCAACTTTGCATCTCTAACATTGATGCTGTGCATGTCACATCAATAGACATCCCCTTGTACTTTCTTGCATAACCAGGGATGCTTAGAAAGTCCTTGGCATTAATAACTAAGATAAGCTATTCCTAAACAACCTGTTTTTTTAAAAATAGTCTGTCTTTCATATTTGAGCCAAAGTATTTCAAGAATAGGATTTTCCACTGCCAAGCTTTCTGTCATTAAAACCAAAGAATTATCTAGATTTGAAATGATAGAAGAAGTATAGATAAAGCCAGTCAGAAACTCCAGGAAACAAACTGTGGGGGTCTGCATAGCGTCTATCATAAGGTGGGCATGATGCTTACACATCTCTAATCTGAGTAGCAAAAGAAAACAGGGAATTTTACAAAGCAGGAGATAAAGTATGGGGTCCGTTCCAGATAGTGGCTCAGTTTGGGTGAGAGGGAGACTTACAGACATCAGGAGCCAAGGGCAGGAGACATAACTAAGACATGGGGTCTCAAAATATCCACTTTAGACATTTAATAGCATTCACTCAAACACTAGAAAGAAACGAGATACCCGACAAGGAATGCAAGGCGGTAGCACTGGCAGAGAAAGGAGAGACACCAATAAAATGTTCCCCAAGAGTAGTGTTGGAGGACATTTTAAAAAAGATTTCCATTGAGTGGGAAGCATGGTTACTGAGAACTTCTGTGACTTACACTCAAGAGAAACTCAAGTGTCTTGGGAACAGGAAGCATACCCTGAGCCTGCCCACACTGACACCAGTACCTCCAAGTACTCACTGAGCTAGAAATCTGGTCAGAGGCAATCTTCAAGGGAACATACCATTAAGGTCCATAAGGGGCACTGAGTTTTTCAAAGTACTCTAGAGCAGGGCCACTTTGTAACTTGGCCAATGGATATGGTACCAAAATCAGTGTACTGACCTTGCAAAGGATTAACAAAGGGACAGGTATTAAGGACCACTGAGATGCATGAGCATCATCTGCAAGCCACTACTTAAAGATTTGATTCAACTTCACTAAAATTAAATGCCTGGGAGGGTAACAGGCACCTGGGCACTCCAGAAGGAATGCCAAGGGACTGGAACCATCAAGAAGCAAGAAAGGCTGCATTCAGACACTGTTCCCATCACACTCTCTCCTCTTCACATACTTCCTCTTCATTTTATACTCGATGTTAATCTAACAAACCAGCTCTATCCCACTGTGTTCCCACTTTTCTATGTTTCTCTTTCTCTCTTTCTTTTTCTCCAATCTTTGCTTTTTCATTTTCTTTTTATATGCTTTTGGAAAGAGTACAGTCTTCCTTTACTGTTGGAGTCTCTGTTTCCCTGTTGATTGACAGTTGGGACTCTTTTAGGTGAGCTGACTGCATTTCTTTACTTTTTTAATTCTACCTCTAGTCAAAACACCATCTTCTCTCCCTGGTCCCTATTCACTCCTTCAACTTTTCTCTCTTCAACCTTTTTCTCTATTAGTGCAATACTAATTTCTAATTTTACTCCTTTTTTTTTCTTTATACACATACCAATAGTAAATGGTACAATAGTGCACACAATACTATCAGTGTTTCTTTCTTCCTAAAATGGTGTTTATATAATAACTTTTTTCTCTTTACTGCTACTTTTATTTTCATAGTTGGCCTATCCTTCATAGTAATTTATTTTACAGTCATTATTCTGATGTCAGGAAAATACTATGGTTGAATCTGGAACCTAAAACACAGCATATCAGACAAAATGACTCCTAAAATCGACTGTAACTACTCCCTTTTGAATGCTACAAACATTTCCACTGAAAGAAAATTGATGGGAACTTGTGATGTTGCTCATTGGGCAATGGTGTTTTCTACACAGCCTGAAAAATCAAGTTCAACTCCCAGGGTACACATGTAGAGAGAAGAGAATTGACTCATAAAAGTTGTATTTGGCCTTTATATGTGTGTCACAGCACATACACATGAGCACATATATAGAATACATAAATAAATAAATAAATAAATAAATAAATAAATAAATAAATGTAAAATATATGTATATTATGTAAATTTTATACATGTATATAATTAAAAATATAAAAATGACTTATAAAAAGTTCAAGCAATGATCTAACCCCAGAAGTATAAATTCCAATAGTAAAACCCAATGAATGTGGAAAACCATGCAACACCACTCCTCCAACAATTACAGCTGCCACAGCAATGGGAGTGAAATAAATATCAACTCAAACAAAGAATTCAAAAGAATGATTATGAGTCTCTTCAAGTGGACACAATAAACTCTACAATGAATTCCATGAGTACAGAAACGGTTGAAATAAAGAAGCCAACACATGATATCGATATGTAGCTTAATGAAGAGACAGGAATGCTGAAAGAATACTGCAATACTAGAAATGGAAACTCAAGTAAGTCAAATATCTAAAGTTTGAAAGATTTTTCAATACAATGTATTGACAGGAGAACAGAATATCAAAGATCTGAGATAAGGTAGGGGAATTGGAGCACTGATCCACAAAAATCACATTTGTAGCTTTGACATGAGAGTAGAAGTAAAACTATCTACATGAATGAAAGAACTGAGACATGGAAAAGGAAAGAAAGAGAATGAAATGAGTATAAGGGAATGTGTTCAATGAGTGATATATGCTTCTCTAAAAATGTGTCTTCTTAATACAGTACTATGTACAATGAATATGAATAATTAAAATTAAATGATACATTTTAATTAACAAACAAACAAAAAACATTGGTCACATACACAACTTATTTTAGTGTCAATTTTCTTTTCAGTAGGAAACATTTCCCAAGGTTATTTGATGACTTACTGACTTATGACTTCTAGCACTATTTTATAAGTATGTATTTAAATACTTTCTTATTTTCATTGTTACCCTTTAAATGGGTAATATTTCAAAATGATGGTTTATTTATAGAAATAGTGGTAAGTGGAACGTAGCTCCCTATTGGTTTCTATAGCATGACATAAAGCAAATCTAAAACCATACATAGTTTATAACATTCTGACCTTTAACTCAACATCACTCTGTCCCTCTAAAGAACACACCAGTCCCTTTCTCTTCATGTTTTAGGATAATGTTATAATAAAGAGTCTAAACACAGTTTTGATATTTGACAGTGAGTGGTTCTCAAGTCCCCCTACTTCCATTTTTCCTGTTGCATATGTGTCAGAAAGCTAAAATTCTGGGCAACTTCCTTTGATATCAGTAGAAACTGTAGTCTTTCAAATACTCATCTAAATATGTTTAAAAACCTTAAAACCTTTATCTCCTAACCTCAGTAAAAGCTGGAATGTTCCACAATCTCTTTAATTTTCATTCCTGCTTGGGAAACTGCCTTAATATCCCAAGATAGTCCTATTATAGTAAACCATTTTGTAGCTTTGCGATATATACAAGGCCATCATCAGTCTTAATAAACCAAATTTTGGGTGAGGGAGCCATTTCATTTTTACAAAATAACTGTAATGACTGTGTTAAGGCAATAACTTACCAACGCAACATATGAGCAGGCAGACCTGAGAGTGACAGTGGCTGCTGAGAAGCCTTGTAAACTTCTCAAGTCAATGCTGCCCATGGGTGCAGTTGGTGGGAACTTCCCAGGCCAGGGAAGCTTATTTTTCAGTGACTCCCTGGTGAGCCCCTTTCTTTCAGTAATTCAGTGATAACTTTATGTCCTTCATCTCCCAAACTTTTCATAGATTAAATACAACCCAAATTCTCTAGTAGCACCTTCACTCTTGAAATTCATGGGGAACCTTGATCTGCTGAATTGAACACCAAATGATCTATTCACTTAATAGTAGAAATAATCACATCTTAGATTTTGACTACAAATAGGTATGCAATAGACATTTATTGCAGAATGGCAGGCCTCCCCCTTATCCATTAGAGTTTGAACCAATAAAATATAGTAGCATGGAGAAATGTAGTAGCAGTTTAAAAGGAAAGATGTCGCAGGACATTCAAGGACAATGGAAGATCAAACCCAGACTGCTGACTAAGCAGGAAGAAAGTGAGCTGCCACATTCAGACTGACTTACATGAAAGGTAGATGCATCGTTTTCAAATATAAGGCATCTTTGACAAACCTATGAAACAGGAATTGATTTTTTTCAATTAGGCCAGCTTTCTAAGTCTATGTATCAATTTTATATTTTTCTTCCATGTATCGACAAGTAATCACATGGCTCTGTTTATACCACGGCTATTTGCTAGAATGGAGTCCACATATACATCTAAAACAAATGCCAGTCTAAAGTTCCTCAAGTGTTTAAAGTAAGCTCCAATATTCAAAAGTAAAATATTCTTCCATTAAAAATTCCCAGAACTGATTACCCAAAGACAAAACTAAATTGGAAAATAATTTATACATATTATATTTTTATACATACTATATTTTATACATATTATTTATACATATTATATTATTTATATAATAGCTTGCTTCTTGTTCATATAATACATTGAACACTACTGTTGGTCAGACATTTTTGTTCATAAATCTTTAAGGGGGAAATCTGTCTCAAAGATTATTCCCTGTATTATAACATTTAGGCTTATAGGTCTGATAAAATTAGCACTTCCCACACTCCTCTATCTGTGGAGACATTTGCTATAGCTATGGCCAGATGTAACTAGGAATATACTAGTATTACAAATTAATGAGTCATAGGGCAAGCTGGCAGAAGCAGTCCTGCCTTTCCTAGTGCCTATTCCCACCAGACCAAGTCACTGCAAGGGCTACTTGAATGAGTGCAAAAAAAGAAGCCATGAACCTGTAAATCATATAAGAATATCAGACTTGCAGCATCCCATACACCTTGGCCTTTGACTCTTGGCCTCACATGGCCCAGAATGTCTGTTTTCTATTCATCAATACTGAGGGGAGCTAGGTTTCCACAGGCTGCCCACACTGTCAATATCCACTGAACCTCAGACCCATTTAGCAGTGTGATCTTCTGTACTAGCTGCAGGCTGCTTTCTTGAGTAGGGAGAGTCCTGGACAGACAAGAAGGCAGGGAACAAGGAGCAAGTGTTGGAGAAGGGGTAAGAAGGCAAAGGACCAGCACTGAAAAGAATGTACAAGCTTTCAAGCATGCTATGCTCCACTAAAGGGACCGAGGTCCTCCTTTCACCATTAATGATGGGACCAATGTTACTGAACCTGTGAAATGGAATCCAGGGATAAGAGATAGAGAAGGATGGAAGCTGTGGAAACAGACTGCCCAGGTTCTCCTTCATAGAATGTCCCCAGTTTCAGTATGTTGCTTTAGCTTTCTCCAAGAATCCCTCCCCTCCCTCACTATTGCTGCAATTTATTGTTCTCAAAAATGCTGCATAACAAAACTAATGGATAGTAGTTTCTAGGGTCACACCCTCTATCTGGTAATGTCCCATGGGGCCAGGCACTGAAAGAAATCTCTCTGTGCTTTTACCCATCACTCACTTCCTCAGGATACCCCAGGTTGGGCTACACCCATATCAGTTGCAAATAATTCAAGTAATGTAGGGTATATGTCTTTCTTTTAACTAAAGATAGAAGAGGGTTTGTGTCCTTAATGCCCTTCCCAGAGCAGGGAAGAAATGCTGAAATTGAATTCCTGTACAGGTCCCCACCATCTCCACTCATCACACTGAGTTTTCTTTGAGTTTGAATGGGTGCATTCAGGTTAGAGCTAGGCAGCTATGCAGACTGCCCTCTAGTGTCAGGGATTTGCAGACTACTGAACTCTCCATTCAGAAGCATAAAGCCTTAATATACAGTTACAATAAACTATTATTTTATGCTATTTTCACTCAAAACTTGATCGAAAAAGTAAGCAATGAATAAGTAAGTAAACATCTCATTCTGTGTATCCATGCAAACATATCCAAAATTTGTCTCCTTGCCACCTTTTTCTGATTCCCTTCTAACATTAAACTCTGTCTGCTTCATCTTCCAGTCCAAGGCCAGTGATTCTATTTCTTTCACAATATTCAACTCACTCTGACTTTCTAGATAGTCTTTCCCAGGAAAGGGAGAAAAGGCTACAAATTGGAAAGTATTTTATAAGTCTTAAATTACCGAAAGAGCGGATGTGGAAGACCTATACAAAGAAAGATTGTTTTTCCTTGATGTATACTGAACTCCACTGCAAACGCTGGATAAAACAGTAAAATAAGAGCTAGAGAGATCTGTCTAGCATCAAATGATAGAATAAAGCTAGAGGAACCATAACAACATACAAGTGAAATAAAAATCAGAATAGAGAAAACAGAAATAATGCCATAAACAAGCAACCGATCTTGCACAAAGGGACCTAAAACCCACAATAAAGGAAAGGTTTCTCTTCAGTAAACCAGACCTAGAAATGTGATTATATTCAAATACAGAAGAATTAAGTGAAACTCATTCCTCACCATACAAAAATCAACAGAAATGGATTACCTCCTTAATTTAAGTGTAAGATCTGAGGGCTAAAGCTACTAGTAAATAAAAGTTGTTGAGTCAAGAGTATTTGAGTTGAGCAAGGTCAAAATAAATAAGTAGGATTTCCTCAAACTTGTGGAGAAAATACTTGTAGACCACACATCTGACAAAAGCCTAAAATTCAAAACATAAGAAACACAAAAATTAAAGATATTGAAATACTTATCGCTTATTTAATGAGCAAAAGAAAATTGAACAAATTTCTCAAAACAAGATATACAAATCTCCACCAAGTACAAAGAAAAATGCTCAGCATCATTCGTCATCAAAGAAATTCAAATCAAACCATGATGGCACAGTCCTGTACATTAACTAGAATTCTTGTGACCTAACTGAAAAAACAAACGAATGTTAATGAGGGTCTAGAGAAAAACAAATACTCATGTCTACAGCCATAATTTAAAGTAGCACAGCCATTATGTAAAATCCTCAGAAAAATGAAAATAGTCACATGACTCAGTAATCACACCACTAGTCACACATTAACAAAGGAAATTCAATAAATAAGTCAAAAAGGATTCTGCATTCTAACATTTATTGTAGCCCATTTTATAACAGCTAAGAAATGGATTCACTCAATGGGACCATTAACTGATGAACTGATTTTTTAAAATGTGGTACCTAAACACAATGGAATGCTGTTTAGCCACATGAAAGTATGAAATGCTATCATTTGTGGCAAAACAGAAAATAAGTTGGGCTCAGAATTAAAAAAAAAATGCTATATGATCTCACTCATTGTAGAATATGAAAAAAATATATCTCATATAATTAAAAAGTGTAAGTATGCTAAGAGAGGTAAGAAAAGGAAGGATGTGGAAATATTGTTTCAGAAACACAAGGTTGCAATTAGATAGGAGAAATATTATAAGTGATCTATTGTATATTATAGACTTATAATTATGATTAACAACACTGAAGTAAATATTTCAAAATATTTAGAAGAGAGGATTTTTAATTCTCTCATCACAAAGAGATGGCTATGACATATAAGCCAAATGCACTAAACTCATAGTTAAATATCTATGCATCAAAACATCACGCATCATAAGTATTTTATTATAGATCAAAAAAATACAAATTTCTCACTTAAATTATAATTTCAGATTAACAATGAATCAATTTTTAGTATAGGCATGAGACACGGTTCTGTAGATGATAGCCCATTCTTCCTTTTAGATTAGGATTAGCAATATTTTCTAGGTTTTCTTTTTCTGATCAATGTAATCCTACAAATAAAATTCAGCTGGATAGAGAAGGGAGACAAAAGACATAGTATTTAAGAATAAAGTCTAAATAGTGACAGGGAAAAATAGGGACCTTGGTTTATTCCTGTATTACAAAGGAAAGAGAGCTGGGAGAACCGTATTCTTAGAATTGTATATAATTGTATATGATGTTATTATGACATTAAAAATAATCTATGTTCTTATTAAGCTGAATATGTATTCATAAGAAAAATTGAAAGAAATATGAATGTTTGCAAAGTCATGTCTACTATAACTGACTATTTAGTTTTCAGAAAAAAATAGGGAAAAGAAATGAGGATGTGTAGATAACAGTGTAAAGGGGGGTTGGTGGAGAAACACCCTCATAGAAGCAGGGAAGGGAGAATGTGGTAGGGCGTTTCTGGGAGGAAGGGAAACCATGAAAGGGATAACATTTGAAATGTAAATAAAGAAAATATTCCATAAAAAATAAAAAATAATAAAAAAATGAAAAATCTACCAAGATGAGCTCTCAACTCTGAATATCTATTCCCAAATGCAAGGACACCCACATTCATAAATGTAACAGTAATAAAGCTCAAAGTACACACTGNACCTCACAATACAAGTGGGGGACTTCAATATCCCACTCTCACCATTGGACAGGTCATTGAAATGGAAACTAAACATAGTTGTGGTGTGAAACTAACAGATAATGTAAACCAAATGGATTTAACAGATAGCTACAGAACATTTCACCCCAAAACAAAAGGGTATAACTTCATCTCAGCACCTCCTGGAACCCTCTCCAAAATTGACCATATAATCATATTACAAGCCTTAAAAGATACAAGAAGATTGAAATAATCTGATGCCTTCTATCAGATTATCATGGACTAAGGCTAGCCTTCAATAGCAACAAAAAATAACAGAAAGTTCACATACTCATAGACTGAACGAAATGGTTGGGGATGAAATAAATAACAAAATTAAAGACTTTTTGAATTCAGTGAAAATTAAGGCACAGCATACCCAAACTTATGGGACAAGAAAGCAGTGTTAAGAGTAACATTCATAGCAGTAAGTGCCTTCATTAAGAAATTAGAGAGATTCTATAGCAGTCAATTGAGGGCACACCTGAAAGATATAGAACAAAAAGAAGCAAACATACCCAGGGGAGTAGAAAGCAGGAAATAATGAAATTCAGAGCTATTAACGTAAGGGCACAGAGACAGTATCCAAAGTAACAGAATCAGAAATGAAAAGGGAGACATAATAATAGAAACTGGGGAAATTCAAAACATCATCAGATCTTACTACAAAAGATTATACTCAACTGAACTTGAAAATCTAGATGAAATGGATAATTTTCTAGACAGATATCATGAACCAAAGTTAAATAATGATCAGGTAAATTAAACTAAATAGTCCCATAACCCCCCAGGAAATAGAAGCAATCATTAAAACCCTCCAAACAAACAAACAAAAAAAGCCCAGGGCCAGATGGTTTTAGTGCAGAATTCTTCCATACCAATGTTCCTCAAACTATTCCACAAATAGAAACAGAAGGAACACTAACTAATTCATTCTATGAAGCCAGTTACTCCGATCCCTAAATCTAATGAAGATCCAACAAAGAAAAAGAACTTCAGACTAATTTTGCTTAAGAATATTGATGCAAAAGTACTCAATAAAATTTTTGGAAAGCAAATCCAAGAACACATCAAAATTGTCACTCACCACAATCAAGTAGACTTTATCTCATGGATTAGGGGATGGCTCAATGTATGAAAATCCATCAAGAAAATCTACTATATAAAAAACCCAAAGACCCTGATATAGTGAGCTCTTGTGAGGCTATGCCAGTGCCT
>NC_034611.1:25044239-25045678 GCF_900095145.1 Mus pahari | reverse complement strand
AAAAAAAAAAAGAAGAAGAAGAAAAACCCCAAAGAAAAAAATCACATGATCATCTCATTAGATGCTGAAAATGGCTTTGAAAAATACAAGACTAAATATTTTGGAGAGATCAGAAATTTATGACACATAGCTAAACATAATAAGAGCACTATACAGCAAACAGCCAACATCAAATTAAATGAAAACTTGAAGAAATCCTACTAAAATCAGAGACAAGACAAATTGACCACTCTTTCCCTGTCTATTCAATACGAAAAGTTCTAGCTAGAGCAATTAGGGAAAAAAGGAGGTCAAAGGGATATAAATTGGAAAAGAAGTCAAAGTATCACTGCTTGTGGATGATATGATAGTATAAGTAAGTGACCCCAAAAATTCTACCAGAGAACGTTTACATCTGATAAACAAGTTCATCAAAGTTGCTAGTTACAAAATTAACTTCAACAAATCAGTAACCTTCATTTATACAAGTGGTAAACAGGCAGATAAAGAAATTAGGTAAACAACACCTTCACAACAACCAAAAATAATATAAAATATCTTGGTGTGACTTTAACCAAGCAAGTAAAAGATCTGTATGACAAGAACTACAAGTGCCTAAAGAAAAGAAAATTGGAGAAGACCTCAGAATATAGAGAGATCTCCCACACTCATGGATCAGTAGGATTGACATAGCAAAAGCAACCATCTTACCAAAAGCAGTCTTCAGATTCAATGCAATCCCTATCAAAATCCCAACTCAATTCTTCACAGAGATAGAAAGAACAACTCTCAAATTCATCTGGAATAACAAAAAACCCAGGATCATGAAAAACATTCTCAACAATAAAAGAACTTCTGGAGGTATTATAATTCCTGACCTCAAGCTACAGAGCAATAATGATAAAAAAGAGTAAAAGAAAAATAAAATAAAAATAAAAATCCTCATGCTATTGGTACAGAGACAGACAAGTGGATCACTGGAATAGAACTGAAGACACAGAAATAAATCCACACACCTATGGACACTTGATCTTTGACAAAGAAGAGAAAAACATACGGTGAAAAAAGAAAGCATCTCCAATAAATGGTGCTGGTCTAACTGGTGATCTGCATGTACAAGAATGAAAATAGATCCATATTTATCACCTTGTACAAAGCTCAAGTCCAGGTGGATCAAGGACCTCAACATAAAACCAGATAAAATCAGTCTGGCGGTTCCTCAGAAAATTGGACATAGTACTACCGGAGGATCCAGCAATACCTCTTCTGGACATATACCCAGAAGAGCTTCCAACTGGTAATAAGGACACATGCTCCACTATGTTCATAGCAGCCTTATTTATAATAGCCAGAAGCTAAAAAGGACACAGATGTCCCTCAATAGAGGAATGGATACAGAAACTGTGGTACATTTACACAATGGAGTACTACTCAGCTATTAAAAACAATGAATTTATGAA
>NC_034611.1:25037162-25043541 GCF_900095145.1 Mus pahari | reverse complement strand
AAATAAAGAAAATATCTAATTAAAAAAAGAAAGAAAGAAAATCAATCTGGCGGTTTCTCAGAAATTTGGAAATACTTCTACCTAAGACCTAGCTATACCACTCCTGGGCATATATCCAAAAGATCCTCCACCATACCACAAAGACACATGCTCCACTGTATTCATAGCAGCTTTATTCATAATAGCCAGAAGTTGGAAATGTCCCTCCACCGAAGAATAGATAAAGTGTGGTTCATTTACACAATGGAGTACTGTTCAGCTATTAAAATTTAGGACAACATGAATTTTGCAGGCAAATGTATGAAACTAGAAAATATCCTGATAAAGTTATCCCAGGTCCAAAAGGACATCCATGGTATGTACCCACTGATAAGTGGGTATTAGCCAAAAAGTAGAGAATAACCATGACACAACTCATAGACTGTATGAAGTTTAACAAGAAGGAAAGCCAAGTGAGGATGCTTCAGTCACACTTAGAAGGGGGAAGAAAATCATCATGAGAGGCAGAGGGAGAGAGGGACCAGGGTGAAAAAGGGGTGGGGGTGGGGGGAGACAGGAGAAAAGCCCAGAAGGCCAGGAAATGAATGGAAATATGCAGCTGCAGAGGGTGGAGGGTGGGGGGGAACTTCATGAAAGTTCCAGAGACCTAGTATGTAAGAGGCTCCCAGAACTCAATGGGGTTGATGTTAACCAAAATGCTCAACAGTAGGGAGATAGAACCCGAGGAGACCACCTTCAGTAGATAAACAGGGACTCTCTTATCTTCCAAATTTTTGACCCAGAATTGTTCCTGTCGAAAAAATGCAGGGACAGAAAAAGAGCAAACATTGAAGAAAAGGCCATCCAGTGACCTGCCCAACTTGGGATCCATCCGGTGAGGAGGCACCAAACACTGATACTATTACTGATGCCACGTTGTTTTTGTAGACAGGAGCCTGGCATGGCTGTCCTCTGAGAGACTCTACCAGCAGCTGACTGAGACAGATGCAGATGCAGCCACCCATTATTCTGAGGTAAGGGGGCCCTATTGAAGAGTTAGGGGAAGCACTGAAGGAGCTGAGGGCAATTTCAACCCCATAGGAAGAACAACAGTATCAACTAACCTGTACCCTTCAGAGCTCCCAGGGACTAAGTCACCAGCCAAAGAGAATACATGAGCTGGTCTGTGACCAACACATAAATAGCAGAGGACTGCCTTGCTGGGCTTCAGTGGGAGAGGATTGCCTAATCCTGTGGAGACTTGATGCCCCACAGAAGTGTGATGCTAAGGGGAATAAGGAAGGTTGAGGGAAGGGGAGGGGGCACCCTCTCTGAGCCAAAGGGGTGAAGAACTCTGGGAGTGGGGATTGGGAATGGTAGCAACATTTGCAATGTAAAGAAATTCTTTGTTTAGCTCTGTAACAGGGTTTCTCTGTATAGCCCTGGCTGCCCTGGAGCTCACTTCGTACACCAGGCTGGCCTCGAATCAGAAATCTGCCTGCCTCTGACTCCCAAGTGCTAGGATTAAAGGCATGCACCACCACTGCCCGGCTCTGTACCCTATTTTTAATAGGTTTATTTGATTTTCTGGAGTCCATCTTCTTGAATTCTTTATATATTTTGGATATTAGTCCCCTATCTGATTTAGGATTGGTAAAGTTCCTTTCCAAGGAACTAAAGGGGTCTACAGCCCTATAGGAGGAACAATGTGAACTAACCAGTACCCCCCCACCCCGAGATGTGTCTCTAGTTGTATATGTAGCAGAGGATGGCCTAGTCGTCCATCAAAGGGAGGAGAGGCCCTTGGTCTTGCGAAGATCATATGCCCCAGTACAGGGCAATGTCAGGGCCAGGAAGTGGGAGTGGGTAGTTTGAGGAGCAGGGCAGGGAGAGGCTCTGGGGATAGCATTTGAAATGTAAATGAAGAAAATATCTAATAAAAAAGAAATGTAAATAAATAAAATAATTTAGTAACAGATATTTAGGAGGAACACTTCTGGAGATTTCCTTGATAACACTGCAACAGATATAGATATATGCCCACTTAAACATATAGGATTGTCTGTGACCTTATTATAACTGTGCACACCTTTAGAGGCATTTGTTCTTTGTACTTGAGAATGAGACTGTCATTAGATTTTACTTCCCTTTCTTGATTAATCTTCAGTCTGGGCTTCTGACACAGCAACAATAACGTGAGGAATAGTCTGACTTGGTGAAGGAAAGTGGCCCAAACTCAGGGGAATCCATTCGTTGATTCATTTTGGTAACTTAAGATTTTATAAAACAAACAAAAAGACAAAGGACCTGAAGTCAGCGTTTTTGGGCACCTTCTCTGCCTGTAGTGTCTCAGATCATTCTTAAGGAACTGAGAACCAGATCTTCCCAAAAAGATCATCTTATGCCCCACCTCCCATCCCAGCTCCTGCAACACAAATACCCAGTACACCAGGGTTTGTAGGATACAATCCAGATAGTCATCTTACCTATAACAACTACAGGCTGGGAGGGAACCTGGGCACCAACACCCAGGTCATGGAGTCACCTGGCATTACAATTCCAAAGATTCCAAAGCCACCGGATCAGCCACTGATGACCTACACGAGGTACACCAGAAAGGTCCGGGACCAAGTAAAGGCTTCCAACGCTGACGTTAAGTTGTGGGAGATTGGCAAGATTATTGGTGGCATGTGGCGTGATCACTGATAAAGAGAAACAAGAATATTTAAATGAATATGACGCAGAAAAGGTAGAGTGCAATGAATCTGTGAAGGCCTACCACAATTTCCCTGCCTATCTTGCATATATTAATGGAAAAAAGTCATGAGGAAGCTGCATTCGAGGAAGAAAATCGACAGAGACATTCTCGCATGGAGAAAGGAGAACCTTATATCAGCATCCAGAGCCTGTGGAGGATCCAGATGATTAAGATGGCTTTTCAGTGAAGCACACAGCCACTTCCTGTTTCCAGCGAAGCCAGTGTCTCATCAGTCAGATCCTCAGTGGGAGTGTGGTACCTGATGTGCGGTCGGTTGTCACAACAGCTAGAATGCAGGTCCTCAAGTGTCAAGTCCAGTCTTTAATGGTTCATCAGCAGAAACTAGAAGCTGAGCTTCTTCGGATAGAGCTATGACACCAGGAAAAGAAGAGGAAATTCCAGGAAAGCACAGACTCCTTGTAACAATGAACTTAAAAGGTTATGTGGTCAGTAGATGGAAGTAAGCATGGAGAAAACTGCAGCTGAAAGTGCGCAGGTGGAGGTACAGGCCCACAAGAGGCAGGAGGAGGAGGAGGCAGAAGAGCAAGCAGAGCCCAGTCAGAGCAGGATCACTCCCAAGGAAGAGCAAGTGGTGAACAAAGCCGAGGAGAAGAAGGATGAGGAGAGCATCCCGATGGAGGCAGAGGAGACAAATCTTGAAGAAAAAGCGGGGAGCCAGCAGAATGGTGAAGAGGGCACGTCTATTCCTGAGAAAAAAGGAGAGTGGGCAGGAGGGGGTTGACAGTATGGAGGGGAAAGGAACCAGTGACAGTAACACTGGCTCAGAGAGCAGCAGCGCCACAGTGGAGGAGCCGCCCACAGACCCAAGAAGAAGACGGAGCAAATGTTGCCTTGTCTTGTGTGTCCTAAAACCTTTTTAAAATGAAAAACTGGGCGGGGGGGGGGGGTTAAAAAAAAAAGAATAAAACAAGCAAGAGTACAACTTGACCCAAGTGTGAACACACTCATCTGTCAGCACTTTGAGATCAGAGTGAACATGGGGACATCCTTTTCCTCGCGGACATTCATAGACAACATGACACACCAAGATAGACTCAGAAACACTGTTCCCCCAACAGCACCAAACACAGTTCCCTTGATGGCACTAATCAAGTCGGACAGATTCATGGAGAGAGAACCCATACATTCAGACTCACAGTGCACCAGTACCCACGACCGGTATACCATAACCAAGGCACTGCCAGCACTTAAAATGCCTCCACCAGGAAAAGACCACTCTGCTCTACGCTCTTATCTGGAATGTAATTGAGTAATGTGATCATTTTTTCCTTAAGTATTTTTGTCTCTTGTCACGGATTAACATTTAAGTTCCCATAGAAATTTTATTTTGGCAATCATATCAAGGAAAATTCATAAGAAAATTAAAATACAACCTGAAGTACACTTCAAACTGTGGAGTACAAAATATTGAATCATCTTTTACTGCCATGTAATTCACAAGTTACTGTTCATGCCTTTTCTAGGACACTTTTGAAAGTTGAATTTTCTTAAGTACTTTCCAAATACAGCATCCCTTTGAATAGCAGTGTTTTCCCTTGGTTATGGATTATGGTCTACATAAAAGTGCTTTGAAAACTAAAAAATATTCCAATGCTAATTAAAGCACATAAACACCAGGCCAAGTGAGGCATATGAAATTGCCATTTAATTCTAAGAACTGAGTACCTTCAAAGAGAACTATAAGCCATTAAATAGTGTATGATTGAGAGGTTGAGAGTCAAGGAATAAAGTATATTTTGAATACAGAATAAGGTGTATTTTGAAAGTTCAAAAAAGTCCACAGTTTTGGAGGAAAAAATATCTTTTGATCATAATAGCAAAGATTGAGATGGAGAGATGGCTCAGCAGATATAAACACTAGATGTCTTCCAGAGGACCCAGGTTCAAGTCCGAGCATCCACATGACAGTTAACAACTATCTGTAACTCCACTTTCAGAATATCTGACACTCTTTGAAGTCAACAGGTATGCATGGGTGATGCACAGACATACACATGGAAGTAAAAATACACATGAATGAATAAATAAAAATAAATGTATTTATTTAAAAACTAATAATAACAACAGAAAGACCATAGGACATTGTGAGCTGTGACACAACAGATTGCTTATCCAAAGGTCCTTTGTAAGGTTCAATCTTGGTTATTGCTTTGCATTTAAAAATGGAATTTCACATGTTTTAATTATACTATGTCTCTGCCAGCTTTAGTACTAATACAAATTCATAAGGCTAGGTGTCCCTTTAAAAGAGTTGGGACTTCAACCTTCAGTTCACTTACTGAAGTCACTATGTCTCTTAAAGGAGAACAAAATTAACCTCAAAATCCAAGGCCAACAATTAATTTTACAGGCTGCTCAACACCTATATGAGTTAGTATGGTTATAAATTACATTCACAAGCCTCTCTCTTGCATATTTTCAGATTAAATTCCATTATAAACATGTCAAAGTTCAGAGTTGCTAAAGCACTACATTTCAGTACAGCCAGTGGACCATAAAACCACTGCTAGATGTGAATTGCCTTGTGCATTGATAAAAGGCAGGAACCATGTGGAAAGCAAAGGTCCTACTCAGTGAGGATGAGACTGTGGATACCAAAAATTTAAAAATCAGATAAACATCACAATGTTAAGTTACCTTTCCACTTTGTGGTCCACTAAGTTGGAAAGTCCAGATTATAATTATTATCATTATTCCGAATTTCAACTAATAGTGTTACCTTTTGTTGAATGACTGGGTGAACGTCAATAATTTCTCCTTTGTAGTTGAGAAACTAGAAAATGAAGACATACTTCCCCAATTCCCTTGCAACTAGTCCTCTATAAGCACGTTAGGCTCCAGCCATACTGAAGCAACATGTGGAAGACAGAACTGAGGCAGAAACTGTCTCTTGGCAGCAGAGGCGGTACGGGCTGCTACTGTGGCTGCTGTGGGCTGCTATCATAGAAGTCTTAGGTTTTTCTACAAAATGTTTGTATCATCCGTTTTCGAGCTTCCTGATCGTTCAGAAGCAGTCACGGCAGCAGCAGATTTTTAATTTTACTTCCTTAGGCAGTGGTCCTACTTGCCCATCCTCCATATTCCTCAGACAGCTTAGGAAGGAGTCGAAGCAGTTCTTTCTCTGGCACAACTCTAACTGAGAGTCCAGCTGTAACACTTGCTCATATGTCTGGACCCTTCCAGAACATTTCTAAGCAAAGCCCTAATTGCTTAGAACTCCTGTTCCAGTGGAGTTCTTACTCATATATCTCCTCTTTGGTGCTGTGTGTTGTTTACAAAGCAGTCTGTGTGTGATATAGTAAGAATGGCCATGAATTGCAAAGACTATGGTCTTACTATCTGCTCTCTGTGAAGTTAGTTAACTTACCTAATCGATTTCCTTATTTCTAGAGAAAGGATTAATAATTACTTCTAGAGACAGGTTAGATAAGAATTTTAAAAAACACAGGCAATACACACTCCCAGTGGCAAGCTAGATTTAGTCTCAAAATATTAATTCCCTTCTCTTTCCCATATAAGGTGAGATATATATATATATATATATATATATATATATATATATATATATATATATATGTCATTTCATAGATGTTATACATTGAGGAAACTATCTTCCCCTTT
>NC_034611.1:25025917-25036647 GCF_900095145.1 Mus pahari | reverse complement strand
CTCTCTCTCTCTCTCTCTCATCAAGGCTGTGCTCACTCTCACTGGTGTGGGAACATCTCTTGTCTCATCCCTCTCTCCCATAACCCCAGGGCTTTAGGGAGTAGCCCCAGGGCTCCCAGGTTGGGCTGCCCCTTGTCCACCCCCTGAAGAGTGGGTCTGAAGCTTGGATGCCCACCTCGGGCTGAGTGAAAATCGTGTGGCAGCCCTCCCACAGGCCTCCCTGTCCAGAGAAGAAGGGGAGCTCTGGCAGGGTGTGGGTCTTTCCTCCCTCCCTTCCCCAGTGCCCCTTTTTTTAGTTCCCACACCAGATTATCTGCACTGAATCATATCTCATCCACACAATGTCAAGGAAATATAATGAGAAAACAATTATTAAAATTCCACTTTTATAAATTCAGATATTAATAAGCATCCAAAGTGAAGCTGTTTATCCACTAGACTGGGTACTACATTCATTGCCTTTTTCCAACACTTGCTGACCATTTTTGAGGTAGGTACTAAGTAACAAGAACCACAGATTGGATTCAGCCACTTGTAATGACGTTGATAGTGGGTGACTTGCTAGCCTCTGTGAAGTTTGGCCTTAACATGGATAACAGAGGATAATAAGAATGTCCTATAGAGCAGCTGTAAGAATCAAATACACAATTTCAGTACTGTCATTCTCTTAATAGTCTATACTCTGTAGACTCTGGTTGCCAGTCCTAACAGATGACATTATGTTGGGAAAAACAGTTTTCTAAATGCTCCTCTTTCCTGAGTCTTACTGCAATCAAATCCTTCCAACTTGTGCTGGAAAAATACCATGGCATGGCTTCTGTAATTTCTTCTGCCCCTTTATGCTTCCTTTATGGCTTTAAACTCAATCATGTGATTATCTCTATCAAGAGGTTCAGCTGCTCCTAGATTTTCCACTACTCACCAGACAGAGCAAGATGGGCATCTGTCCTTACTGATTTCTCTTGATTTTGGCACTGAGATTTCCCAGAGGAATACAGCTCAGAAGTCTGTAAGAAACAGACCACATGAGCCAATTGCCTTTATAACCAACCTTGCTCCCAGTCGTCGTTTCTATCATTTAATGTCTGTGTCTACAATCCGTTTACAAGTACCACCTCTGAGCAGAATTGCACTCGGTTTTAAGTATTAAAAGGTGAAAAAATGCATGTGAGGTTACATGCCTTTAATCCCAGGACTCCAAAAACAGAGACAGGCAGATCTCTATGAGTTTGAGGCCAGCTGATCAACATCACAAATTTCAGGCCAGCCAGCACTGCATAATGAGACCATGCCTGAAAAGGAGAACGGTAGCAGGAAGAGTCAGGGATGCTCAGAGGTAGAATGGTGTGCTTTGCATGCAGAGGACTTTGGTGCAGTGCCCAGCAGAAAAAAAATTAAAAACAGACTAATGAGATATTTCCCCTGGTCTCAAACATTCGAGCTCTACCTTGATGTCCCTTCTCATCAGAGACAATATATCGTCACTTCTCTTTCATTGACATAAAAGTCAAAGCAAAAGGGCAGAGCCACATGCTTTTTATTCTGCTTTATGTCATAACCAAGAATTTTCTAGAACATTTTCCTTTCAGCTTCTATTCTTATAAAACTCTGGGTCTCTCTTATGGTTTTGTCTTGTGTTCCAGAATTTGTTCAGATGCCATTTACCAAAGGTAAAAGAAATGTGTTGCCCCCAAAGTAGTGCTCTCCATAGGTAATCTAGTAGCTCAGTTCTCCCCTACCACCTTGAGCACAGACTACGTTTACTGAATCTCACAAGCTTATTTTCATTAGGGAAGACATTGTAGAGTAAAAGCTCTGTGGGTTCAACAAGGTATGGTGTATGGAACATTACATGATTTAAAATGAAAGAGAAAAATCTGTTTCCCAACCAGATGTTACATACAGAAATTGACATTTAAACAACTTTCATTCCTTGGTTGACTTCCTTACCAAATGCTTCAAGAGCCAGTAACATCACACTCATTTACTCTGGAGGATCAAAGGTTGTGTTCCTGCTAGGGCTTCATTTCTATGGCAACTTTTGGTAAGATTTTTCTTCATTAGTTTTAGTAATAGCATCAACCACTTACTGGTTGCCTAACGTGCAGTAAGTAAGCTCCTGTTCCCTTCATAACTCTCTTTATTATTCTGTACAACACCCCTGAAGACAGGTGTTATAACGGCCATAATTTACAGACAAGAAATTTAGGAAGAAGCCGAAGAAGGAGTGGCTCTGAGAAGAGATCAGCACAGGTCAGATCTCAAGCTCATTACTTATTAGCAGTGTGTCCTTGGAAAACTGACAGTCCCCAACCTGCAAAGCAGGGCCAATAGCATTGTCCTACGGAACTTTACAGGAGTAAATAAGTGCCTGACAGTGAGTCTGAAATACAGAGGCCATAGAAAAATGGGAAAGGAAATGGCTGAATCTGATTGCTGAAACAGAGGTCAAGAGACCAGTACATAAGATCTCCACAGCCTGAGCCATCTCCACTGCAGTGGGGTGATTTTACAAAAAAAAAAAAAAAAATATGCAAGTCTCTGTACCCCACATCCTTCCAAAACAAAATTGAATAAATACATATAAACCAGGAAGTTAATAGTCACTGTAATGATAACAGTGAAAACTGAAAACTGAACTCATCTTTCTAGACTGCATCAAGGTCAGATAGGAATTTGGCAATAGAAGCCTCATTTCTCTTCCCTGGCTTCATGTGGCATAACCTGACACTCAGTCGGTGTCAGTAGTTCCTGTCTATGCAGTGCTCCGTGAGTCAGTGCCTCGACCCAAGCTGAGTCACATTGGATAGGCAATGACGCAGTCTGAGACACAAGAGATAGCAATTAAAAATGCACTTTGATGGTAAATTCAGTATCATGAAACCCAGGCTCTATACCTCAAATTAGCAAGGAAAAAGCTGTATGGTTCAAGAGAGAAAATATAAGATTGACTATACAATTGATGTGGGGGGGGGGGGAAACAACCAAAAAAGCAGTTCCTAATCATTCAGGGATTGGTACTGAACATAAAATCCACCCTTAATTTTCAGATGTCCAGCTTGGCACAACAGAGAGCAGTTTATTTCAAATGCAATCTTTTAAGTGCTTAGTAGCTTCAATATCTCTTTTATTGGTATCATTTTTTTCTTATTTAGCAATTTCTAACAGCCCCTAGGCCTATTCTTCTGTATCTGATATGTTATAAGAACTATCAAAATAGTCAAAAATAAAATGTAAGGAAACATTTCTATCATTCTACTCTTTCCTATTACCTCCTACAGGGATACCAGTGCTGGTATATCTTTTCATTAGCAGTGAGGGCTTATTTTAACAAGATGACTTTCTTGGAGACACTAAGGTGATATTGTAATATTCCCTAATATTATTCCTCAGCCCTGAGCAGGTCTAACAATTCAGCTTCCAAAACTAGAAAAAGGAAGTAGAAATCGTCAACTAGCTTTCTCTTTTACTGAACATTCTGTTTCTGGAAGATGAAAACCTTGCCTTGGGTGGAAAATGCCAGTTGGTTCTGACAAACACTTGTGAAATTTCTGTCTTCTTGAAAATAGCAAACATCTAAAAATTCACAACATTTTTCACAGATTATAAGAAATTAGCTGGAATAGGTGTGCTCTCAAAGGCCAAACTTCCTGGACTCCCAGCAGTGACTTCCCAGGAGGCTCTCAGGAGCATTTACAGGAAGGAGCCCTGCCAATTCCTTATGTACCAACTCTGTCACAGCTTCCCCTCCAAGCTTCCTCTCTCAGAAAAGTGCATCCGTCTGAACTTGCCTTGCAGTCATCTTCAGATTTCTCTTCCTCTTCTCACTTACACCCAGCTTGTGCTGGAAATTGCCAGATCTTTGTGTCAATAGCTCTTATCTATGTCAATATCTATGTCTTATACATAGGTGGCTCTTTGACATGGCTCACCTGACCTACTTGAAGGAAGTTCAGTGAACTCCTTGCTGCCTCTACATCCTTCATGTGGTCCCAGCATTGTCTGTCTAAAACAGATATTTCTATCTGCCTGGAAAATGGTATCCTGATATCCTGTTATCTTACTCCTTCCCTGATTTCCTCCCGTGGCATCCTTCTCAGCATCAAATGTTTCTGCCACACAGGAAACAACTCTCTTCTCAAGCATGCTTCATGAACCCTAATCTCTCATCCTTAAATCATAGTGTCCCATTGTTCTGAAATTTATAACCTATGGGCTTCCTGACCAAAGCACGTCCTCCTCCCATGCCTCTCTAACTCTCAAAAACTATTATTACTCCTTCTCTGCTTACAACCCAAGACAAGCATTGTATGATCATTTTTATAAAGAAAATTTGCCAATGTTTTCCCTTCTTTAGGGTCATCTAATAACCTCATAATACTGAGCTAAACACTCTCACTGTAGATCTGTGGCACCCACCTCCCTGTTTTTACACAGGCTTACTTTCACTCTTTAAATCCCCCAGTGCACGCCCAACTTCTGCTCCTTGCCCCATATATCACATACACCTGAACACCTCTGACCACTTAGACCCTCAGAAGCACCCTACATCAAAATCAGCTTTCACCAACTTCCCACACAAACTTCCCTCTGCCCGTTCTTTTGAAGACTCCTCCATGACTAAAATTTCTCCATGTGTGTATTGATGTTTATACACAGCAGCATATAAGCCACCCTGAAGGCATTTGCTTATTATTTTATTAATCACTGAACCTCAGAGACCAGCCTCTTTGTCTTATGCTTATTAAAGGAACTACATTTAAAAACATTGTGTTTATTGCATTATCTTGAATTTCAGTTAAGTTTTATATATGTAAAGCTTGTATAAATCCACCCTTCTCCCTAGACTGCAATAATCTTCAAACCTTAATTGATTGTATTGATATTTTCGGATAATAACTGTCATATCAGATTGCCCTTAGGAAAATATTCCAGATAGAATTGAACTAAATAACTACCCTAAACTATACATTATTTATCTCCCCAAGTTAATGGGCAGTGGATCTATGAAAAGATGTCCCAAGCCTCAGGCCTGCCAAGTGGCTGTGTGTGTCACATAATCTGTGTGACCCCATATTAACTTCTCAAAACCTCATATATAATAAAAATATCTCTTGTTAATTCCAAGACAGTATGAAGTTTAAATGAATTTAGTTACCTTTTTTTTCCTTTTCCAACTGCAACTACTCAAAGGCAAAGAAAATAACTGCTGCTTCATGCATGCATACAGTTCATAATTGGTAAAATTTATTGAATACCTACTATGTAGCAGTTGTTTTAATAGCCATTCTTTTTATATTCTACCTTATTTAAATTAATCCCTAAGACAACTATGTAAGACCATATGAATTGTTATATTAGTTACTTTTCTATTGTTGTGATAAAACACAATGATCAAGCCAACTTATCAAAGGAAAAGTTGATTTAAGGCTTACAGTTCCAAAGGGATAAGAGTTCTTTATCACCACAGTAAGAAAGCCTAGCAGTGAGGAGGCAAGGCTCCTGGAACTGGAAGCTGAGAGCTGAGGGCTCACATCTTAAACCACAAACAAGAAGAAAGAACAATCTGGGAACAGTGTGTGGCTTTTGAAGCCTCAAATCTGACCAGTGACAAGCTTCCTCCGACAAGGCCACACATCCTAAGTGTCCCCAAACAGTCAACACCTGAGGTCCAGGAACTCAAGTGCCCAAGATAGGGGTACTATATCATAGAAACCACCACAGTAGATAACCTTATTGTATACATAATTTTACAAAAAGCACAGGAGTCATAGCTTTGAAAAGCCCAATCACCTTCTGATGGGGCAAGGGTCTATAAATGCAGGTCTGTTATAATATTTATTGATCGGTTACTCTAGTTATCCATTCCTTTCTTGAGAATCCATGATGTCTTCTGAAGGGCCAAGGAATCCCTGGAAGATTTCAGCTTCTGTTCTTCCTATTCATAAATCTAAGAGAACCAAGGAGCAAGCCCATGTGCCTGACTGGACAGTTTACCTTGGGTGTTGATGAGAGTGATAGTGGAAACGGAGAAGAAGGGGTTCGTCTTTCTCAGTGTTGGCTCTCATGCAACTCTGTCCTACTTCTGAGAACTTCTGAGGCTGCCTTTCTAGTCCAAGTCTGGTTCTCCAGTCCTCAGTTCAAAACAGTAGGTACCTGGAGAGTCTCCCAATCAGTTGCCCCTGTCATTAAACCAGTCTGTTGCTACCCTAAGCAAACCCCAACAAATACAATATACAAAAATAAAAGAATTTGACTGAGTAATAAATTCTCAAAAAATTAATAAATAGTACACTCATGATTTTTTAAAGAATAAAATTTTTGAGTTATAGATTTTGTGAAGAAGGTAGAAATCAAGGAAAGCTTCTTTTTTAATTAGGTATCTTCTTTATTTACATTTCAAATGTTATCCCCTTTCCTGGTTTCCCCTCCTAAAACCTCCTATCCCCTCCCCTCTCCCAATGCTCACCAACCCACCCACTCCTGCTTCCTGGCCCTGGCATTCCCCTACACTGGGGCATAGATCCTTCACAGGACCAATGACCTCTCCTCCCATTGATGAAAGACTAGGCCATCCTTTGTTACTTATGTAGCTGGAACCATGAGTGCTACCATGCCTACTCTTTGGTTGGTGGTTTAGTTCCTGGGAGCTCTGGGGGTTACTGGTTAGTTCATATTGTTGTTCCTCCTATGGGGCTACAAACCCCTTCAGTTCCTTGGGTCCTTTCATTGGGGATCCTGTGCTTAGTCCAATGGATGGCTGTGAGCATCCACTTCCATATTTGTCAGGCACTGGCAGAGCCTCTCAGGAGACAGCTATAGCATACTCCTGTCAGCAAGCACTTGTTGGCATTCACAGTAGTGTCTGGGTTTGATGATTGTATATGGGATGGATCCTCACATGTAGCAGTCTCTGGATGTTCATTCCTTGAGTGTCTGCTCCACACTTTGTCTCTGTAACTCCTTACTTGGGTATTTTGCTCCCCCATCTAAGAAGGATCAAAGTATTCACACATTGGTCTTCCTCCTTTTTGAAATTAATTTGGTTTGTGAATTGTATCTTGGGTATTGTGAGCTTCTGGGCTAATATCCACTTACAAGTACGTGTATATCATGTGTGTCCTTTTGTGATTAGGTTACCTCACTCAGGATGATATTCTCCAGATCCATCCATTTGCCTAAAAATTTTATAAATTCATTGTTTTTATAAATACATTCATAGTAGTAAGCTATTAAAAACAGTACACTCATGATTATATAGTCCTTATTCATAAAGAAGAATACAAAATTGTAAGTAATAGGTTGAAAGTCACATTAAAACACATCACAATGAAGAAATACCACAAAATAGTACATCATCATTAGATAATGGAAGCATAAGCTGTAAATGTTGGGGGAATGTAGAGGAGAAGCAGCACAAGTTAGAAGGATCTGAAAGGCCCTACCTCGATTAATGTATATTCCTGGGTAAGGCCCTGATATCCTCACCTAAATCAAACCTGAACAAATTGATGATGCCGTTCTCCCTTTCTGATACACAAAGAGTAGGGCACGAAAATGGCTCTCAGCCTAGGCTGTGAAGTACTCTGCTACTGGACTCTGAAGATCAACACTAACGTGCTACAAAAAGACAGATCTCCCTCAGAGAAGTGCTGAGTAGCTTGTATTGGATGACCAGACAAATCACTATAAACACACTGGGCAGTTAAATTCAAACACAGGGAGGGCACATGGTAAGTGGAAACGAGCCATCAGCGAAGAAGCATGGGAAAAAATGTACAAAATCAACCAAAAGACTAGCCAGCGCTTGCAGAAACATTCCAAAGGACCCCCTGATCCAAGAGGGCAGTGAGAAAGCGTTGATGAAAGCTAATTAGCTAGGTCTTAAAATATAGACGAGCTTACAAAGGAAGAGATAAAAGAGGTGCGTTTTAGGAAGATTGGTCAATAGAAGTAAATAATGAAAGACGAGAGCATAAACAAAACCAACACCGTGTGTCAGGTCTGATGTGTGAGACAGGCAAGAGGAACAAGGATGAGATCCAGAGGGATGAAGGAATGGGCTGTGGAAGGTATGGTTTGTGATAATTCTACAAATAATGAGATATAAAAGCCTTCTTGACCAGATCTAAACCATGTAGTTTACCCTTGTAGTCTATGGAGACATCTGTTCCTCTCAAAATACATGAGCTGAATATCAAAAGGGGATATGATGTGGAGGCTATCACGCAGGTTAAGAAAAGACTAAGGTAGCCTCACAGATGTCTATCGGCCTATGAATTCAAAAGTGATGTTATGACTCATACCCTTGAAAAGCAATCTAAAATTCAAAATGTGCAGAAACCTGTACTGCATCTGCTAGATTGAAAGCACCAGTAGGTCCATGCACACGTGCATCTGGTAACTACTCTAATCAGTACATGGTTGATGATCAAGAAAATTCATTTAACACATAAATGAACGCCTTGATTTCATGCTTACCTACCATTCATTTTATAAGGTAGGTGTTTCCATTTTTTTTCATGTACAGGGATATTATATAGTTAATGACATTTTGGTAAGAAAAAATATGTAATCAATTATTTTTTGAACATTTACTAAGAATAAATGACTCAGGGCTGTAGAGATGGCTCAGTGATTAAGAGCATATACTGGGAAGAAGCTTGGTTCCCAGTGCCTGTATAGGTGACTCATGGCCATTTTAACTCCAGCTCCAAGAGGCACAACATCTCTGGCCCAGTTGAGTACCTGCATTGATGTACACGTACCCACACACAGACACATACACATCATTAAAGATAAAATAAATATTTTAGGAAATAAATGGCTCAAATTCTAGAATGTAGAATTTAAAGTATACTCATAAATTTTGGTTTGTAAAAATTAAAATTACCTTCCCAGAAAGGATGCAAATTTACCATATCAACGATGTTTAGAATTAAGTCAGATGTTAATTTAAATGAAATCTGCCTTCTACAATGTAAGAAGATGGACACATTGAGCTTCAACAGATAAGACTATAATTTCTCTTGTAAAACATGATGTTTCCTAGAAAAAGAAAGAAAAAGCATCCTTAATGCCTGGCTTCCTTTGCTACAGTGACACCTACTGTTATTGACAATGCTTTGTTTCTAGGAAAGAAAACTGGAAATAGTTATTTTAAACTCTAATAAAAAAATTATTACTACACTTTCATTTTAGGGGTTTAGCATATAGTATACTGTTTTAGACAATTAAGTATATAGTTTGAGCACAGATGAAATATGGATCTAATGAGGTAGTATCAAGTGGAAATAGAATTTCCCTTAAAGAATTGGCTTTAGTTGGTCTTCTTATGGGACTCCTAAGAATGGGAGCAGGGGCTGTCTCTGACTCTTTTGCCTGCTTTTAGATGATTTTTCTCATACTGTGTTCCTCCATCCAGAATTAATATGAGGAAAGATGCCTAGTCTTACAGCAACTTGATATGCCGTGTTTGGTGGATATCCATGTGAGGCCTGCTATTTTATGAAGGAAACCAGAGGAAGAGTAAATGGGGGGGGGGGGGGGGGCACAAGAGGAAAGCAAGGAGAACAAACTGAAATCAGGATGTAATTTATGAGAGAAGAATAAATTTTAAAAATTGAAACAAAAAAATTGCCTTTTTCAAATTATCAGTTCCATGTCTCTATACACACACACACACACACACAATATATATATATATATATATATATACATCATATACATCATAACATCTACATCATAACAGCACACTTTTGCATCATTCTGCAGAAGAATCTACAAGTAATTAGGTCAACACATAGACACTGCTAATCCCATGGTTATTTTGAGTTAACCTTCAATCTGGATGTCATCCACACTGCAGATCTGAAGGACTGCAGGACTCAGGGGCCTTAGTGTATTCAATTCCTTCTCTATAAGGTCAATGACAGTGGGCAAAAAAGAGGAACATAGGGAGAGGAAACGAGAGGGAAAAGTCACCAAAACCATAAAATTCCAGAGCCAAGGCTAGCTACCTCACCAAAGGAGCAAGGCTAAACTAGAATGATACTGTTTTCTCACCTTGTATATGTTGCTGGCTAAAGATGAACTAGAAGATGGAGTTTTCAGAGTATGAACCTGGCTATCTGAGTCGAGTACATTTTTAATCTTCAATGCTTGCCTCTGTTTATTGCGTTTTGTGACAGGTAATTTGTACCAAACTCCAAAATGTTCAAACTAACCTTGAATAAGGCAGTATTAAAGCCAGCACTGCACTTACTTATTTATGTTTATTCTGGCGAATGTGTTGGCCTAGGGAGACACGAGGTAACATCAGGGGCCTAAGAAATTTACATTTAAATACACCTCATGTATTAGTCAGGGTTCTCTAGAGTCACAGAACTTACAGATAGTGTCTATATAGTAAAGGAATTTATTGATGACTTACAGTCGGCAGTCCAAATCCCAACAATGGTTCAGTAGTAGCTGTGAATAGAAGTCCAAGGATGTAGCAGTTGCTGAGTCCCACACGGCAAGATGACGAAAGAGCGAGAGACAGACTCCCTTCTTCCAATGTCCTTATATGGTCCCCAGCAGAAGGTGTAGCCCAGATTAATGGTGTGTGCCACCACACCTTTAATCCCAGATGATCTTGGACTTGGAGATCTCCCTGTCTTAATCTTCTGGATTCAATCACCACTGTGTCTCAAGATCTCCATACCAAGATCCAGATCAGAAACTTCTAT
>NC_034611.1:25009766-25025717 GCF_900095145.1 Mus pahari | reverse complement strand
CCACTACACCTCAATAATACAAGTATCTCTTCTGCTTCCAAAGTACTCTAGAAATCAATGTATTAGTAATTAAAACACATTCTTTGTATTGTGATTTTAATGGAATCAATACAATAATCTATAACTAAATTATATTAGATTCATGAACTAACATAAGCAGAAAATTCAGACATAAACTGTATAGAAACCATAAAGTAAAAACAACCTATGTTGAGCTGAAAATATCTTCACCTAAAGGTGAATGGTAGAGCACAAAATCTACCAAGATAAACTCTGATGGAACCAAAATGGAAATGAGTTTGTTGTCACAAAAGGTGAAGAGTCAAGGAATCTTCAGGAAAAAAAAAAATAGACCATATACCTGTCAACCTCATTGTTCACTTAGAATTTGTTTTTGTAGGCAAATGCAATGACTGTGCCTGTCAGTGAACAAGAAGTACAACCAGAAAATAAAAGGATGAAGAGAAGGTAACAACTGGCATAAGAGAAGGATCACTGAAAGGTTATGTCAAAACAATTTACCCAAACAAGAAAAGCAAGAGGATTTTTTATTGGCATAATTCATATGCATACAGGGCAGACTCCCACTCACAAGTAAAGGCACACTCATTCATGAGCATGTCTGGCTGGACCTCTACCTCTTCATGTCCCACAGCTGCAGACAAGAACACCTCTAGGACAGCATGACTTGGCAAGTTCAGAAGACACAGAATTCACTTCTATGTTACCTTGCTCAGAGGCATCTATACTCTTGCTCACAGTCGTTTAAAAGGACCACAACTTTAAAAAAAAATGTGTATGCTCCATGTTGGAATGGACTACATTATTTATTACTTTTAAAAATATTTTTTGACAAGTTTATACATGTATATAATGTATCGTATGCACCCCTAAAATTTCCTCCCAACCTTCCAACCCCCTTCCCAAATTCTTCACCTCTTGTTTTCATGACCTTTTTCTTTTTCTTGTTTACTTTTTCATAACTGAGAGTCCAATTAGTGACTTTATGAACATGAGTGTAGGGCCATCCACTATGCAGATGATGGATAGCCTATCAACTGTCATAAGTCGAGAGAGAGAGGAAGAGAGAGAGAGAGACCCTATAACCAACATGGCATCCTCTGTAGAACTCTACTTCACTTAATTTTACTCCCTACGTGAACATAATCTCTCCTACCTTCCTAGTAGCTCCCTAAACACCTTCCTTGTAAAGTTTAAAACTCTCTGGAAAGAAAACTTTTTTCAGTACTTTATTAAGTGACCTATAATTTAAGCTCCATGTGGTAGACATATTTTCTTTCTGCTTATTGTTACATGTGCACATTGATTGAGTGAACAGTTGTACTTTCACAATTACAGTATAGAATTTCACAGAAAGCAGATTGAAAGCCTGATTCAACAATGTTTACTTTAATAGTAGAGTTGAGCTTTTCTTCTCCCCATATTTTTTTAAAATACCCTAAGCCTACTTACACCGTTAACTGGCTTAGGCGTCTGACCCCACCTTTCAGCTCCAACAATAGTACCTAAAACAGGATGGTTTACTCATAGAATTCAAGCACCCTGACCACACCAGTTGGTACATGATATGAGGGGATCACCATGACCCCCACTGAAGTTCTGAACAGTTTCTGATCTCAGGGCACAGTTTAACAAATTAAAAACCAAACAGAAATTTGTCCATATGTATAGTTCATACATATGAAGGAAGCACCAGGCATTGAGTAATTTTCAGAGGTGAGTGAAACCCCAGGTAGACAGCATCTTTAATAAATAACAGTGAATTTTAGAAAAGAAACGAGCTGCTGGAAAAGGACTGCAAACCTCTAGAAGTAGCAATTTGATCTGTAGAGTGAGGTGGTGGAGAGGGTGAGAGATTCTCATGTATCACAGACTAGCTTTGTACTCTCTATGCAGCTCAAGAATGACAGTGAACTCCTGACCCTCGTGTCTCCATTTCCTGAGTGCTGGATTACAGGCGTGACTCACCAAACATTGTTTCTGTGTGGCTGGTACCTGAATCCAGGGCTTCATACATGATTAATAAACGCTCTACCAACTTGCTGAGCTATATCTCCAACCTTAAATGTGTCATTGTGAGGTGGGGCAAATAAGTGAGAGAGACAGCCTGATTGTTGAAATTTCTCAATGCCAGTTCCTCCATCACTATATCCAGAGGATAAGGGTCTGAAGTTGTGTGTAGAGGACAGCATTTCTGGGATGTGTGAGACATTACCTTTTATCTTTGTAAATATATACTCTATTTTAGACAAATAAGGGGAGGAAAGAGGGGCCCTTTATTTCCATTCCGTTTATCTTCAACTCAACAATCCATCAGATATGGGGGTGGCATGAAAGCCAATTTATTTCCCATTCAGACTCATTCCCAGGATGACGTCTGGAGCTCTCAATCAACATGTTCTTCGGGATCTGTACAAGCAGACTATAACTTCGAAGGATTCAGACACCATTTTTGCTACTGCATCAGAAACAGCTGCCAGAAAAATAATCCAACTAGAAAGAAAAGCTGAGAGGGATAAAGATACATCTGGTGACCATTTAATCCCTTGTTTCTAAAAGTGCCAAACACGTAACCCTTTTAACTTTCCAAGAATAAAACACAATCAACCTCTTGTTTAAGCTAGCTGAATTGTACTTCTCTGCCTTGCAATGCAGACAGTCATGAGTCATGAATATGGGTAGGAGTCTTCATAGGTGTATCTGCAAATCAGTCCCCAATTGCTGCCTGTAATGGAAGGAACCAATTGCTGCAAAGTTGGAAAAACAAATGACTGACAACAGAGTGTTTCATATAATCCAGGTATTCCAATGACCAAAGCGACTAATGGTATTGGCTTCAGAAGGTAAATTAACCAGATGGAAAGAACATCAGAATTCACCTTGTAGGACATATCACTGACATGCACAATATGCAGTGAAGAAACATTCTGCTGTCAGGTCTGCCCACAAGAGGGCAATCATCACGTGAGACATCTAAAATCAGTACTGCACCAGAAGGGAGAAGTCATAGAGACATAGACTCTAAAGCACACGGTGTCAAAAGAATCCATCAGAGGAAGCAGAACTCTGAGCAGGAGGGAAGTAAAGAGACGGAGTTAGGTTGAAATAAGAACAGCAATGAAAAATGAGATATGGGTGCAGTTTAGTACTACTACACCATAGTCCATGCATACTACTATGACAACTTATGATTATACACCAGTATGATCAACTGGATAGGTTATAAACATCAGAAATTTATTTTCTATGGATTTTGAAAAGTTCAAGTTCAAAGTAGATTCCTTTTCTAGTGACGTAGTTCTTCTTGGCTCACGAATGGCACCGCCTGATGTTGTCCACAGCAAGGTCAAAGAGCAAGCATGCTCCTTTGATCCTCAAGTAAAGACACTAATCCCATTCAGGAAAACTGCATCATCATGACTACGAAATACCAGTACTGCCCACCCACACATTCACACTGAGGGTTCGGAACCTTAAGCACAGACACTCTCATAGAGGCTCTAGCCTGACTTGCTGGACCAGCAATATATCCCTGACAAAGAAACTCTACCCAATACCTAGAACTAATTTACCCAACTAATAAATCAAGTAGGTTCAGACATCCTCTTGAAATATATAGTCCTACTTCTAAACTTGGAAAAAATAAAGCTTAAAAGAGTTACACACAGTTAAAAAGAAAGAGAGAAAGAAAGAAAGAAAGAAAGAAAGAAAGAAAGAAAGAAAGAAAGAAAGAAAGAAAGAAGGAAAGAAAGGAAAGAAAGGAAAGAAAGGAAAGAAAGGAAAGAAAGGAAAGAAAGGAAAGAAAGGAAAGAAAGAAAGAAAGAAAGAAAGAAAGAAAAGAAAAGAAAGAAAGGAAAGAAAGAAAGAAAGAAAGAAAGAAAGAAAGAAAGAAAGAAAGAAAGAAAGAAAGAAAGAAGGAAAGAAAGGAAAGAAAGAAAGAAAGAAAGAAAGAAAGAAAGAAAGAAAGAAAGAAAGAAAGAAAGAAAGAAAGAAAGAAAGAAAGAAAGCTTACTGTGTAGGTGACTTGAAAAGAACTAGCCCAGGAAATGGCTGAAAGGTGAGCACAATATGCAGTCCTTCATATTATTCAACATATAAAGCATCATGTTCATTCTTTTCCTCACTCAAACCCTGATGAATGTTATGCACAATGTAACTATTTGAGTACCTGTTAGAGGAAAGATGAATATACTTTCATATCAAGTGGACAAAACTAGCTGAAGTAAATACAAGTATATATGAGCAAAATAATCTGTGGGCAAGTATAACTAGATGGATATTTCCAGGAAAAAACTAGCCCACCAGAGCAACAAAAAACATGAAAGAGAAAATCTTGAAAACAAAGAACGGGAGTTTTCCAGTGAGACCAGATAGAACTCCCAGCCTCAATGGGTATCGGTAATCTACCCCAGAAATCTCCCAGTCTCCCGGGTACCACTCTAGCTCCATCAGAGAAAAGCATGCCTTCTAATCCTGTGCTAGTCAAAAGTCCACCATGGCATTCTCTTCTGTGAAATAATCTATGTTTTATTTCTTGTTTACCTCCATTATTACCATAATAGTCAAAATAAAAAAAATAGCCAAAACTTATTCCAAAATGTCTTGGCTACCTCTATTATTACCCCAAGAGCCAAAATACAACCTTAAAGCATACTTCTACAATCCTAACCCAAAGCCTGGAGCTAGGCAGGTGAGCCAAGAGGAAATACAAAAGGACAAACATTCATGCCACTGTACAGGTTAGGCATCCTGTCGCAATGCCTCTGTTTTGGTGAACTTTAACATTATTCTAACAGTTGCTGTGAACCCAGCTCACATTGCTTCCAAAGAAAGTAAATTGGTTGTTCTAAAATGTATTAACATTAAAATTTCTTGTAATTTAGAAAATACCATCATCTTGGAAATTTCAAATACATGTGCTTTTATGTTCCTTGTAGTGGGAGCTAATGCATGGATGAATAAGAAACATTTTTGTGCTTTCAACATCTTCTCATATATTTAGTGAAAGTTAATTTCTGAACTACATGCTTAGCTGGAGATACAAAAGCTATTCTACTGGTACAATGTTGAATTGCTCACCCTGTGGCAGCAGTCTGGTAATATTTTTAGTGTTTTCCTCTCCCTATGGTTACCTCATTGACTCAACTAATGGACCAAAATGTTTTCAAAATATGGAATGTTATTAAGCAGGGTTCTGCAGAAAGTTGATTTATATGAACAAATAGCATAAGGATTTAAAACTCACTATAAAATCAGAGGTGCTGTTTCTGTAATATTGCTTATACCTAGAATTCTATTCAATGGCAAAAGGCAATAGAAAACCCAGAGGCAAGTGTGAGCTGAGAGTGTTTGTAGAACTGCTGATAAAGAACCATGAGTGCACAGGGGCGCAGGCCTTGTAGCTGCTGAGCCTGAACTTGGCTTCATCACTAGCAGCCGTGCCTTGAGCCTTATCACTCTAAATTAGCTTCATTAAAGGAAAAGGGAGAGTAAGGACTGTAATGCCAACAATCAGTTAAATTAGATGATAAATGTTAAATGGTATATGCTTTAAGCTCAAACTATTAACGTATTCCCTGTGTTTATGAAGAACCTTTAGATTTGAGACATGAATCTCCATAGAGCATCCTGACGTACAGTTGAAATGATAAGGGTTACCCCTCATTCATCCCATCAGCACACTAAAGACACATGATTCTTGCTCTCCAAGAAGCATAGGAGAACATTAGGAGGTGAGACAGTTCTGGTACTGGGATCTATACTAAAGAAGTAAAATGATCAGCTTGTAGAAGGTGTTTTGTTTTTGTTGTTGCTGTTGTTGTTGCTGTTGTTGTTGTTGTTGTTGTTGTTGTTGTTGTTTCAGCTCAAAAATGTAGAACACAGTGGTGAGTTCAAGACTAACTCAACTACGCAGAAAAGGAGGTGGAAGGACTGTAAGAGCCAGTAGGGATGAAGGACATCAAGGAAACGAGGCCTTCCAGGCACAACAGGGCAAATGCACAAAGGAGCTCACCTAAGCTGTGGCAGTGTACATACTGGCTTCTCAGTACAAAGACCTTCACACATCCAAACCAACTGGGATTCCAGAACCGAGAAGGGAAGTGGACACAAGCCCCTATCCCTAATCCAGAACCTATCTCCAAGTGTCAACCTCTCAAAAAAATAAAAATCGGTTTCCTCCAGTCTCCCTGGACACACAAACCACACTTAAAGGCCCCGTGACATTTAGATGATGGTCAACACAAAATAAACTCAGAGGTATTTGGGGGAAATTTTTTTTGTCACGTAATGCTTTGCTTGCTCATTTTTTAACACTACTGGATCTTTTGTTTGTGTATTATATTTTGTGCTTTTGTGGTTTTATTGGTTTTATTATTTTTTGTGGAAGTAGGTGTTTCTGCATATGTGTGTGTGTTTTATTTTTATTTTTATGATTCACTTGCTTTTTATTTGCAAGAAAGAAGGAGAAGAGTTGGATAGGGCAGTTGCAGGGTTGGGAGGGAGACCTGGGATGAAATAAAGGAGGGAAGCAATGATCAGAATATATTGTATGGAAGAAATATTTTTAATTTTAAAGGACTAACTCAAAATACATCTTTGGAATTTTATTTCTTGAACAACTGAAAGAGAACTAAACATGTATGCCTATGTGTTGTATAGATTGTTCCATGTTATATTCTGTTACAGGTTTAACAATTTCATCTTTTTTCACACTGGAAATGTAGATAATATCACAGTAGAAGCCCAAGGAGGTATTTCAAATTTACCAAATATATTTTATAGAAAAAAATCATGGAATTTATTTTCAATAAAAAAAGACAAAGAAGCAATAGTGTGGTTTGAAATCGCATGACCTACATCATTACTGAATTACACTGGGCTGGGAACAGCATCAGTATTTTTGTATATTTATTAATTCCTAATTTTGCTTATTTTGTGAAGATGCACAACACATGTATACAACTTATAATAAATAGATCAGGAGAATAAACACTTATATCTTGTTTTATATTTCATCTCTGTGTGTTTGGAACTGTTTTCCTCTTGTTGTCTAGTCATTTTAAAATATATCAACAAATTTTTCTGTAGTCAAGAGTTCCAATTCTGTGCAACAGAAGGCCAGAAAAAAATGTCTCCTCTGACATCTCTTATCTAAGTCTTTCCACACCCCAAGTCTTTTCTGCTCACAAGCTCTACTGATAACTGTTCCACTCTGCTCTTCAAATAAAACCACAGAAAATCCACTTAAATTTAAATTTCAGATACTTATCAATATTTTCATTTTAGTTGAATTCCTAATATGGATAGCTTTATGGGTTTTCCATTAAAAGGTAAAGGTGCCCTACATCAAATTAAGATTGGGGTAGCTCGAGAGCCAACTTCCTTTATAGAAGCGAAGATGAAGCCTGAAAACATACATTTATTGAGACTTCCCAAAAGATAGCCAAGAAGAGTTAAGGCATACCACCATAGAGTCGATGGCTAGAGTTTTCAGAGACAAGACTAAACATTTCTTCTAGTTTTATATGACCATAAAACACCAAAGAACTTCAAGATCTTCCTTACTGGTACAGAGCAGGTCTCAATGAATGACCTTCACTTAATAATTAGTAACAAATGCACAATTACATCTTCAGATTCATTATTGTCTCAAAGTAAATGACAGCATTGTCAGTCCAACACACTCTCAAAAGTGGCCAAGTGTTAAAGAAAAGACCCTTAAATTCACTGCCTGCTCTCAGATCTTTAAGGATTTTAAAAGTAATTTTCCTATCTGAATCTAAGCCGCTTTGTGCCCCTGCTGTTGTATGACTTGAATTTTTCGAAATCATTTTCCCTGGTCCTTTAATAATCTAAGTGTCTGTGCAGACGTCAGGCTTAAGCATTTGGAATTGAGATTAAATTCCCTGAATGCCTTTGGCATTAGTGAGTGCTGTCATTCCCATCAGTGTTCAGCATGAATGCTATTGGATAAATGCCATCACATTAAAAAAAAATAGATGAAAGTATTGCAGCCATTGAATGGCATGTGAGAAGTGGGCCTGTAATACTGACAGAGCTTGAAGTGCAGACTCACTACCTACAACAGAGTGTATAGCGCACCTGAAATTGGACCCCATGTAGTGACTAAGAATTCCAATTTTCTCAGTTTTATGGAGTTCTGTATTATGTTTGACAGCTCTTTTTCACACCAATGGCTTGTTTCATAATGCTAACAAAGGACAAAAGTGAGAAAATGTCACCAGGAGAGGAGAGAAGAAAGGAATGCAAAAGTGTATGTAAGCTTTCAAGCACATAAAACATGATTTCCTAGGGGAAATTACCATTTTTCATATTGTTATGACAGTTTTAGTGTAGTGAATCTGCAAATTTTGGCTCTTCCCCATACACAGATTTAAAAAGTTCATATAAGGATATGCCTTGAGAAGAGTAAGCAAAGGAAGTAATATGATGCTGATGAACCTAAGGACCCCATGCATGTGGCCACCTCCTACTCCACACTTCCAACATCTGACATTTAATGCCAAGATTGTCACATTCACAGAAGGAAGTTTTTTGTTTGTTTGTTTGTTTGTTTTTTTAACAAGCCAGGTAAAATGAGGTAATGACAAGACTTAGACATAGCCAGGCTCACTGGTCAGTACCTCCATCATCTTTCTGGTAGCACCCGTCCAAAGTGAAGAAGTGAGTTGTCTGTCCTGCTTCTAAAAATCAGACTCAAGCTCACTGTCTTTAATTTTGTCACTGTTCCTCTCAATAAAGTTCATGTTTCCTGCCTCCTTGTGCCCTCTGCTTCTGTTCAATTATTCCAGGCAACGTCTATAGTACACAGAAGAGAAGTTTACACAGGCCACAGGCCACAGAGCAGCATTATTTGCCAAGGATGTGCTCAAAGGTAACAGGGATGAGGATCTTTAGCCTAGCCCCACCTCTCTGTTTTCTCTTGCTTTCCACCCTTCTGCCTACTTTGGCAAAATTAACATTGCCATTGCACATTTTTCTGTTTTTCTTTCCTCTCAATTCACAACTGTCCTTTTGTGTCATGTGCAGCCATTTGTCAAACGGATTAATTACTGGTAGCTACTCCGCTGATTTGGCCTCAGAGTCCTATTTTGTGACTTGTTCTCAGAGACAACCCTAAGGAGAATTTTCTGTGATCACCTGGTCTCACCCTCTTAGTCTTATCTTTTTGCTGTCCAAAGGTTGGAATGAATACTCATTATAAGATTTTTAATAATGATGGCTCATAAGGACAAGAACTCAAATGCCATTTTCAGTTTTGATATAGATAGAACTATAGATTTAAAATCAACAATAAAATCCTGAATCTGGCCATCATCTTTTGAAAAATGCCTTATGTCAGATTTTTCTGAAACTTACTGATCCTCATCTGAAAGATGGGGTTACTGATGCTGTAACTATAGTAACAAGAGTGATGAAGAAAAGATGTAGGTTGTATGTTTCAGAGCTCTAGGCATAGAACTGGATTTTTCTCATTTCAAAGCATATTTCATTATATACATTACTATCTTGTCATCTTCTCTAGAAGAACCTGGGTATGGAAAGTTATTGTCCATCTACAAAATACACTTCTATTTTCTTCTCAGGTTCAATTATTCTGACAAGTTTACTGAGGTTCTAAGTGCAATCGAGAAGGAAAATCATGCTGTATGGCACAACATTTTTCCAGTGGAAATAATCTGGATTTATGAAATTCTTTGGTAACCTGGGGGTCTTGCTTTTATGTTATGAAGGTCATCAAAATAAATATACACAAAAAGTTACTCATTGTTTAAAAAAATGAAGATATTTTATGTAAAAAGAAGCCACTTGCTGTAGCCTATGTATGTGCTTATGTGATTTTCTGAAGGTACTAAATTCACATACAGATGCAAACTCACTACCTCACACACAGCTTTTATAACCCAGTCTGTGCCATGCAAAGAGACACAAAGGTAAAGTCATAAGGTAAGCCATGCTTCCAGAGAAACTCAGGCCAAAAAGTACATCAACCTTAACATGTAATAATGATACAGTGATTGGCTACACTCTTCTGCTGCCAAAAAATTACCTTCCTGTAGTCCTTTCAAATGCTTAAGGGAGTCCTGGGTGTCTGGGTTCTGAGCACTTGTCACCAATGACAGATGATGCCTTCAGGACTTGGATATGAGCCAGGAGCTATGCACCATATTCCTTACTAAGAAGTTGTTCCCAGAAACACATTTTAGCAAGTGGGCTTCTTAAAGTGGCACTGATCCAAAATACATTGTGATCGTTACTTATTTATGCTAATAACTGTAACAACCATATACATTGTGCCATAACTGTTTATGTTTCATAAAGTGACTTCCATTAGCTCTCAATCTCATCATGGCTATTTTAAAGCTTACTTGATAGTACTGTAAAAATTAGAACAACAATAATAACAACTTCCATTATTGATCATACTGTATACCAGACATCCTTTAACTCAATCTTTGCAACATCTCCATGCTTAGGAGTTGTTATGGCTTTTACTTTACAGATGATAAAAACTAGCAAAAGATAGCTAGTCTTTAGCAATAGTAATGAAATTAAATTAAATTTACTTGTATTGAACAATTATTAATCAAAATACAAGTGTCATTTGGATGCTTTATACTGACAATTTATCCTCAATGATTCAAATAAGGGTTAAAATTGAAATGGGCTCAGAAATCAGGATCTGTAAAAAATGAGTGTTGTTAAATCAATAGGAAATGGAGTACCTATAGTAGATTGAATAGTATAGATTTCTAGTTAATCTGGCTAAAGGTTTACCTATCTTATTGATTTTCTCAAAGAACCAGCTCCTTGTTTTGACTCTTTGTATAGTTCTCTTTGTTTATACTTGGTTTGTTTCAGAACTGAGTTTGATTATTTCCTGCCATCTACTCCTCTTGGGTAAATTTACTTCTTTTTGTTCTAGAGTTTTCAGATATTCTGTTAAACTGCCAGTGTATGAACTTTCTAGTTTCTTTATGGAGGCACTCAGGGCTGTGAGTTTTCCTTAGTACTGCTTTCATTGTGTCCCATAAGTTTGGATAAGTTACGACTTAACTTTCATTAGATCCTAAAAAGTCTTTAATTTTTTTCTTTATTTCTTTCCCGACCAAGTTATCATTGAATAGAGAGCTGTATAGTTTCCATGTGTATGTGGGTTTTCGGTTGTTTTTGCTGTTACTAAAGACCAGCCTTAGTCCATGGTAGTCCGATAGAATACATATGATTAATTCAATGTTCTTCTATCTGTTGAGGTTTGTTTTTTACCTGGTTATATGGTCAATTTTTGAGAAAGCACCATGAAGTACTGAGAAGAAGATATATCCTTTTATTTTAGGATGAAATGTTATATATATATATATATATATATATATATATATATATATATATATATATATGTTAAATCTGTTAAATTTGGTTCATAACTTCTTTTAGTTTCACTGTGTCTCTGTTTAGCTTATGTTTCCATGATCTGTCCATTGGTGAGAGTGGGGTGTTGAAATCTCCTATTACTGTGTGAGGTTTAACGTGTGCTTTGAGCTTGAGTAATATTTCTTTTACAAATGAGGGTGCCATTGCATTTGGGTCATAGATATTCAGAATTGAGCGTTAATCTTGGTGGATTTTTTTCTTTGATGAGTATGTATTGTCCTTCCCCATCTTTTTTGAGAACTTTTGATTGAAAGTCTATTTTATTGGGTATTAGAATGGCTACTCCAGTTTGTTTCTTGGGACCATTTGCTTGGAAATTTTTTTCCAGGCTTTTACTCTGAGGTAGTGTCTGTCTTTAACACTGGGGTGCATTTCCTGTATGCAGCAAAGTGCTAGGTCCTGTTTACATATCCAGTCTGTTAGTCTATGTCTTTTTTATTGGGGAATTGAGTCCATTGATGTAAAGAGATATTAAGGAATAGTGATTGTTGCCTCCTATTATTTTTGTTCTTAAAAGTGGAAAGTTTGTATGGTTATCTTCTTTTGGGTTTGTTAAAAGATTATGTTTTTGCTGAAGGGACCCTGATATTATGGACTCTTGTGAGGCTATGCCAGTGCCTGGCAAACACAGAAGTGGATGCTCACAGCCAGCTATTGGATGGAACACAGGGTCCCCAATGGAGGAGCTAGAGAAAGTACCCAAGGACCTGAAGGGGGCTGCAACCCTGTAGGTGGAACAACAATATGAACTAACCAGTACCCCNTGAGCTCGTGTCTCTAGCTGCATATGTAGCAGAAGATGGCCTAATCAGCCATCATTGGGAAGAGAGGCCCCTTGGTCTTGTAAACTTTATATGACCCAGCACAGGGGAAGGCCAGGGCCAAGGGGAGGGGTATAGGAAACTTTTGGGATAGCATTTGAAATGTAAATAAAGAAAATAAAAAAAAAAAAGAAAAAAGAAAAAAAAAAGATTACGTTTTTGCCTTTTCTAGGGTGTAGTTTACCTCCTTGTGTTGGAGTTTTTGATCTATCATCCTTTTGGGGCTGGATTTGTGGAAAGATACTGTGTAAATTTGTTTTTGTCATGGAAAACCTTGGTTTCTAACATTTTTGTTAATTGAGAGTTTTGCTGGGTAAAGTAGCCTGGGCTGGCATTTGTGTTCTCTTAAGCTCTGGATGACATCTGCCCAAGATCTTCTGGCTTTCATAGTCTCTGCTGAGAAGTCTGGTGTAATTCTGATAGGTCTGCCTTTATATGTTACTTGGTCTTTTTCCCTTATAAATTTTAATATTCTTTCTTTGTTTTGTGCATTTGGTTTTATTATGTGTCAGGAGGAATTTCTTTTCTGATCCACTCTATTTGGGGTTATGTAAGCTTTTTGTATGCTTATGGTCTTCTCTTTCTTGAGGTTAGGAAAGTTTTCTTCTATAATTTTGTTAAAAGTGTTTACTGGCCCTTTGAGTTGGGAATCTGCTCTTTTCTATGCCTATTATCCTTAGGTTTGGTCTTTCCATTGTGTCTTGGATTTCCTGGATGTTTGGAGTTAGGAGCTATTTGCATTTTGCATTTCCTTTCACTGTTGTGTTAATGTTTTCTATGGTATCTTCTGCCCCTGAGATTCTCTCGTCTATCTCTTGTATTCTGTTGGTGATGCTTACATCTATGACTCCTGACCTCTTTTCTAGGTTTTCTAACTCCAGGGTTTTCCCTCTGTGATATCTTTATTGTTTCTATTTCTATTTTTAGATCCTGGTTTGTTTTGTTCATTTTCTTCTTCTCCTGTTTGACTGTGTTTTCTAGTAATTCTTTAAGGGATTTATGTGTTTCCTCTTTAAGGGTTTCTACTCATTTACTTATGTCCTCCTGTGTTTCCTTAAGGGAGTTATTTACGTACTTCTTAAAGTCTTCTATCATCTTCAGGAACTGCGAATTTAGATCTGAACCTTGCTTTACAGGTATCTTGGGGTATCCAGGGCTTTCTGTGGTGGAGAAATGGATTCTGGTGTTGTCAAGTAGTATTAGTTTCTGTTGCTTATGTTCTTGTGCTTGCCTCTCATCATCTGGTTATCTCTGGACTTAACTGGCCTTGCTGTCTCTAACTGGAGATTGTCCCTCCTGTAAGCCTGTGGGATGTGTCAGAACCCCTGAGGGGTTGAGCTGCTACTGAGGTGTTGGCTGAATTTGTTGAAATCCAGAGAAGAAGCTCTACTCCTAGCATAGGTCCAAACCAGAAGGCTAGATTTCTATACTATATAGACACTCATATCATACATTTATTAGCATGTAGTAATCAGAGCAAATATATGCAGTGGTCAGATTTTATCTACATGTGCTGTAGTGTGCTTCAAACATAGATCTAAAATGTACACCTATTAAAAGCTTGCTCCTCAGCCAGAGAGTAGTAGCCTTTAATCCCAGTAATTGGGAGACAGAGGCAGGAGGATCTGTGGATTTGAGGCCACCTTCATCTACAAAGTAAGTTTCAGAATAGCCAGGGATACACAGAGAATGCTTGTCTCAGAATAGTAATTTTTAAAATATAAAATAAAAGGATTTATATTTTTAAAAGGTCCTCAGCAGTACTATCTCTTAGAAATGGGTGTACTGGACAGATTTAGTACCTTAGTGTTCCTAGAGAAGATGTGTGATAAAGGTATCTTTTTCTATCTTTGCATGAACAGGGATTTTTTTTTTTATCTCTTGCATTTGCCATGGTGTTCCTGTGTTGTCCTAACCCCAAACTAAAGAGTCAACTGGTCATGAACTAAAGCTTCCAAATGGTGACATAAGACAAATGTTTTCTCCTTAAGTTGATTGTCTTATGTATGTGTTACTGTAATAGAAAGGTAGTACAATAGGCAGCATAATGAAAACTTTTAATCTCAGATTGATCTAAAACCAGCTTCAGCTATGGAGGAATACTCAAACATTCTTCCTTGTGTACAAACACTCTATACAGAAGAAATAAGCAAGACATGAAATTAAAATACCTTTGAGAAAGAACCAATTTAAAGTGTCAGATAACCTAAATGTCCTTCAACTGATGAACTGATAATAAAAGTGTAGTTACAGAATACTTTTTAGCTATAAAGAAAAATGAAATAAAATTTGAAAGTAAATGGGTGAAACTTGAAAAGAACATGAATAAAGTTTCCTAGACTCAGAAACTCACATGTTGCATGTTCTTCCTCATCAGAGGTTCCTCACTTCATCTCTTCAGTTGTGATTATGTAATCTGTAGTAACCATAGAAAGTAGGAAAGTACAAAGGGGTTCATTTCAGGTATGATGAGCATCACGAGGAGGAAGAGCAGGATATAAGTGATCTGAAGAGGAAATGGGAAAGTGAGGACTTATATCACCAAGCGAAAGGAAGCAAAGAAAGAGGGGTAAGGTAAAAACAGTAACAATTTCTAAAAATGTGAACAGGAATCATATTGTTAACTATCTACCTAAAAATGTCTATAATGCAGAAAAGTCAGTGTATATATATTCTTCTAAACAAAATCCATAGACTATTAAAAAAAAAAAAAAAACTTAACGGTAGGCATGAGAAACCCTCTTTTCAGTTGTTTATCCTGGTTGTTCAACAGAGTCCCAGAAGATTATTGGCTATTAGTGTAATACTTGGCTCTCCCCCAGATGTAGAAGATAAATTACTGAAAACATGCACTTAAGACACAGAGCTCAGATGTGATCCTCTTGAAGGCCTCCTACCTCAGGACTAGCTATCAAAGTACCACAAGGTGCCATGCAAGTTTCCAAATGGGAGACAACCAACAGACCTACCTAGATATGATGTGGTGACTACAAATTATATATATATAATATATAATATATAATATATATATATATATATATATATATATATATATATATATATATATATATGGCATGATAACCCTGAGAGTCCAAAACTAACACACATACCTTGATGGTAATCAACAGTTCTCTAATTGAACTTCCTACCAACTCAACAAGAGGTAAATAATGTCTGGTACTATAAACCTTGCCAACTACCAAGGCTAGTGAATTTATGGGTCTCAAAGGAGACCCTTCAACTATCACCTCACTAAAGCCACATAATCCCTAACTATATTCTAAATATTTATGCTTATAACCATAAATAAATGTAGTCTTTACTCCTCAGCAAGGAAACTTCTCTTTGAAATAAGTGAAGACCATTACAGAAGGCTACAATCAATCATCTGTAGAGACATAGAGTCCAATGCCAAAGGATACATCTACAACACAACTTCTGTGTTTCCAGCTCAAGGAATATTGCAAAAGAAGGGAAAGATTTTAAGAGCCAGAGGATCTAGGTATTTGCTATTATGCTGTGTCTTAGAATATCCGGCACTACATCCATGGAGTCTTAGCAACATGGCTATTGAAACATTAGATGAACAAGGATGAGACCAATAGACATGCTAAATGGAGTGAAGTAATTTCATGAGAGTTCAACGAAAGATAAA
>NC_034611.1:25007380-25009284 GCF_900095145.1 Mus pahari | reverse complement strand
AAAAAAAAAAAAAAGGATTTGACTATTCGATATTCGATATGTACAGTGATGTGAGTAGATCAGTATCTTCCCCAGTAGCAATAAATAGATTTAAGGGGACATAGGAGCAGTTGGGGTGGAGAGGCAGAGGTTGTAAAAGCAGTTATCCTGTATTATGTGCTTGTGACATTCCACACTTTATTCTGAAATACATTTCATTTGTTCTAAAATCACCAGAAAATGAGATTAAATAATTCTCACAATCAAACAGCCAAAACCATTATTTAAAATGAGTATGTACAAATATACTAAAAGAGCCATCACAATTAACTTGATACTATCTATACAATTTGAAAATATAAGTAAAGGAAGTCAAGGAAATTAGTCAGTATTTAAAACTTTACAAAATATTTACAGTAATACACAAAAACAAATACTAGCTATTTTATCCCAAAATAAACCAGCAATTATATATGGCTTATACAATTTATAAGTAGCTCCTTATTTTTTTTAAAGAGGTAAAAATATGCTGATTTATTGCATTGTTTCTTTTCAGCCTTTGACATAGGGAGGTTTTATGAATAAAGAACATTTGCGAATGAATATATAACATGCAGAATACTCACATTTTTGGGGATTTGAACCCAGTGGAGTACTTACAAGCTGTACATATTTCTAGCACACAGCTAAGGTCACCAAGAATGGTTTTTAATTTTAGCCTAATGTATGTAAAATTTGAAACAAAAAAATTTAAGTTTTTTTCACTTCAAATTTGCTTGCTAAATCAAGACTTAATGAAACATTTCCTTTTTCTGACATTACAAGTTTTAGAGTTAATACTTTAAATATCTCAAAGATTTCACAACTGATTTAGAAATTAAAATGACTGCATTTTAATGGCCATTTGCATAAGAAAGCATACTGAGAAACTTTGGCTTTCATTGCTGAACAAAAAGTACCTCATATGCTTGCCTGGTTATTATAACCCATTATTTGGAGTGTCAGGCACTCATATCAATGTATATATTTTAGCCATTCATTGTTTTGAGATTCATTTATTATTATATTATGTGTGTGAGCCTTTGTCTCAATTTATATCTGTGCAACATATGCATGCAATGAGTAAGGGTGTTAGAAGAGGGTGTCAGACCCCTGTGACTCAAATTACAATCAGTTGTGAGCTACCATGTGGTGCTAAGAATTGAACCCTGGTCTTCTGGAAGAACAGTGTTCCCAATCACTGTGACATCTTTCAAGCTTCTGGTTATTCGTTTTTCAAATAGAGGTAGAAGGAGATGGGAAGATGGCTTAGTTGGTAAAATGCAAACGTGAGGATATTTGTTAGGTATTCAGTACTCACACACACAGACATATGAAAGCTGGGTGTGGCAACACATGCCTATAGTCATAGTGCTGCGGAAGGAGACAGAAGGATCTCTGGGCTTGCCCAGGTAGTCTGTGTGGGTGAGCTCAAGGCTCAGTGACAGACCCTGTTTCACAAGGAATGGGAAGAACACTTGCCATTGACCTTTGGCATCTATATACTTGTACACATATGCTCACATACACAAAGAAAACATTTCTTTAACGTGTACAAAGAGTAAAGACTTGAAAGATATTCATTACTTTGTTGTTTAGTTTACAGCGAAACAGTTCTGTCAATAGTTTGTATCTTCCTTTCTTTTTTTTTTTTATACAAAGAAATTCCCTTTGCTGTAAATTTATTATTTGCCAGGAAGAGTTTTTTCTTTTTTCTTTTCTTTCTTTCTTTCTTTCTTTCTTTCTTTCTTTCTTTCTTTCTTTCTTTCTTTCTCCTCCTCCTCCTTTTCCTTCTTCTCCTTCTTTAAACAAAAAGAAAAACACAGAGCTATCTATGGCTTATCGTCCCCACATGGAGGGAGTGCTGAAAGGGCTGTGGTAGCATA
>NC_034611.1:24992973-25007369 GCF_900095145.1 Mus pahari | reverse complement strand
TGCCGCGTCATTTCTTGCTGGCGAGAAGGTAGCGCGGGACATGGGCCAAGTAGTGGGAGTGGGTGGGTAGGGGAGCAGAGGTGGGGGGGAGGGATATAGGAAACTTTCGGGATAGCATTTGAAATGTAAATAAAGAAAATAATAATAAAAAAAAAGTGAAAAAAAAGAAAAAGAAATAGGACTGTGACGTTGGATGTCAAGCTCCTTATTTTTAACATGACCGTGTATTTATTGTATATGATTTCAATATAAATAATATCTTTTTTTCATAATAGAAGTCAGCAGAGGCCCTGGCACATTTCCCAAGGTTGCTGGTTTCTGGCATGAGGATTGTGTAAACAAAAACAGGTTTGGAAATTTATGAAACTAAAGAAAATAACGGAAACTCTTAGATACTCAACACAAGAGTAATACTTTCTGAACAGACTACTCGGACGGTCACCTAGAGTCAGTGAGTAGACAGGTGAGCTGTTTTTACACAAGGAGAGAGATGAACTCTGGATAAAGCAGGAAATTGATCTAAGGAAAACAATCTTCAAGAAAGGACTCTACCCCTCCCACCTCTTCTGCCCAGTCCTTGATACTGGGGCAGACCCACAGATGGTCTGCTCCCATGAAGACTCCATATCCCTATCCAACCTAGAGGACCTGCTGACTCCTAATTGGTCTGCTCCCATGAAGAGTTCCTATCCCTATCCCTCTTAGAGGACCCGCTGCACTCAGAGAAGTTGGTAAGGACCACCTTCCCCCAAGTCCGGAGCTGTTGCTCAACTCTGGACCCATCACCCACGAAATCACTGCCCTCCTGAGTACCATGCCCCTTTCTGTCCTTCCACCCCTTCTGCCCAGTCCTTAATGCTTGGGCAGACCCCTAGTTGGTCTGCTCCCATGAAGACTCCATATCCTGATCCATCATAGAGTACCCATTGCACTCAACTCAGAGCAGTTGAGGACCTACTGCACTCAGAGCAGTTATCTGAAGGACTCCCAGGAGATGTACTGTAGCCAGGGCAACAGCAAGACCCCACAAGTGGTCGGATACAGCCATGGCCACAGGTCTACCAGGAGACCTAAAGCAACCCAGAGACAAAAGAGACAGACTCCATACAGTCACCCAGACCAACAAACACCAGGGATATCCAGATGGCGAAAGACAAGTGCAAGACCATACGCAACAGAAACCAAAATACGTGGGAATCATCAGAACACAGTTCTCCCACCACACGTCTTGAATATACCAACACACCTGAAATTCGGGAATCTGTCCTAAAAATCCTATCTCATGAAAATAAAAGAGTCTTTTAAGGAGGATATCAATAACTTACTGAAAGAAATACAGGAAAATACAGGTAAAGGAATTGAAAAAAGTGATTTAAGACCTAAAAGTGGAAGTAGAAACAATAAAGAAAATACAAATGGAGGCAAACCTGCAAATGGAAAACCTAGAATTATAGATCAGGTCAGGAATTATAGATGCAAGTATTACAAACAGAATACAAGGAATAGAAGAGAGAATCTGAGGTGTAGAAGACACAGTAGAAGAGATTGACACAACTGTCAAAGAAAATTAAAAACATAAAAAAATCCTAACTCAAAGCATCCAAGAAATTCAGAACACAATGAAAATATCAAATCTAAGAACAATCAGAATAGAGGAGAACGAAGATTCCCACCTCAAAGTACCTGAAAATGGCTTCAACAAAATCGTAGAAGAAACCTTCCCCAACCTAAAGAAAGAGATGGCCGTAAATGTACAAGAAGCCTATAGAAAACAACAAATAAATAGGATCAGAAAAGAAAATTTTCTTGTCACATAATTGTCAAAACACTAAATGCACAGAGCAAAAAAACAATAGTAAAAGCTGCAAGGGAAAAGGGCCAAGTAAAATACAAAGGTAGACCTATCAGAATTACACTAGACTTCTCAATAGAGACTATGAAAGCCAGAAGAGCCTGTTCAGAGGCCATGCAGACTCTAAGAAACCACAAATGCCAGCCTAGGCTACTATACCCAACAAAACTCTCAATCAACATAGATGGAGAAACCAAAATATTCTAGGATAAAACCAAATTCAAACAGTATCTATCTACCAACTCAGCCCTACAGAGGATCCTGGAAGGAAAACTCCAACACAAGGAAGGTACCTGTACCAAAGAAAGGACAAGTTATTAAGCATCTCAAAACAAAGTCAAAAGCAGAGTCACAGCACATAAAGCCACCTATAAAAACAAACATACCAGGAACCAACAGTCATCTATCCTTAATATCTCTCAATATTAATGGACTTAACTCCCCTATAAAAAGACAAGAGCTAACAGACTAGATAAACAAACAAGACCCAGCATTTTGCTGCATACAAGAAACACACCTCAATGACAAAGACAGGCACTATCTCAGAGTAAAAGGATGGAAAAAGGTCTTCCAAGAAATGGTCCCAGGAAATAACCAGGAGTTGCCATCTTAATATTCAAGAAAATAGACTATCAACCAAAAGTTATCAAGTGTGATAAAAAAGGATACTTCATATTCATCAAGGGGAAAATCCACCAGGTGTAAGTCTCAATTCTGAACATCTATGGTCCAAATGCCAGAGCACCCAAATTCATAAAAGAAAATTGATTAAAACTCCAAACAGCCGGGCAGTGGTGGCACACACCTTTAATCCCAGCATGTGGGAGGCAGAGGCAGGCAGATTTCCAATTTTGAGGTCAGCCTGGTCTATAGAGTAAGTTGAGGACAGCCAGGATTATAAAGAGAAACCCTGTCTCAAACAAAACAAAAACTCAAAACACACATTGAACTCAACACAATAATTGGGGGGGGGGTTTCCACACCCCACTCTCACCAATGGAGAGATCCTGGAAACAGAAACTAAACAGAGACACAGTAAAACTAAGAGAGGTTATGAACCAAATGGATTTAACAGATATCTACAGAACATTTCACCCTAAAACAAAAGAATACACCATCTTCTCAGCATCTCATGGTACCTTCTCCAAAATCAACCATAGGTCACAAAACAACCCTCAACAGATACAAGAAGATTGAGATAATACTATGCATCCTATCAGATCACTTTAGCCTAGGGCTGGTCTTCCATATTAGCAAAAACTACAGAAATTCCACATACTCAGGGAAACTGAACAATTTTCTACTCAGTGATAACTTGGTCAGGGAAGAAATAAAGAAAGAAATTAAAGACTTCCTGGAATTTAATGAAAATGTTGACACATCATACCCAAACCTATGGTGCACAATGAAAGCAGTGCTACAAGGAAAGTTCATAGCACTCAGTGCCCTGGTAAAGAAACTGGAGAGATCTTACACTAACAACTTAACAGTACACCTGAGAGCTCTAGAAGAAAAAGAAGCAAACTTACCCAAGAGGAGGAGAAGGCAGGAAATAGTCAAACTCTGGGCTGAAATCAACCAAATAGGAAAAAAAAAAGGAACCAGCAAAACCAAAACCTGGTTCTTTGAGAGAATCAACAAGATAGATGAAACCCCTAGCCAAACTAACTAAAAGGCCAAGAAGCAGTATCCAAATTAATAAAATCAGAAATCAAAAGGGATACATAACAGGAAGGGGGAAATTCAAAAAAATCATCATATCCTACTATAAAAGCCTATACTCAACAAAACTGGAAAATCTAGATGAAATGGATGTTTTTCTAGACAGATACCACATACCAAAGTTAAATCAAGAGCAAGTAAACTATCTAAATAGGCCCACATCACACAAGGAAATAGAAGTCATTAAAAATCTCCTAACCAAAAATACTTAAGGCCAGATGGATTTAGTGCAGAATTCTATCAGACCTTCAAAGAATACCTGATACCAGTATTCCTCAAACTAGTCTATAAAATAGAAACAGAAGGAACGCTACCTAACTCATTCTATGAAGCCATAATTACTCTACCTAAACCACACAAGGTCCCAAACAAAAAAGAGAATTTCAGTCCAATCTCGCTAATGAATATCCATGCAAAAATACTCAATAAAGTTCTTGCAAACTGAATCCAAGAACACATAAAAAACATCGTTCACCACAATCAAGTAGGCTTCATCCCAGGAATGCAAGGTATTGACTTAATATGTGAAAATCCATTAACATAATCCATTGTACAAACAAACTTAAAGAAAAAAAATCACATGATCATCTCCTTGCATGTAGAAAAAGCATTTGACAAAATATAAAAGTTCATGTTAAAAGTATTAGAGAGATCAGGAATTGAAGGCCCATATGTCTATTATTATAAACATAATAAAAGCAATTTACTGCAAACCAACAGCCAGTATCAAATTAAATGGAGACATATTTGAAGCAATCCTGCTGAAATCAGGGACAAGACAAGGATGCCAACTTTGCCCATATCTATTCAATATAGTACTCAAATGTTAGCTAGAACAATAAGACAACAAAAAGAGATCAAGGGAATACAAATTGGTAAAGAAGAAATAAAGGTACCACTATTTGCAGATGATATGATAGTATACATAAGCCACCCCAAAAATTCTACCAGAGAACTTCAGCTGATAAACAACTTTAACAAAGTGACTGGATATAAAATTAACTCAAATAAATCAATAGCCTTCCTTTATACAAAGGATAAAGAGGCTGAGAAAGAAATAAGGATAACAATTCCCTTCACATTATACACAAGACAGAAATCAAAGAAGATCTCAAAAAATGGAGAGATCTCCCATGGTCATGGATTGGCAGACTCCATAGTAACATTAACAAAGTAAAAATGGTCATCCTACCAAAGGACAAGTTGTATTGAAATCTATAGATTCAATGCAATCCCCATCAAAATCCCAATACAATTCTTCAAAGACATAGAAAGAACAATTCTCAAATACATCTGGAAAGGCAAAAACTGCAGAATAGTGAAAATGATCCTTAACCATAAAGGAATGGCTGGGGGAATCATCATTCCTGACCTCAAGTTTTACTACAGAGCAATAGCAATAAAAACTGCGTGATATTGGTATAGAGACAAACACATGGATCAATTGAAGTCCCAGAAATAAAACCACACACTTACAGTCACTCGATCTTTGACAAGGACAGCAAAATTATACAATGAAAAAAAGAAAGCATCTTCAATAAATAGTGCTGGTCTAACTGGCTGTCTGTATGTAGAAGAACGAAGTCCACGTGGATCAAGGCCCTCAACATAGAACCAGATACACTGAATCTAATAGAAGAGAAAATGGGAAAGAGCATTTAACTCATGGACACAGGGGGAGATTTCCTAAAGAGAACTCCAATGGCTCATGCTCTAAGATCAACAATTGATAAATGGGAACTCATGAACCTGGAAAGCTTCTGTAAGGCAAAGGACATGGTCGATAAGACAAATCGGCAACCTACAGATTGGGAAAAAAATCTTCACTAACCCCACATCCAATAGAGGGCTAATATCCAAAATATATAAAGAAGTCAAGAAGTAAATCACCAAAAAAACTAAACAACCCAATCAAACAATGGGGTATAGAACTAAACCGAGAATTCACAATTGAAGAATCTCAAATGGCTGAGAAAACCCTAAAGAAATGTTCAAAGTTCTTAGTGATCAGAGAAATGCAAATCAAAATGACCCGAGATTCCACCTAACACCAATCAGTATGTTTTCACCAACCTCAGGTGAAAACACATGTTGGAGAGGATGTGGAGAAAGAGGAATGCTCTCCATTGCTGGACTGCAAACTGGTACAAGCACTCTGGAAATCAATCTAAATGTTCCTAAGAAAATTGGAAATAGCTCTACCTGAAGACCCAGCTATACCACTCTTGGGAATATACCCAAAAGATACCCCACCATGCCACAGGGGCATGTGTTCCACTATGTTCATAGAGGCCTTATTTGTGATAGCCAGAAACTGGAAACAACCTAGATGTCATACAACAGGAGAATGGAAACAGAAAAGGTGGTTCATTTACACAATGGAATACTACTCAGCTATTAAGTATGAGGACATCCTGAATTTTTCAGGCAAATGTATGGAACTAGAAAATATCCTGAATGAGGTAACTCAGACCCAAAATGACGTGCATGGTATGTACTCACTAATAAGTGGATATTAGCCAATAAATAAATAAATAAATAAAGTACAAAATACCCAAGATACAGTCCACAGAACTCAAAAAGCTCAACAAGCTGAAGTGCCCAAGTGAGGATGCCTCAGTCCCACTTGAGAGGGAGAAGAAAGCAATCACACGTGAGGAGATAGGAAGAGACCTGGGAGAGAAAGTGGACAGTGTGGGAGTTGGGAGGGAGAGGGGAACCTGATCTGGTATTGGAAGAGGGAACAGGACTGAAGCCCTGTGGGCCAGCAGAAGAATGGAAACAGGTAACCTCAGGAAGTAGGAGGCTGGGGGGACCCTCCAGAATGCACCAGAGACCTGGGAAGTAAGAGACTCTCAGGACTCAGAGGGAGAGACCTTAGATGAAATCCCAGATAGTAGGGAACTTACAGAACTCACCTCCAACAGAAAGTCAGAGCATCAAGTGAGGGATTGGGTTGCCATCCCACAGTCACATCTCTGACCCATAATTGTTCCTGTGTGAAAAAAAAGTACAGGAATGGAAATGGAGAGGAGCCTGAGGAAAAGAATGTCCATGTACAGGCCCAAAGTGCGATCCACCTCATGGAGTCGTTCCAGGGCCTCGCACTATTACTGAGGTTGCTGAGCACTTAGAATAGGACCTACCATGACTGCCCTCCAAAAGATCCAACAAGCAGCTGAAAACGAGTCAGTTGCAGATATTTGTACCCAACCAATGAACAGAAGCAGCTGACCCCTGTTGTTGAATTAGGAAAAGCTAAAAGAAGTTGAGGAGAAGGGTGATCCTGTAGGAGGACCAGCAGTCTCAATCTGGACCCCTGAGATCTCTCAAACACTGGACCACCAAACAGACAGCATACATCAGCTGATATGACGCTCTCAACACACATACAGTAGAGGACCTCTGGGTCTGTGTTCATTCAGAGACGATGCCCTAATCCTCAAGAGACTGGAGGCTCCAGGGAGTTTAGAGGTCAGGTGGGGTGTGGGTGGGGGCATCCATGTGGAGAAAGGGGGTGTGGGGGGGAGGAGCTATGGGATGTGGAACAGTCAGAAGGTAGGGGGGGGGGGGGTCAGAGAATGGAATATAGAGTGTAAAAAATAAACTAATTAAAAAAAAAAAAGACTAGCCTGGTTATAAAATGACACGCAAGCTGAGGCTCAGAAAATAGTGCCCCCCCATCCACCCCAGAGGTTATAAGCCAAAGGAAAGAGAAATTGAGTTTTTAGGTATAGCGAATTGAGGAAGGGAGGGAAATAAGGACTTGTTAAGAAGGATTGTGAGTACAGAGCCCTCTGGTTTCAGTTGGTAAGGATCCAGATTTACATCTCTCACTAACCTTGCTTCTCCTTGGGGTCACTGCAAATTTACGTTCCGCTTTCAGTTCAATGGAAAGAGAGTTCTCAATCCTAACCTCTATCTGCCTTTTCATGTTTACCTTCAACAGGACAACCCTTTAGTGGAATGTTTCTCATCACGAACATAAGAGTCATGATTCCTTTTGGGTCAAAGGACCCTTTCACAGGGAACAAGTAAGAGCATTAGAAATATTGGATATTAACATTTACCTACTTATTTGTAGTCTATAACTCCTATAAAGAAAATACCTTTTCTAAATTGTTCACTATAATAATCCTTGGTCCTGAGGATAACGTCTGGCCGTGAATAGATCTAGAGAAACATTTAATTCATGGATGAACACACACATTAAATGTATTCTGATGAACCAAATGGATTTAACAGGTATCTATAAAACATTTCACCGTAAAACAACATAATATGATTTCTTCTCAGCACTGCATGATACCTACTCCAAATTTGACCATATAATTGGTCACAAAACAGGCCTCAACAGATACAAGAAGACTGAAATAATCCCATACATGCTATCAAATCACCACAGATTAAGGCTGGTCTTCAATAGCAACAAAAAGAACAGAATGAAGCTGAACAACACTCCGCTCAATGATTATTTGGTCAGGGAAAAATAAGAAAGAAATTAAAGACTTTTTAGAATTTAGTGAAAATTAAGGCACAACATACCCGAACTTACGTGACACAATGAAAGCAGTGCTAAGAGGAAAACTCATAGCTCTGAGTGCTGCCAAGAAGAAACTAGAGAGCCTACACTAGCAGTCTGACAGCACACCTAGAAGCCCTGGAACAAAGATAAGCAAATACACCCAAGAGAGGTAGATGGCAGGAAATAATCAAACCCAGGGCTGAAATCAACCAAGTACAAACAAAAAGAACTATATAAATAATCAACAACACAAATAGCTGGCTCTTTACGAAAATCAGCAAGATAGATAAACCCTTAGCCAGACAAACCAGAGGACACAGAGACACTATCTAAATTAACAAAATCAGAAATGAAATGGGAGACATAATAAAAGAAACCAAAGAAATTCAGAAAAAATCATTAGATCTTATTACAAAAGCCTATACTCAACATATCTAGAAAACCTGGATGAAATGGACAATTTTCTAGACAGATACCAAATACCAAAGTTAAATCCAGATCAGATAAACCATCTAAACATTCCCATAACTCCTAAAGAAATATAAGCAATCATCAAGAGTCTCCCAACCAAAAAAAGTCCAGGACCAGATGGATTAGTGCAGAATTCAATCAGACCTTCAAAGAAGAGCTAATACCAATACTTCAAATTATTTCACAAAATAGAAACAGAAGGAACACTACCTAACTCATTCTATGAAGCCACAATTACACTTATACCTAAACCACACATAGATGAAACAAAGAAAGAGAACTTCAGATGAATTTCCCTTATAAATATTGATGCAAAATAAAATTCTCACGAAATGAATCCAAGAAACATCAAAAAGATTATTCACCACGATCAAATAGTATTCATTGAAGGGATGCAGGGATGGTTCTATATAAGGAAATCCATCAACATAATCCACTATATAAATCAACTCAAAGAAAAAAACACACGATCATCAAGGCTCATATCTAAAGATAGTAAAATTTAGCAATATGCAGCAAACCAATAGCCAACTTCAAGCTAAATGGAGAGAATCTTGAAGCAATCCCACTAAACTCGGGGACTAGACAAGGCTGCCCACTCTCTCCTTATCTATTCAATATAGTACTTGAAGTACTAGCCAAAACATTTAGACAACAAAAGTAGGTCAAAGGAATACAAATTGGAAAGGAATAAGTCAAAATATCACTGCTTGCAGATAATAGGATAGAATACTTAAGTGACCCCAAAAATTACATCAGAGAACTCCTAAACCTGATAAACAACTTCAGCAAAGTGGTTGGATATAAAATTAACTCAAACTGGTAACCTTTGTCTACTCAAAGGATAAAGAAGCTGAGAAAGACATTAGGGAAATGACACCTTCACAAAAGTTACAAATAGTATAAAATACCTTGATGTGACTCTAACCAAGAAAGTGAAAGATCTGTATGACAAGAACTTCATGTCTCTGAAGAAAGAAATCAAAGATCTCAGAAGATGGACAGATCTTTCATGCTCATGGATTGGCAGAATTAATATAATAAAAATGGCCATCTTGCCAAAAGAAATCTACAGATTCAGTGCAATCCCGAACAAAATTCCAACTCAATTCTTCATAGAGTTATAAAGAGCAATTTGAAAATTCATGTGTAATAACCTAAATCCCAGGATAGGGAAAACTATTCTCAATAATAAAAGAAATTCTGAGAGAATCAACATCCCTGATCTCAAGCTGTATTGCAGAGCAATCTTCATGAAAACTGCATGGTATTGGTACAGAGACAGGCATGTAGATCAATGGAATATACAAAGAACTCAAGAAGTTAGACTCCAGAGAACCAAATAAATGTACTAAAAAATGGGGAACAGAGAATTCTCAACTGAGGAAACTCAAATGTCAGAGAAACTCCTAAAGAAAACTTCAATTTCTTTAGTCATCAGGGAAAAGCAAATCAAAATGACCCTGAGATTCCACTTCACACCAGTCAGAATGACTAAGATCAAAAACTTAGGTGACTGCAGATGCTGTCAAGGTTAGGGAGAAAGAGGAACACTCCTCCATTGCTGGTGAAGTTGCAAGCTGGTTCAACCACTGTGATGGTTTGTATATTCTTGGACCACAGCGTGGCACCATTTGGAGGTGTGGCCTTGTTGGAATAGGTGTGACCTGGTTGAAGGAGGTGTGTCACTGTGGGTATGGACTTAATACTCTCACTCTAGGTACCTGGAAGTCCATCTTCCACTAGCAGCCTTTGGATGAAGATGTAGAACTCTCAGCTCTGCCTGAGCCATGACAGCCTGGATGCTGCCATGCTCCCACCTTGATGATAATGGACTGAACCTCTGAATCTGTAAGCCAGCCCCAATTAAGTATTGTTTTTTTATAAGACTTGCCTTGGTCATGGTGTCTGTTCACAGCAGTAAAACCCTAACTAAGACAACCACTCTAAGAATCGGTCTTGCCATTCCACAGAAAATTGGACATAGAAATCACCACAGGTCCCAGTTATACCACTCCTGGATTTATATCCAGAAGATGCTCCAACACGTAGTTAGGACACATGTTCCACTATGTTCATAGCAGCCTTCTTTATGATAGCCAGAAGCTGGAAACAACCCAAATGTCCCTTAACAGAGGAATGGATACAGAAAATGTACCCATTTACATACACAATGAAGTATTATACAGTGATTAAAAACAAGAACTTCATGAAATTCACAGGCAGTTGCATGGAACTAGAAAATATCATCCTGAGTGAGTTAACAAAAGAACACACATGATATGTACTCACTGATAAGTGGATATTAGGCAAAAAGCCCAGAATACCCATGATACAACTCACAGATCATATGAAGTTCAAGAAGAAGGAAGACAAAAGTGTGTATGTTTCAGTCCTTCTTAGAAGGGGAAACAAAATACTAACAGGATATAGAGGGACTTGGAAGGAAGCAAGGAGGGGGAGGGTAAAAAGGGGCAGGATCAGGTATGGGAGGAGACAGGGATGGTATTAGAAAGGTCAGAAAATTGAACAGAGGTGTGTAGTAATGGGGGATGTGGAACTGGGAATAGCCACCAGAAATTCAAAGATGCCAGGAAACATGAGGCTCCCAGGACCCAATGGGGATGTCATTGGTTGAAGTACCAAACAAAGGGGAAGGAGAACCTATAGAAACCATATCCAGATGTTAGGGGCCACCCACTAATCTCCAAAATTTTAACCCATAATTGCTCCTGTCTAAAGGAAATACGGGGGTAATGTGGAGCAGAAACTGAAGGAAAGGCCATACAGAGACTGCCCCACCTGGTGATCTATCCCATATGCAGCCACCAAACCCAGACACTATTGCTGATGACAAGAAGTGCTTGTTAACAGGAGCCTGATATAGCTCTCTCCTGAGAAGCTCATCCAGAGCCGTACTGATACAGATGCAGATGCTTGCAATTAACCATCGAACTGAGCACAGGGACTCCAATGAAGGGCCAAGAGAAATGACCTAAGGAGCTGAAGGGGTTTGCAGCCCCATACGAGGAACAACAATATGAACTAACCAGTACCCCCAGAGCTCCCAGGGACTAAACCACCAACCAAATAGTACACATGGAGGGAGACATGGCTCCAGCCGCATATGTAGCAGAGGATGGCCTTGTCGGACATCAATGGGAGGAGAGGCCCTTGGTCCTGTGAAGACTCGATGCCCCAGTATAGGGGAATGCCAGGGCCTGGAAGCAGGAGTGGGTGGGTGAGTGGGGGAGCACCCTCATATAAGCAGGGGAAGGAGTATGGGATAGGGTATTTGTGGAGGGGAAACAGGGAAAGGGAGTAACATTTGAAATGTAAATAAATAAAATATTCAGTTAAAAAAGAGAGAGAGAAAGAGACAGAAAAGGCTGGAATGGATGCCAGAGTTATGTGAAGAAGAACATAATGTCTAGGGAGAAAGTACTCCTTAATTTGGACAGAGTCAGATACATTGATTGAGGAATAAATTAGGCAAACAAGTAAAGAAATCCTGTGCAGCCTGTAATTAGAACAAAAAGAACAAGGAAGAAAAAACGAGATGGAACTGATAGAGTTCACATCAAAAAGTAACGGGAAGGCCATCACATTGATGTAAACAGAGAAGTAACAAAGGCTGAGGTATCGTTCTCCAAATTACAATTTGGAGAAAGGTAAGTTGATACAAGGACCTGTTATATAGCACAGGCTTCCTCAAACCCACCATCCTTCTGCCTCAGTGTTCTGAAAGCTGGAGTCAGAGAAGTGTACCATCATACCCAATCCAATTCTATTTTTGTTTTCTTTACTTTTGATATTATAATTTAATTACTACATTCCTTTTCCTTTCCTCCTTCCCAGCCCTTCCATATGCCCCACCCTGCCCTTCTTCTAAGTCATCACCTCTTTTTCCATCAATTGTTATTGCATGAAAACAGATATTTGTGCATACATATTATTCCTCAATATAACCAGTTAAATCCATGTTATGTTAGTTGTATGTGTGTGTTCAGGGCTGACACTTTGTAATCTGACAACCAGTTTGTATGTTCTTCTTTGGGGAGAACCACCTCTTTCACACCCAGCTTTCCTCCGTTGTCTGTAATTCATTTGTAAGTTTGAGGCTCAATGGGTGTTTTCCTGTTTGACATGTCCCAACCTCAGTTGTCATTAACAATACCTTGTTCATGGTCCTGAAATTTGGAAGAGATGGCCAAAGTTTGGAAGTAGCATCCACCTGCTGATATTTCTTCCTATAAAGTCAAGTGTCTCTGTATTATACTTTTATATACTATCTATGAGCATTGATTTATTCAGTCAAGCATTCATAATTATATAAATTATACATACTGCTTACACTGTATTTAAAAAATAATTTCCCAAAAGTAGAATCAAGACATCCTTAAGGAAATTTCTTAAGTTGTAAAGAAGTAGAGCTGTTCTTTTATCAGCTCTCTACATCCTGAGAATCCTCTATATTGCTAATCTGAAAGAATATAAAGAAAATTTGCAATAACACTAAATAAACACACATACAAGAGACTTCTATAGCTTTATAAAAATGAATTTACCCTCAAAAAAATACATAATCACTACCTGAGAAGAAAAATAAAAGGAACATGTCTTGGTGCATAATATTGAATTCTTAAAAGTTTAACAGAAATGTATAAATCTTGATATACTTCATTTATTCAAGTAAAGAAAGAAATCCATAAGCCCTTAATAACATGCACCAGTGAGTAGGAAACCAATGGCAAATTACCTAATTTTCTGGATTTGAAAGTATGGAAATAAGGGCAGTTTTAAGTCAAAGCTATTACATTAATGAAACATCATTATACAACAAAAATATGGTAACATGCTGCTGCCATTCGCACTCCAGAAACTATCAGAAATAGTTATTCATAGCAGCACACGGCATGCGGTTGTTGCTGGCATGTGCTCTGACTGCTGGTGGTTATCATTGGTGGTTATCAGAAAGCTCTTAGGTATCTAGATAGAAACCAACAAGTGCCTAAGCAGCTGGGCAACAAACAATCAGGAAGGCAGGCGGGCTGAGGAGCTGGAAGACTAGATCTGCGACTGCAGCTCACAAGAAGAGTTGGAGTGGGTGTGTTGGGGAGCAGCATGGGGGAAGGGTATAGGGGACATTCAGGATAGCATTTGAAATGTAAATGAAGAAAATATCTAATAAAGAATTTTTTAAAAAAGAAGAGTTGAGCTCTTGGGATCCTTAGGGCAAGGCCATTGTGAGCACTCATACCGACACAGTTCTTTGAAGATCCTTCATGGCTTTATGTGACTCTACTCTCCATGCTACAAAAAGGGATCCAAATTAAACTAACCCTGGCATTGATCTGACTGCAGATAAAACTTTTTAGAAAATTGCATTCTTTGAAACTAATATAAAACTGTAAATAAACTTTGGAAACAGAAGTGAAACTTTTTTTTTTTTGAGAAATTGAAAGTTTACTGTAGTTTTCTTGGGTGTTTAAGGAGATCAAATCTCTCCAAGGTGTTTAGTTAGTAATTTGAAGTTACTGATTATACAATATGAGTATGATTACAACAGCTAATGTTTATAGAAGAGTCACTTTCAAACTGTTCAAAACCTGTTACCTTTACCATCTCGTTTAGTTATTAAAATATCTCTCTAGAAAAATATGTCATCATGCTACACTATGTTCATAGCAGCCTTATTTATAATAGCCAGAAGCTGGAAAGAACCCAGGTGTCCCTCAATAGAGGAATGGATACAGAAAATGTGGTACATTTACACAATGGAGTACTACTCAGCTATTAAAATAAATGAATTTATGAAATTCTTGG
>NC_034611.1:24972994-24992488 GCF_900095145.1 Mus pahari | reverse complement strand
TGGCCTCTTGTGAGGCTATGCCAGTGCCTGGCAAACACAGAAGTGGATGCTCAGCTATTGGATGGAACACAGGGCCCCCAGTGGAGGAGCTAGAGAAAGTACCCAAGGAGCTAAAGGAGGCTGCAACCCTATAGGTGGAACAACAATATGAACTAACCAGTACCCCCTGAGCTCATGTCTCTAGCTGCATATGTAGGAGAATGCCATCATTGGTCCCTTGGTCTTGCAAACTTTATATGACCCAGCACAGGGGAAGGCCAGGGCCAAGAAGTGGGAGTGGGTGGGTAGGGGAGCAGGGATGGGAGGAGGGTATGGGGAACTTTTGGGATAGCATTTGAAATGTAAATAAAGAAAATATCAAATAAAAAAAGAAAACTATGTCATCCAGAAATTGTGTCCAGTTCTTAGAGAAATGCTAAAAGAATGACCTCAAGCTATACTTTAAACTAGTTGCAAAACTGACCTAATATAATACTATTATATATATATATATGTGTGTGTGTGTGTGTGTGTGTGTGTGTGTTATATATCACATATATATTTATTATTTATTGATCTCTTTAAAATTTAATCTTTAGACCACCATGTTTATATCATTATCATGGAGGATTTCATGCCTGGTTCACCAATGCACTTATATATTATCCTTAAGTGCCTGTGATACACTGTGATATTTATAAACAATCCTTTAAGAGTGCCTTTTAAGTTATTTAAAGATGCTGATTCTGTTGATAATGTTGTGAGACTGAAGTAAAAACAGTCAATATCATGTCCTAGAAATAACAGAAGTAAGACATAGTTTGAAGATGATGGTAGTTGGCCTACATTATATCAGCTTCAAAGGGCCCAAATATTGTTTCATTTTGAGCAATTCCTGTAACAGTCTCCTGTAAAGAATAGTACTACTATCTTATCTTAAAGTAATTCTAGTCAAAACTTAAGATTTGAAAACACTGATATTCTAAGCTTGGATGTGTTCATTTGGTGTTGATTACATGTATTTGGTGTGTCACTTTCTGTTTCATTTTGAGTGTTACATGAATATAGAGGCTGCAGTCATATTCCTTCTAGTCAGCATTGTTTAATCAGGCCACCAACCTTGATTGATTCTGTTCTCCCTTTAGAATTCTTTCTTTGGTTATTAATTTTTTTAATTATCACAAAAATGAATGGACATCATTATGGAATATTCATATAAATGTCTTTATACTTTGTTATAGTTCATTCTCCTCACCAACTGCCCTACACATTGTCACTTGATCCTCAATAATTTCTTCCCTAATTCATATTGTCACCCTTTCTGTCTCCACATATATATAAATATGAAAATTGTACAGTTTTATATCCTTCATATGACAGAAAGACATGTCTTATTGATTTGACATAATAACGTCCAATTGTAAACTCTCTTCATGAGTACATGAGGATTTCAGGTTTTTATTATATATATGTTTTTCATTCTTTTTATTCTTTCCTCATCCAATACATCCCAACCACAGCCTCCCCTTTCTCCACTCCTCCCAGACCACATACTCCCCCTCCCCCAGAGTTCCACTGATCCTTAAGTTCCAATCAGAAAATAGCAGACCTCTGAGGGATATCAGCTGAACACGGCAGAACATTTTGTGACAGTATAAAATTCTACTGTTTATATGTACCATGCTTTGTTTATTTGTTCATCTATTGATACTTTTTTCCTACTGCCAACAATGCAGCAATAAATATGGCTGTACAAGTTTCTCTGTGGCATGTTAACTTACAGTACTTTGGGTACATACTCAAGCAAATTTACAGGACATTTATTGTACACGTCTATCTGACAGAATATAAAGAAAATTTGCAATTACACTAAATAAACACATGTACAAGAGACTTCTATAGCTTTATAAAAATGTATTTACCCTCTAAAATATGCATCATCAAAGTAAAAAAAAATAATACAAACATATTTATGTCCTCATAAAGTGACAGCTATCCTACCCAAGAACTTTCAAAAGCATATAACACTTTTTTCTGCTTATCCTAGAGTTATGGTCAGAGAACTTCAGAAAAAACATACAGACAGAGCCTGAATCAATACCTGAGATTACGTATAATCATGCTAGTAAGTGTTCACATCCTCTGATAGCATGCTACCCCCATTGATATTATTTCCTGAGAAGAAATCCCAAATTTTTTCCTTCAGTGCATACAACAGCATTTTAATATATTTATTCCAAGTTAAATTAGTATTAATTGCATTATGTTTAGATAACCATAGCTCCTGGGAACTACCTGCAAGTTGTTTTCTGGCCTCCACATACATGTGGAGCACACCTGTACACCTCTCTCTCTCTCTCTCTCTCTCTCTCTCTCTCTCTCTCTCTCTCTCTCACACACACACACACACACACACACACAATATCTCTATCTCTGTCTCTATCTCTCATGCATTCACACAAACACACACAGAGACAGAGACAGAACGACAGAGAGAGAGACAGAGAGAGGAGATGAATAAAGTGGCCAGCACAGATTGAACACACAAAAAAAGAGGAAGCTAATGGACTAGATATTTTATACGCTGTGTAGTTGTTGCCTACCCTAACAATGTATTCTAATCTATCCCCAGCTATCTATGACTGTCTACTCATGGCCCATAAAAAGAAAATGAACAGAACATGTGTCAATAGAAGTGATCCTATATCAAAGAAAGACTGCAAAATGAAAACCACATTTATTTGATGAAATAATTATTAAAAACCTAATGAAAACTTGAATTTAAATGAAATCCCAGAGATTCCAAAAGTAACATTGGATTAATGAAAACTTCTGTAACCTTCTCTGAAAATAAGTCCACATTTCAGAGAAGCTATTAAACGAGCTCACAAAATATAGATTACATAGCTAATACCACAGAAGGCAAGTTGAGGAATTTACAGGGTAGTAATAAAACTCTCTAATAAGCAACTGCCATTGAAAAGGCAGAAAAGACAATGGGGTTAATCACCAGACTATAAAATACAAAATATTTGCTAGAGTGGAAGCTAATTAATTGCATAAAGCTTTGGTATGGGTGATTGTGATAAGGATTTTCAAAGTATGGGAATTTATGCAAAATCTAAGTTCTGCCAGGCTAATGCCTTTTGAAAGGGCACAAATATACCAGGGCACTAAGGAGAATTGAGGATGATCTCAAGAAAGACTTGTTCACTCAACCAGTGACACTCCCTTGATAAGTGTGGTACACTTGTCTCCTGTCCCTTTTTACATAGTAAGATATGGGGAGCAGAAAATTGAATGTTGGTTTATCTACCCCACAAGTTTTATTGACAGACAGAATTATAAAAATGTGTCTTTGCTACTCAACAAACTACTCTTCATGCATATGACAAAATCTGGTTCAGAATATCACTTTAGCACATCTTAAAAAATAACAGTTTCTAAATTATTTTAACTCTGTTTGTGTATGCAGGCATGCATACATACATGCCCTGGAAGGCTAGAGGAGTCCAATCCTCCTGGAGCTACAGTTAGGGCTGGCTGTGAACTGCCTAATGTGGGTACTGAGAATCAAACTCACATTGTGTGGAAGAGGAGTTCATGCTGTTATCTATTGAGCCATCTTTCCAGCCACAATCCTGAAACCATTAGACCATGTACATCTTTCTTTTTGTTTATTTATTTTTTATTTACTTTTTGAGAGTTTCACACTTGAGTTTTGTGTTAACAGCATTTCTACCCTCTTCCTCCTCCAACTTCTCCCATTTCCATGCCCATTCCCTCTCATATTATTGTCCTATTATCTAATTATCACTGTTAAATGGACATTTCATATGTGTAATTCACTGAAGGAAACTGATTTTTTCCCATGCTCTCAGCAGCTATTAATTACCTGTAACTCTTCTTCTAGGTGTCAGACTTTATGAGATTCCCCCTAATTCACACCCGCTTATCAACTTGTATTGGTACTGTACAGGTCTTGTTTAAGCAGCCATATTGAGATTTCATGAGTGAAGCTTTCCTGCCATATACAGAAGACAGCAAGTGTCTTGGACCACTAGTTCTTACAGTCTCTTTGTCCCCGACTCCTCCTTTTTTTTTTTTTTTTTTTTTTTTTTTTTTTTTTTTTTTTTTTGGTTTTTTGAGACAGGGTTTCTCTGTATAGCCCTAGCTGCACTGGAACTCACTTTGTAAACCAGGCTGGCCTTGAACTCAGAAATCCACCTGCCTCTGCCTCCCAAGTGCTGGGATTAAAGGAGTGCACCACCACGCCCGGCTATCCCTTACTCCTTGATGCTATATAATTGTTAGGTATAGGGGTTGTACTGTCAACGTATAGTTAGGGCTGGATACCCCAAACAGGTCAAGTTTTTGCTTTATGACCATTATCCATCTCCAAAAGTAAACGAAAAAGAAAATTTGATGTCAAGAAAAAATGGAGGTAGGGCTGGCGAGATGGTCAATGGTTAAAAAGATTGACAGGTCTTCCAAAGAACCAGATTTGATTTGATTCCCAGTACACACAAGGTGGCTAACTACCATCTGTAACTCCAGTTACAGAAGCCCTCTTCTGGCCTTCCCTTGCAGTACTTTCATGTGGCACACAGATACACATGTAGGCCTAAATACACATACAAAGGCTACCTACTGTTCCAGATTAAGTCTATGTCTTCATTTCCCTATTTCAGAACTTCTTCTCCATTTATCTACGTGAAGAGTTATTCTACTGGACACAGTTTAAGTATGAAGGCATAGCATGCTACCTGTAGTGTAACACAATTCATGAGGTAAGACATTTAAAAGAAGGAAAGGTTCATGTTGACTCAAAGCTTTAGAGATCTAGGTCTTACCCATGCAGCCCCATTGCACCTTCCTGATGGTCAGGTGGTGAAGGAGGAGAGTGCTAATTTCATGGCATCAAAGAAACAAATGGGCTCCTTGCCATTCTCGTTTCTTTAGGAGAATTCACTGATAAGGGTTTGAGGTCACATGCTTCACAGGTAGGAAGTGGGCCACTTTGATATAGACATATCCAGACATAATTCTGTGTTAACTCAGGAACATAAAGCACTCCCTAACCACGTCCACAGGACCCTGTGCCTCAGACAGTGACAGAATAGGATTTATGATTCAGACATTCAGAAACCCATGTGATCTTCTGCTCTTTAGAGAAGTCTGACATCTTCTAGGGAAAAAAAAAACAAACAAAAAAAAAACAGAGAGACTGTGAGCTGAGAAATGTCAGGCTCATAGTGAGATCCTCAAACAGAAACTGCTCTTCCTGTGAGTGAAACCCACGTGCCCAGGAGAGCTTTAAACTGAAGAGGGCTAATCTCTGCCTAAAGTAGTCAGCTAGAACTGAAAAGAAAGGTCTTTTCTGAAATTCAGTCAATTTACAGGATACCTGAAAGCAAAAGGAGAACACATGCGGAGCAAGCAAAAACACGTCCGCATGTTAACTCAGTTCTGGGCCGCAGCAGGCTGACTATGGGACAGAAAGAGTGTGATGTGAAGGGATTTGAGCTCATCTCAGGCATTTCTTAAACAGTGAGGTTTGTTTCCCTGGAAGCCTTTTTTTCCCCTATTTGTTCAGGACTGCAGTCGAGTATGAGAATTTTAAGGGAAAGGAGCATCTTTCAAAAAGGTGCTGGAAAAGATACTGACATCAAAGTAGTATGGAGCATTCAAGATCTGTAGAAAAGAGAAGTTTTGAAAAGGCAAGGTTTCAGAGGAGTGCCCATGGCAGAAAGCACTTTCATGAGCTATTGGCCAGCATCTACCACAAAGCAAGAAGCAATCCTGAGATCTTTAAAGAACTTGAAAATACAGACCAAAGGCAAGGCCATTGTAACCATCCGAACAAAAAGCTATTAACTTTAAAAAGTCTTTGTCTACCAATCAAGTATTTCTACATACATGATCTAAAATGAAAACTGTACTTATAATGAAGTACAGCATGTACTGAATCTTTACTGATATTGTCTGAATTGCTTTACAGATGGGTGCTATGCTTGTTCCTATTTGCAAAGGAAGAAAAAGGAAGTCAAGTGGGATGAAGCAAATTACTCTTCATTGAAGAGCCAATGGGTAGCAGAATAGAGTCCATCCAGGCCTGCTGACCTTACTCTGGAATACAAACAAACAGAAATAGCTTGGGCCTCAAATTGGACCAGTCATTGTTTGGCCACTTCCACAATTTCTGTGCCACCATTACTTAGCACATCTTAAAGATAGAACAAATTGTAGATCAAAGGTTATGTGGTTAGGTTCAGGTCCCAGTCTCACCTCTAGCAGCCTTGCCTGATTACAGAAGATGTCTAATTCAGGCTCTATATCCTCCATTTCTAGAAGAATTCATTAGGGTCACTCTCAGATTCCAAGGAGTTTCCACCACACTAGGTTTCCACATCACCTCCCAAATGACCCCAATTCCAGTCCTCTCTCTCAGTACTCTCTCCACCCAGCCCTCCTTCCCCATACCTGTTCCTCCTTGTCCCCATCCCCACCCACTCCCAGTCTACTTACAAAGTCTATTCTATTTCCCCTTTCCAGGGAGATCCATGCTTCCAGCCTTTATGCCTTCGTGTTATTTAGCTTCTCTGGGTTTGTGGATTATAGCATGATTTTCCTTTACTTATCAGCTCAAGTCCACTTATAAGTGAGTAGATACCATATTTGTCTTTCTTGATCTAAAGCCCACATAACAAGAGAGAGCCCATGCCTGACACTTGCTGGATGGCTAGGAAACAAAGGCAGGATAGCCCAGAATCCAACGATAAAACCAAACACATGTAAAAAAAAAGTTAAGGAAATAATTTATAATGATATTCTGCTATGCTTGAGGATTGGTAACTAGCCCAGCTGTCATCAGAGGGGTTGGTTTCATGCAGCAACTAATGGGAACAGCCTTAATGGTACCAGAAGAGGCTATGTAAACTGCTGGGGGATAAGCCATCAATAGTTCTACACTATAAAGTACAAAATGACAGTATGTCAAGATATGTGCTTAAGTGAAAAATAGTGGCACACATTTTATAGCAGCAACCAACCACTTTCCAAGTGGATATTAAATCTGCACTGTAGAACAAAATGAATGTTTGGTACTGTAAGTCTGAATAAAATTCATGGTTGAGGTATAACTAACAGACCTCAGGAATGAACCTATTAATGTTATTGGATATAATATCAAATAGGCCGCTAGTTCAGATCTCTATACCCATAGATTCATGCACCTTTCAAACCTCATCAGAGAAGTTTCTTTGTGAGATGAACAATAGTTAAGGCAGAAACTCACAAGTGTTCAGAGTGCAAAGTACAGTTGTCTGTGGAGTGCTCAGACACAAATGTGACATCTGTATCACAGCCCCCAAAACCACCACAAGACTCAGGCACCTTCATGAAAGATGGGGTAGAAAGATTGGGAGAGGTGGAGGTCAGAGAGGAATGGAGCAAGACAGTATGGAAGCAGGACCCTTGGGCTCATGGACTCAGCAACTGTGGTTGCCTACACAAGATCCAGTCAGTCAACATCCTAGATTGGAGGGAAGTGGGGCTTATGAGCTCCCATCCCCAAAGAACTGATGACAATTAATGTTAATGGAGTCTCCTGGGAGAAGAGAGGGAGAGTCAGTTTTAAGGCTGTGGCCCATAGGTTATTTAAAATATAAAACAAAACAAAAAGACCATGGAGTGGGAAGGTGGAGAATGGGGGGGGGGGGGGGCGGGGCGGTTCTGGAAAGAATTCGAGGGAAGAGTCAGGGTGTGTTAGTCTTTTTGTGTCACTGTGACAACATAACCTGTCCAAGCATAATTTATGGAAGAGTATATTTTGCCTTAGGGTTCCAGAAAGAGAATCCGTAACGGCAGTGGAGGCGTGGCAACAGGCAGCCAGAGCAGAAAATGAAGAGATTATGTTCTCAAGCACGGCCAGAAAGCAGAGAGAATAAACCCCAAGTAGGGAGAGGCTTTAAACTCTCATGATGCCTGGAAATCAAAACTTTGATTTCTATATTTAGAGGTAGGATGAATCCCCATTCACCCTTCAAATTTTCTGGTTCGTCCTTTTGTAGGGGGTTGGATAATCCAGATAAAGAATTTAAAAATAGGAAAGTTGACTGGTTCCTGCTACAGAAACCCAACCCCAACCCACACCATGACCACCACTCAGGAGACCTAAAAGTCTCACAGAACAGTTCCCTAAGGCAGGAAAAGTTCATGACGTCTTTGTCTGGAGAGGACGATCAAGTGTTGGCCCTCTTAAATGTTTGTGGAAACTATATTTATCTCTGTAGAGTTCCTTCTTTCCATCTGTCTGTCTGCAGGTGAGCTACCTAACTCCTACCCCTCAGCTGCACATGCTAACAGTTTCGTACCACTACCACCACCAACCCCCAAGTGCAAGTGGAAACCTGGTATTCAAATGTATGGGCCAAGGAGAGCATTTCTCATTTAAATCACCACAGGGGAGTGAATGTGACCAAAGGACATTCTATAGCATTCTCTAAGTATTAATGAAAATGTTTTTAAAAGATGAAATGAGATGTGGCCCCTAAACATAAACAAAGCAATCAAAATTCAATGACCATTAGAAATGAGTCAAAGAATGCAAGCAAAGAACAGAATGATAACCGTATGTTACTTCATTGAGTTAGAAAACAACCAAAGAATTTCAATGAAAGCTACAGAGGAAAAATAACAGAGGTAAATGCTACAATGTCAGCAGAAAAAAAAAATGAGTCTAGCTTCCTCCAGTCCATCACTTCCTTTCTGACTATATTATACACAGAAAAAAATCTATTTTTAGAAAATTCTGATAGAGATGTGTCTGAAATGCCTGACTTAAAATTTTAGGCTATGCTACATAGTGAACATTCATTTGGTGCAGGAGCAGGGTCAGGGACATCACAGAAACTTTGCAGACGTTCTTAGCAGCAGCAGAGATGTGACAGAGCAACAAGGCTGTGTGCCGCTGTTCAAGTTAAGATATAATGGACACACACACACACACACACACACACACACACACAAAAGAAAAATCCATGTTCCAGAATTATAACCTCAAGAAGATGAGCGCAGGCTCTCCAAACAGGAGGCAGCAATCTGCAATTAAGTTGCTTCGAATGGCAGTAATTCTATATAGCAGACTCCAGACAGTGGGTTTAGTTGCCTGTATCCCACACATTAAAACTGAAAGTTCGGCAAAAAAAAAAGTACCTTTGCTTCAAAAGTAGAAATTTTACAGATCTGGATTAATTACTATAATTATAGAAAATTATTGTAGCACTCATTGTTTTTTAATTAAACTTTATTTAATGCTGGCATTAATGTTCCTCATGTGTAGCACAAGGTAATAAAGCCAGCTGATAAATAAACCCAAGAGCTGACTATTTGAAACGCCAGTAAAAATAAGTAGTTCAAACTTAATAGTCTAACCATCAGGGACTCAATAAAGAATTAGAGAGAATAACTAAGTATGTGGGTAAGGTTTGCTTTTTAAACTATTTTTATTTTTTTGAAATTAAAATATAATCACATCATTTCCCCTCTTCCTTTTCCTCCCTCCAATACCCTTTGTGTACCTCCCATCCCACTATCTTTTAAATTCATGGCTTCTGTCCTCAGTTATTTTACACATATATTTATGTATTTACACTTTATATATACCTATGTAAACTTTACATACATACTCCTAAGTATACAACACATCATGCTTAAAGTATAAGCTGGGGCTATAGACTGAGCAAATTAAGTGGACTAGGACTTTAACCAGTGTCACAGTCACCTACATCATTGGTTGACATAAGAGTCCCTAGCAAAAATGTGTCTAGGGTTGTGCAGTAAAAGACTCTTAACTTCTAGAAAAGTCCCAGGTGCATCTGGTGTGGCTAGTGCTGCTGATGCTGCTGGTCTAGAAACCATACTTTAACAAGCACCAATTTAAGTAAAGTGAAGCTTATTTCCAGGAAAATATGAAAACATAAATGATTCAAAAAGCAAGAAGAAAAAAATCCAAAAATACATTTAAACATTATTTGCACATTTCTCAAGCTAGAGAACTTGCTAGCTGCACTATTTAAAATTACTAACAAACGTATGCTGCCTATGCCAAGGCAACAGTTTCCAAGCATTAAAAAATAGAAACTATAATGCTAGTGAGATGAATCAGTGAGTGTAAGTGCCTGCAGCCAGGCCTGACCACGTGAGCTTGAACCCCAGAACCCACAAAGGAGAAGGAGAAAAAATGATTCCTGCCACCTATCCTCTAACATCCACATATGTGCTGTCAAACACACATGCACACTCACACACATACACACATAAATAAATAAATAAATAAATAAATAAATAAATAAATAAATAAATAGATTTTTTTTTAAAAAATGGAATAGCATTTGGCTTATTTGGGAGCTAACAGATCCCAAATGTACAACACTGGGGTACCAGAGGAATGAGCCTTCAGTTTGTTGGCAGGTCAAGTCATAAATTAGCTAAAACCTACTACACCCTCAGCAGGATGAGTTCTCCCTCAGCCTGAACACAGCAGCAACATCATGCTCACTCAGTACTGCAGTGCTCAGTCAGTACTGCAGTGCTCAGTCAGTACTGCAGTGCTCAGTCAGTACTGCAGTGCTCAGTCAGTACTGCAGGCCTCACTCAGGCAGGAATGTGGCTGTCAAAATTACACCCAAAAATTCTGATAAGCGTGTGAATAAAATTAAGCAACCACTTCAATGTCATCCAGAGATGAAACATACTTCAATAATTGTGCATCTGTAATACAAACTAAATCAATCAGTTCAATCAAAATAAACCTGCAAAGCAGCTATTTTCATCCAAAACATCATAAACAAGAAAGTGAAGGGAATCTATCAGACTTGATCATGGATATCAATATCAGTCCAATGCCTATTTCCATTAGAGACAAGTTTGGGAGTTTTAGGTAATTCTTCAAGACCCCAAATCTTTCATGAATCTTCCAAATTTGTTAGCAAGTCCTAAGGGCCATTTCTACTAAGTGTGAAACACTTTTGTGGCTAGTGACATTATTTTATTAAAAGGCGATGTACACATCATCTTGTGTCAGCAAGCTGAAGGGAATACCTGCTAAGATAATTTAGGTGTAGTAAGAAAGTGTCAAAAAAAACTATATTACTAAGAATTGTTTTCTAAGGCATGATGGAGATTATTAGTGTGCACTGGTCTATCTTTACTTTGAAACTGTTAGAAAAATCATGTTACTAATTCTTCCCCCAAGTATAAAAGCACATGTTTAAAACTCCTTCCCATGTGCTCTGCCCATCCTTGTGACACTTAGCAAGAAATGCTGACAATTCAGCGTGTCTACCCAGGGTATTCCATAGAATCTGTGAACTCGTTTTCTAATTTACACATATTGCTTCCTTCAATCACCCCTCCTGATGGTCTATTCCCTCTTCTAATTACTCTCAGAGAAAAGAAATGCTTTCATATTAATTTTAAGTTCCTTCTGTAGCAAAGTCAGAATGCAGCAAATAATTGGCAATTCCCTGTTGTCATATAAGCAGACACTTCACCCTGTACTGCTGACCCTTTCTGTGGGTTGACTTTGTAGTCCAGTCTCTTCCTATCAAGGTTATGTAGAAACACATTAATCAGACAGCAAGCATCTTGAATGAAAGGAGAGTATTAAAGAATGATATGCTCATCCTTAATGCCCCATGCAACGTTTAATATTTCACTAAGTAGTACGTTATTCCTCTAAAATATGTGTCCCACCTTTAAGCATGTTCTCCCAAGAAGCATAAGCACCTGAATAGCACTTTGATTTTCTTTATGTGTTTAATTTTTCCCTGCAATGATTACTACAGAAAATTTATGAGGGGCTTTTGTCTGTTTTGTTAGAGAATACTTATTACAAAAAAAAAAAAAGAGAGAATGTGAGCCAATACTTACTCCAAGAAGATCAATAATATTAATCATCTACAAAATACAACAATGGAGAAAGCAACCCTTGATATCTTAAAATAAAACACTGTGACATAGAAAAGGAGACTGCTAACAAGGTCTGTAAGGCTAAGCTCAAAGGCAGGGAAAGTGCCAGCATAGAAGGGCTTCTTGCCTATGCTGAGATGCCTAGCCCTACTGCACAAGAGACCACAGAGACAGTCCTCAGCACCCAAGCATGGCTAAGCCACCAAACAAATGCCAGAAATGACCCACTTCTTGATGTATGAGAAAAGAAAAAGAAATGTATCACTTGTTGTTAGATGATTACTAAGACAGCTCCTGGGGATAGAGAAATGGCTCAGTGAGTAGCAATACTTCCGGTTCAGACCAAAGAACCTGAGTTCAGATCCTCAGCACCCATATAAAAAAGATGCACATGGACACACATGAACGTAAACCCTAGAGCTGCACTAGGAGTTCTGGGGCATGTTGGACACCAGCCTACCTGCAGGCAGATTCTACCACCAAAAGATTCTGTCTCAGGAGAATAATGTGGAGAGTGATGAAGCAAGAACCAATGTAATCTGGCTTCTATGAGCACAAACACAGGCATTCATAACTTCACACACATGTGAGTATAGCACATGTGTACACACACACACACACACACATACACGAGGGAAGGAGCACTTCCTTGAAATCTGAAGCATGTCTAACTGACCTGTTCCTCTGTTTATAAAAGTTAAAATTTGTTAAAGAATTTGAGTTTTCACTAAGCACGAGGCAGGGTATTTTGGAGCTTTGGGCATTTGCTCCAGGTTCCTGATTCCATAACAAGTTGTCTTTTTTTTTTTTTTTAATGACTTGGCTATGCTACTAAAGTGTCTGCTGGTACTCATCATGTATTCACTGAGCACAGGATTCAAACAGACCAGGATCAATGCAGCCTCTCAATCTTTGGCAGCTCCTTGCAAACAAAAATATAAAAAGGACAAAGTAACCAAGGAGGCAAATAGCAAGAGCAACCACAGGAGGAGGAGCAGCAGGGCTGAACGCACACAACTGAAGCAGTTAGTAACCACCAACACATCCCACCCTTCCCCTGCCTAAACAGCTCAGCTAACGCTCAGCCAACTATGTGCTTTAAAACAAAGACAATGCATTTTGAAACCTTATAAGAACTTAGTTTTTTTTTTAAAAAAAAAAAAAAAAAAAAACAAATGATCACACAGCTTTTACCAGAGTTGAGTTCCAGCTTGCTAACATTTGGAATAAAATTTTAATCACGGGCAGAATATGTCACGGAAAACACTATGAAGCTGCAATAAATCATTCTGAAGGCACAATTCATAAAAATCTGCTTACATGAGCATTATGTCAGTAATTTAGCTGTGGCTCCTCTCCTTGACAGGTACATAGTAGTGAATGCATAAGTCTAAGAAGCAAAATAAAGACTTACTCTGGTACTAATCATGTCTGCTCAGCATTAACTAGGACAGCATCACACGAATCCAACTACAGTGACGCTGATTAATATAAATTGTCTAAATCATGAGCCACAAGAATATCGTTTCCTAATAAATAGATTCTTCTGTCTTAGGAAAGTTAGGCAAAAGAAATTGCTAACTATCATGCATATTTTATGTATGCAAAACTCTTCGATCATAAAAGTTTTGGTTTTTTTTTTTTTTACATGAACTCAAAGCTCTGGAGTGACATAGTACTCGTTGGAGAATGGAGTAAAATTGCATCCAAGAAAATGGATGAATGTAATCATGAGAGGTGCTAGTACTATATGACTAGGTCACTCTACTCCTATGGACTACTAGATTAGCCAATGACCATTTGCTATGCAGTACTGCAAAATTCTCATATTAACCAATAGGTTGCCAGCGTTGGTTTGTTCAGTGAACTGCTCATAGGAGAAACACAAGTGTATCAGAGAGGACAGCCATGGGTGGCTAAAATTAAGTTTGGGGTCCTACCAGAGTAGAGTATGCACAAAAGTGAAAGTGCTTATCACTTAGAAGTATGGCTGAAGAACCTGAACACAAGACATCCAGCCTGAGGAAAACAATCCCCTTTCTGATCACTGCCTGGGGAAGAAATGAAACCCAGCACAGGAACCTACTGTCAAGCAAAGCACTTTAGGTAAGCAAAACAACAAAGCCTGGATTACAGAATGCTGGGACAAGTCCAGTCTCAGTCCACCAAGGATTATAATGCTATAAGAGGAGAGGGAACAGGAAAGATTCTGGCCAGGAAATTCAAGTAAAAAGTTGTCCAAACAAACAAAAGAAGCCCTTCTTGCTTGGATGGCGCACATGCGTAACTTGTCTGGCCACTTAGTCTCACAATCGTCTCTCTGCCACTCCAACATGTGAAGACGAATCAAATCGTAGCCGAAGCAGAAGGAGAAAATGAGGAAAAACTTCTGACTGGTCTAATACTTTTGAATCACGTCATTGATCATGTTATTTCTTCAACTTTTAGTTAGTTCTTTAGGGTATTTTTTAGCTTTTTATTATTATTTAAATTCTTGACACTTTACTTAATAAATTACTATGTTTTAACTATTCTCTTACCAGAAAAAAAAAAACTTTATAGCTATCACTTACTTAAATATACTCACTTTGGGGATAGCATTTGAAATGTAAATGAAGTAAATACCTAATAAAAAATGGGGAATATATATATATATATATATATATATATATATATATNATATATATATATATATATATATATATATACTCATAACAAGAAACAAGAGCAAAGTGGTAAAAAGGGTAAATAAAAATGTCCGCACAAAAGGAGAGCAGGTGGATTTATGGCTGAATTCTACAAACCCTTTAAAGAAGATTTAAGACAAATACTTCTCAAGCCACTCCACAAAATTAAAAAGGAATGAATTATGAAATTCATTATATAAAGCCAGTGTCATCTTAATATCAAAACCATACAAGGATGTTGTAGGTTTCCCTGATGTTGTTTGTATCCTGATGTTAATTCTGCTTCCTCGAGAGAGGCTGTTCCCCCCATGAAGAGCCATTGATCACTACTTAGCTACTCTCATGTGATCCTTCTCCCCATTTTAACTGGTCAAACAAAGGCAAGAGCCTGTGATTGAGCAATGGAAGAAAAAGGTAGAATGGGGAATCTTGGAGAGTTGGGGGGGGGGGAGGCAGGAGGAGAAAGAGAAAGAAAGAGAGTGTACAGAGGAAGAGGAGGAAGCAAAGATGGAGCAGAACCACGTGCCCAGGTAGCATAAATTGCCAGTAGCAAAGGGTCTCATAGCTGGGGAATAAGTGAGTATAGTGTTAGATCTTCCTGATCTAGGCACATAGCTTATAATTAGAATAACTGGATTGTATGTGTTTTTATACAGGCTTACTAATGTTGGAAATTACTGCAACACTGACATAATAAAAAACAAAAATCACTGACCAACTTTCTTGATTAGCAAACATGCAAAAATTCTAAAAAAAATTATTATAAGCAATTCCATCATACAATAAGAAAATTATACAACCAAGGTGGCTTTATCTAAGGGGTACAAAGCTAGCTCAAAATAAACAAATCAATAAGCGTATTGTAAGGGCAACAAGTAAACAGAAGGACAGAAACCACACATGATTGCCTCAATATATGCATAAAATATATGCATAAATTATATTCACAAAGTTCAATGTGCCTTCATGATAAAAACCCCTGTAGAAACTGGAATAGTTGGAATTTACCTCAAAGAAGTAAAACCTATAGCATAAACCTATAGCTAACATAATAAATGAGAGGATTCTGAAAATATTTACTCCAAAATCTGGAAGAAGACAAAGGTTCCAGCTCTCTCCAATCTTGCTTAATATAAGGTACACAGTCATAACTAGATCAGTAAGACAAGGGAAGGAAATAAATGAGATACAATAGGAAAGGAAGAAGTAAAATTATCTCAATTGGCAGGTAATGACTCTATACTTACAATACCCTGCAGACTCCGCCAGAAAACTTTTAGATCTGATGAACTTCAAATAAAGTTGCAGGATACAAAACTCAAGATACAAAAATAAAAGAAAGAAACAAAGGAAGAAAAGAAGGAAGGAAGGAAGGAAGGAAGGAAGGAAGGAAGGAAGGAAGGAAGGAAGGAGGGAGGGAAGGAAGGAGGAAGGTAGAGAGAGGGGGAGGGAGAGAGGAAGGAAGGAAAGAAGGAAGGAAGGAGAAAGTAAGAAATTAGGAAAAATAATAGTAACTTCAAAAAAATTTCTAGGAATATACTTAAGGAAGTGAAAGATCTCTATGGAACCTGAAAAGGCCACCTCCTGTAGCCAATCAGGAACCCCAGTAGAATGATAGAGATACCAACAAACCCACAAAGCATTCAACCCAAAATTTATTCTGTCTACAAGAAGTGTAGGCACAGGAGCAGGTGCAGAGACTGAGGGAATGGCCAACCAATAACTGACCCAACTTGAGACCCATTCCATGGGTAAGGATCAATCTCTGACACTATTAATGATACTCTATTGTGCTTACAATTATTATTGTTGTCCTCTGAGAGGCTCCACCCAGCAGCTGACTCAGACATACAGACACCAACAGCCAAACAGGAGATGGAGCTTGGGCACTCTTATGGAAGAATAGGAGGAACAATTGTGGACATGGAAAGGGATAGGATCTTCACAGGAAAGCCAACAGAGTCAACTAACCTAAACCCTTGGGGCTCTCAGAGTCTGAACCACCAACCAAAGAACATGCATGGGCTGGATCTAGGCCTCCCCACCCATACGTAGCAGATGTTCAGCTTGTCTTCATGTGGGTCCTAGACAACTAGAACGGATACAATCCCAAAAGCTGTTGCTTGTATGTCGTATATGTTCTACCAGCTGGGTTGCCTTGTCTTCCTCAGTGGGAAAAGAAGCCCCTAGCCTTGTAGAGATTTGAAGTGCCAGGGTGGGGGATACCCAGGGAACCCCCACCAGCTCAGAGGAGAAGGGGAGGTGGTAGGGGGAAGGATTGTGGGAGGAGATGACAGGATGGGGACAGTGATCAGGATGTTAAGTGAAATATAAATTTAAATTTAAAAAGTATAAAAATAAAACTAAGATACTCAAGACATTGAAGAACACACTAGATTATGGAAAGAACTTTCATTGTTGGAAGTGTTAGTATTGTGAAAATAGATATATTTCAAAAGTAACTTATAGATTTAATGCAATCCCACATAAACATTCTAATGGCACTCTAGAAAAACTAGAAAAGTCCCCAAAGTGCATTAAAAATCACAAAATACCACGAGTAGTCAAAACAATCCTGTGCATATCCAGCATCCTGACCTCAACGTATACTACAGTCAGAGCAGCCAAGACAAAAATACCCTGACACAAAAACAAACCTGTAGATCAATGGGAAAGAATAAAGAAAGAAATGCACATCCCTTGTACACCTAGTAATTTACATAGGTGCTAAAATCATACATGAAATAGAAAGACAGCTTATTAAACAAATGCCTCTGTCAAAACTGAACATCTACCTGAAAAAGAAATAAATTAGCCCTGGGGGGCTTCCAGAGACTCAACTACCAACTAAAGAGCATAGATGATCTGGACCAACATCCCCCCCCAGACACACCCCCATCCTCTCTCTCTCTCTCTCTCTCTCTCTCTCTCTCTCTCTCTCTCTCTCTCTCACACACACACACACACACATATGTAGCAGATGTGCAGCTTGGTCTTCACGTGGTTCACCCAACTGGAGAGGGGGCTTACCCTGTCTCTGTTGCCTGACTGTGGATACTGTTCCCCTAAGTTTGTTGTCTTGTCTGGCCTCACTGGGAGAGGATATGCCTAGTCCTGCAGTGACTTGATGTGCCAGAATAGGTTGATACCCAGGGAGGGAGGCTCACTTTACTCAGAGAAGAAGGGGAAAGGGAGGTGGAGAAAGGGGCTCTATGACTGGCAACTGGGAGGGGAATAGGGGCTGCTATCAGGATGTAAAGTGAATAAATTAATTAATGAAGGAAGAACTAATTAATGAAGAATTAGTATTGTGAAAATGGATATATTTCTTGTAGATATTTCCTAGTGTCCTGGGTTTTACAATCTTTCTTCCCCTCTAATTGCAAAGACAATATAGATTATAGATGAAACCCCAAACTGCCCCTCAGGAGTTGAATGTAGCTTCCTATTGCAGAAGACGGTACACATTTAAGTCAGACAACTCTGATGACTCAAGCTGAGTCTGATCTGAAAGCCTCTTTTCCTGTGGTCTAGCTGCAATGGTTCCAGAAAACACTACGCAAGCTGTCAGGGAATGAAGGAAGGAAGCACCTAGCCAGTCCTACTCAGCTCTAATGCCTATGACCAAGCACGCACGCACAGCATGGAAGGATACATACAAAGGGACAGTAACAGGCACCTGCCTGTTGGTGGCAACTAACAGCTGTCTTATTGAACTACAGGCTACTTAACAGGAAGAAAATCCTGTATGGTACTCAACCTAGTTAGTCTGTCAGGACTAATGAGGTCACGGATCTTAGAAAAGAATCTACTACCACCACTTTGGTAGAGCAACATAATTCTGTACTCCATTCTAAATCTTATCCTTATATCCACATATAAGCTGCCATCCTTCATCAAAGAAGCCTCTCGGACAGCAAATGGAGACTGTCTCAGAAAAGTGCAACTGGACACATTGCAGAGATCAACACAGCATGGTGAGCCCATCCCCAATGCATATATCAACATCACAGCTCCTGCTTATATGGCTCAGTGAACTGCAATTTGTATTCATTTAAAAGGCCCTCTTCTTAAGACTTTGATATTGTGGAGTGATAAAAAGCTATTGAATTGCTGTGTGTGTGTGTGTGTGTGTGTGTGTGTGTGTGTGTGTGTGTGTGTGTGTCGTAGATTGTCTCATAAAACTTTTGACATTCTTGTATGGTTGGTGGTGTCATGGCCCCTATATTTTTATATAAGAAAGCTGTTGTTTGGAGGAATCAAGTTTCTTGCCCAAGGTGAAACACATGTCTAAGTTGCAGCACTGTGGCTGGAGACCAGGTTTGGGGGGAGCAGCTTGGCAATGAAAATGAAAGTTCCTGTAGATCAAGCTGAGAGCAATAAGGAAAAATGGCTTGTCTTGCCTCCCTCTCTACAATTGGCTGCACGGGGACTGCCTTTGCATGTGTTCTATCTCTACAGTACCTACACAGAACAAAATGAAATTGGACTTCTGCCTAGAACTATAGTTTCACTCCAAAGTGTCAAAGATTACAGATTTCTCCACCCGCATCAACTTGCCAGGCATTTAATTAGATGGAGAGTTCCATACTCTATTTCAAAGCTAAACTTTAAAGGAGGAACAAAATCTAACCAGAAAATGAATTCATTCTGCTTGAACTTTGCTGAGAACTGACTGGGTTGAGCAAATATTGATATATTTTGCCCATTTAAAAAAAATCTTTCTCCTTTTTTGTGTATGTTCAAGGATAGAATGACCTTTCAGCTGACTCTAACAGGTCTATACTCATTTGCAAATAGTTTTAAAATCATTATATATATATATATATATATATATATATATATATATATATAT
>NC_034611.1:24956932-24971944 GCF_900095145.1 Mus pahari | reverse complement strand
CACACACACACACACACACCACACAAATGCACACTGTCTTTTAAAAAAGAAAAAAAAAGGCTAACCTCCAAGAGTGAATTCCCTGGAAGCACTGCTTCTCAGTAACAAGCTGGAGCTTACAACTTCCAACTAACTAAATGAGATGCATCAGTTCTGCAACATAATGTTTATGTCTTCTGATCATATATCTTACTAAAATACGAGTTTGCAAGGTTTAATCTGTGAGCTTTGATTGAGCATATTTTTATAAAAAGACATTTCAACTACAAACATTATCCATGCAGCTCCTTATAAGTAGGTTTGCTAATATAAGCATGAAGAAAAGAAAAAAAAAAAACTGCACTATCGTGTAATTCCACGTTTGCCGTTTTCAGTATTTCCATGGACCATTTTTACTTGCATATATATACTGTAAAAATATTTGGTGTTCTATGGATACTTGAAAAACTTTTGTAATTTTAACCATCAAAGGTATGTCCACCTTTTCAACAGATTTTATGAATAGTAGGTTTAACCTATGAGTCACACCAGATATTTTGCATTGTGAAATAGAATTCACAGTTTTATGTTACAAGTCGTGAAATATCACCCATAAAGAAGAATTTTAACTGCCCTGCACAGTTCACATCTCTAGATAAATCTACATGCGTCCTTAGCAGTATGTCCACAAGGAGACTATAAAATGAGTTCAATACAATGGTGTGATCCAGTGGAACTCCTCAAAAGCTTAAACCATGTACCCCACAGAAAAGAAAATAAATTCAGATGCCTGCCATGACAATTGGGAGTAGCTAGGGAAGTAAAGCTTCACTCCAGAAAAACAAGCAGAGAAGAACCAAATTTTAGGCTTAAAATTAAAAAGAGGATATAATAGTACACTTAAGTGACCCCAAAAATTCCACTGGATTGTTCCTAAAGCTGATAAACAACTTCAGTATAAAGTGGCTGGATACAAAATTAACTCAAACAAATCAGTAGCCTTCCTCTACTCAAAGGATAAACAGACTGAGAAAGAAATTAGGAAAACAACACCCTTCATAATAGTCACAAATAATTTTGGAGTGGCAGTAACCAAGCAAGTCAAAGATATGTATGACAAGAACTTCAGGTTCCTGAAGAAAGAAATCAAAGGCCTCAGAAGATGGAAATATCTTCCATGCTCATGGATTGACAGGAATAACAGTAAAAATAGACGTCTTGCTGAAAGCAATCTATAAATTCAATGCAATCACCATCAAAATTCCCACTCAATTCTTCATAGAATTAGAAAGAGCAATTTGAAAATTCACTTGGAATAACAAAAAAAAAACAAAGATAGTGAAAACTATTCTCAATAATAATTGGGAAATCACCATCCTTGACCTCAAGCTGTATTAATACAGAGCAATAGTGATAAAAATAAAAAAACAAAAAAAAACAAAACTGCATGGTATTGGTACAGTGACAGGCAGGAAGTTCAGTGAAATAGAACTGAAGTCCCAAAAATGAACCCACACACCTATGGTCACTTTATCTTTGACAAAGGAGCTAAAACCATCCAGTGGAAAAAAGGACAGCATTTTCAAAAAATGATGCTGGTTCAACCAGCAGTCAACTTGTAGACAAGAATGCAAATAAATCTATTCTTATCTCCCTGTACAAAGCTCAAGTCTAAGTAGATCAAGGACCTCCACACAAAACCAGATACACTGAATTTAATAGAAGAGAAAGAGGGGAAAATCTGGTACAACCAGTCTGGAAATCAGTCTGGCGGTTCCTCAGAAAATTGGACATACCTGAGGTGACAGCTATACTACTTCTGGGCATATACCCAAAAGATGCTCCAACATAAACAAGGACACATGATCCACTATGTTCACTATGTTCATAGCACCCTTATTTATAATATCCAGAAGCTGGAAACAACCCAGTGTCCTTCAACAGAGGAATGGATACCAAAAAAAAAAAAAAAGTGGCACACATACACAAGGGATTACTATGCAGCGACTTTTTTATGAAATTCACAGCCAATTGCATGGAACTAGAAAATATCATCCTGAGTGAGGTAACCCCGTCACAAAAGAACACACATGGTATGTACTCACTGATGAGTGAATATTAGGCAAAATGCCCAGAATACCCACGATACAATTCACAGATGACATGAAGCTCAGAAAGAAGAAACACCAAAGTGTGGATTCTTCAGTCCTTCTTAGAAGGGGGAACAAGATACTCACAGGAGGTAGGAAGGAGGAGGGACTTGGGAAGAGAAAAGGAGGGGGAGAGGAAAAAGGGGGGGCAGGATCAGGTATTGGAGAAGATGGGAGTGATATCCAAAGGGTCAGGAAGCCAGGCAGTGGTGACACATGTCTTTAATCCCAGCACTTGGGAGGCAAAGGTAAGTGGATTTCTGAGTTCAAGGCAAGCCTGGTCTATAGATTGAATTCCAGGGCAGCCAGGGCTACACAGACAAACCCTGTTTTGAAAAAATTAATTAATTAATTAATTAATTTAAAAAAATTTTTAAAAAGGGTCAGGAAATTGAACAAAGGTATGTAGCAATGGGGGATTGGGAACTGGGGGTAGCCATAAGAAAATCCCAGATGACGGGAAAGCAAGAGGCTCCCAGGACTCAATGGGGATGACACTAGCTGAAATACTCAACAAAGGAGTGGGAGAATCCGTAGAGACCGTATCCAGAGGTTAGGCAAGGCCCCTGGTTGAGTGATGGGGCCACCCACTAACCTCCAAAATTCTTATCCAGAATTGCTCCTGTCTATAGGAAATATGGGGGAAAATTGTGGAGCAGAGACTGAAGGAAAAGCAATCCAGAAACTGCCCCACCTGGAGTTCCATCCCATATGCAGCCAAGTCACTATTGCTGATGCCAAGAAGTGCTTGTTGACAGGAGCCTGATATAGCTGTCTCATGAGAGGCTCTGCCATAGCCTAACAAATACAGAGGTGGATGCTCTCAGCCAATCATTAAACTGAGCACGAGGACCAGTGGAGGAGTCAGGGCAAGGACTGAAGGAGCCAAAGGGCTTTGTAACCCTATAAGAACAACAATATCAACCAGTCAGAACCTCCAGATCTCCCAGGGACTAAACCACCAACCAAAGAGTGCACATGGAGGGACACATGACTCCAGCTGCATATGTATCAGAGGATGGCCTGATCTATCAATGGGAGGAGAGGCCCTTGGTCCTCTGAAGGCTCAATGCACCAGTGTAGGGGAATTCGAGGGAGGTGAAGAGGGAGGGTGGGTGGGGGAGCTCCCTCATAGAAGCAGGGGGAGGGGGTATTCGGAGTTTGCAGAAGGAAAACCGGGAAAGGGGATAACATTTGAAATGTAAATAAATAAAATATCCAATAAAAATAAATAAACGAAAAAGAAGAGGAGGAGGACATTGTCTTTATCAAGAAGGATTGGCCTGTTGGATGAATGGATAGTGAAAATGTGATACATAAATGCGGTGGAATTTCATTCATTTATGAAGAAAATGAAGTCTATAGGAAAATGAGTGTAACTTGGAAATAGTATTTTAAATGAGGTAACCCAGACTCAGAAAGACAAGTATCACATGTTTTCACTCATATGCAGATCCTCATTAGCCACTATTAAATGTGTGTATCCAGGCAGGAGAAAACAGAGGCAAAGGCCAGGAAACCAGAAAATGGCCCCTGTGGCTGGAAAGGTAGCTCTAAGCAGGATGGGGATAGACAGAGCAGAATGAAGGGGAACACAGGGAACAAAGGAGAGGGTGGGGAGGGGAGAGAAAGGAGAGGGCTGGAATGGGAAGGAGGGAAGGGAAAGGAATGGAAGAGAAGGAAGATGAGAGGAAATGGGGAAGAAAATGAGATTGAAAACCGGCAAAAAACCTGTTACTGTGTAAGCTACTTTTCAAAAACATTAACCTATTGCTGTTGTCCTTTTTGTTTTGTTTGTTCGTTTGTCTGTTTTTGATACATTGTGTCACTCTCTTACCCCAGACTGACCTGAAACTTGCAACATTTCTCCTGGCTTCACCTCCCAAGTGCTGGGATTATAGGAACAAGTCCCATCAAACCTGACTCAAAAAAGTTTACACACGCACATGCATGCATGCACGTGTGCGTGTTTTATTCTGCAAATAACCTTAGTTATCCTTCAAAACTCAGTTCCTCTCTCAAACTAAACCATTCCTAAAGCTATGCTGCATGGCCTTTCCAGTTCTCCCCTGGTTCACCTCTGTGACAACACAGCATCTACCACAATAAATGTTGTCCACTTCTCTCGCCTGTCCTTCTCTCCTAAATTGCAAACTCTGACAAAGAAGCCATGTCTTTTTTTTCATCCTTGTACAATCTTTGTATTTCTGGTGCATAATAGTGTCTGGAATTTAGAAGGTCTCTAAATATTTATTAAGAAATATGACTTATCACACATTTTCATCCCAAAAGCTACGTAAGTGTCATAGTGAAGCAAACAATTTCATCCGAGGTCTCTACTGAAAGGAACCTGGTCCTTCACATCCGCAGTTTCAAAAATAGAATTTATGACTCCAACTGTGACTGGTGTTCATATCTGTATCATGATCTTCCATCTGAACACTGTCACCTATTTCAGAACATTGTTGATGAGGTTCATAATGTCTGTAATATATTCTGATGTTGTTCCCTGGCATGGTCTCCTCCCATGACATCCCACTGTCACTGAACCCCTTCCTCATCATAAGTTCCTCTTTTACTACAACATTTCTTTTATTTACTTATTGGTGAGGAACATAAGCACCATGGTGAGCTAAGGAGGTCGGAGGTCAGCATGTAGCAATCAGTTCTCACATTTCACCATGTTATCCTAGAAATCAAGCTCAGGTCATTAGGCTTAGTGTCAATGTTCTTACCTCCTGAGTCATCTGGCCCACCTAAAGGCTGTGTGTTGATTCACTAGGTTTTTGCTGGTCTTTGTGAGTCTTGTCTTCCCCAACTCCAGGGTTAGGGATGGGACCCATGGCCTTGCACTTGTTAGCCCAGAGCTCTACCACTGGGCTAAATCCTCAACCCCATGTGTTTTTAATTAGTTGTTGATAGGATTGGGATTGTGGGTGTGAATTACTGAAGGATGGGCAACTTAAGAGTAGCAATGACAATGAAGAAAAGTGAGTCCCCATCTCCAACCATCAGTAACTGCCTTAGCCAGGGCTCCTTAGCTAGGGCTGGGCCCTCATGGGCTGCTCAGAGATGGGGGGTCTTTTCAGAGCAAATGAATGAGGGCAAAATCCTCATGACTGAAATCAATGCTGTTGTGCAAGTGGCCTTAGGGAGACTTTCTGCTCTTTCTACCATCTGAGTATACATCTGGAAGCTGCCACCTGTGAGGAATGGTCCCCTACCAGAGTCAAAATCAGCCAGCACCCTGATCACATAGGGTAATCTGGAAACTTCTTAGATGTTTTTCTTCACTCTAATCAATCAGCCCCGTAGGACTGTTTTCTCATAGTAATACAACCCTACTGAAGTGTCATTCTGGTACTGGGTTGTGGTAGTAAATTAGACAGTCCTTGCTTATGTGTAGCCACAGTTAAACACTAAACCCTTTAGATTTATATGCAGGCCCTTTGATGATAGAACAGCAGTCTGCCCTCTGGCCCTGTCTCTCCTTTCCTCACTTTCTTCCTCTTCATGGCCCTTTCTACTTCACATCTGCTCATTCATCTTTCACGTCTTTTGTTCACACTCCTCTGCTCTCATAAGCAGGCATTTTATTCTTTCTCAGAAAACAATTCCTTCAGTGATGAATTTTCCCTGCCTAAGAGCTGCCCTTATTCCTATCTTTCTTCACCATCTGGTCTACATATTCCTCAGATGCAATTTCAATGTCATCTTTTCTGAAGCTTTCCTTGTATATTATCTTTCTTATTTCACGATTTCAGATAATTCTATCCTGCTTCTATTACAGAATTCAGCATGCTGCACTCTAAAGTAATTTTAAATGTGTGTGTGTGTGTGTGTGTGTGTGTGTGTGTGTGTGTGTGTGTGTGTATGTGTCTTACATGATTTGATGGTAAATTTTTCCAGAAGAGACTTAATTTTCCTTGTGTATGCACAGGACGGAGAACACTTCATTGTAAGTTAAAATGTGGAAGTGATGATGAAAAACCAAATGAAAGGAGCAAGAAAGCAAAATGTTTGTTCCATCTTTCTTATTCCAAACTCAGATGCCAAAAGCAGGAGTAGTAAATGCTTTGTCTCCTGAGTCTTCTTTCTAATTTTCTGGCTAGCATACAAAGAATTGGGTTTAAAGATAACATTTTCAAATTCATCATTGTATTTACTTATCAACACCTTCTACCCCCTATTCCCATCATCCCCTTTCCTTTGTCCATCACCTTCCTTAACTCAAAAAGATTCTTCACTCTACTTTCACGACACACATATTCCATTACCCTCTATTGCTCCTCCCTCGCTCTTCAGATCTCCTCTCCCCACCCTGCACTATCTAGATTCATGTCCCAGACATATACATGCACTCATACACACATACACAAACATGCACGTGCACGTACACACATGCACACACACACACACACACACTCATATTCACATACACATGTATGAAAAAAAATTGGACATGTGTCTGGGTCTGACATACTTTCATAACATAATAGTCTCTGGTTGCATTCATTTTCCTTCAAATGTCTTAATTTCACTCTTCACAGATGAACACAACCCAGTCTTATTCATGTATCACTAGTTTCCTATTCCACCTTTTTGTTTAAGGACATCTAGGTTCCATATCTTGACTATTATGTAGTATTCAGCCATAAATATATGTAAATTATCTCTGCAGTGTGCTTAAAACACTTTGGGTGTATGACTCCGAGGAGTATAGCTGGATCATATTGTAGTTCTTTACTTTATAATTTCCAATAGTTCATGTCATGTCTGGATGTTTAAAACTTATTCTGTGAGCTACCTGGGAGTTTATTTTTACCTATTGTGAAAATAATGGTGCATTTGTCTCCAATATGTAATATAAAGCAATAAACTGAAAATGACCATTTCAAAATGATGAGAGGCAACAGAATAGTGTCCTGTTTCATTCTGTCAATTTGACAGAGAGGAAACTCATCTGAAAGGTTGAGTGAGGAATTTCCTAGTTAAGAGTACGATGGACCTGTCTTGAAAGATCATCTTGACTATTAATTGATGCAAAAGGATCCAGCGCATTGTGTACAGCACCATCTTCAGGCACTTGAGAATGGGTTAGATAGTGAATCTAGCTAACCATGAACCTGCAAACAAGCCTGTACTCCTGTACTCCTTTAGCTGTAAGTTAGTTCCTGTTAAAGATAACAGAGCGTTAAATAGCAACCAGTCCTTCATTCAGGTTTCTGACTGAGCTCCTGCCCTGATGTCGCACAATGATGAAGGGTGACCCAGAAGTATATGATGAAGTGCTTTCTTTCCTCCCCTAAGGTGACTTTGGTCATTATGTTTATCAGAGCTAACTGACAGGAAACTAGAACATATGATGAAATATATGCTCTCCATCGTTAGCAGCCCCTGGACAAGCAGGTAGAAGAATTAAAGATATTACTTTCCCTAATTCTTATGTTCATCATCTTCAAACTAAGCAGAATGGACCCCTCCAGTCAGATCCTCAATAACACTACTGTATTGCCTAGAAGTGACAGAAATGCTACCAACACTTAAGAATAAATGCAAGAATTACAGTTGAGAGAAACGTACCCTGGAATACCTTTGACACAGAGGAAAGATGACTCAAGAGAAGGAGATCTGAAAACTGCTAAGGGATTCTGGGTGACGAATATGACTGCTCCAAGTGTGCAGAGGAGAAAATACGAGAGGCCCGAAACTTTAGTGTCATTAAAAAAAAAAAAAGTGTAACTCTTATGAGGCTCCACTGAACGAATCAGAAGGCAACGCATTTAAAAGGCTTGTTTTATCAATGGAAGTGATAAATAAATGTGTGTTTCTTTGCACAATATATCATAAAACAATACATGGCAGATAGAAGAATAAGAGGTTTTTCAAAAAGATGAAGGCACTTAGAGTGAGGGGTTTCAAAGGAGTCATTAATAACCATTCTCTATGCCTAATTGGCTTAATGAAGAAGTATAAAATATTTAGATCAATAGAGAAAGTACCCAAGGAGCTGAAGGGGGCTGCAACCCCCCTGTAGGTGGAACAACAATATGAACTAACCAGTACCCCCTGAGCTCGTGTCTCTAGCTGCATATGTAGCAGAAGATGACCTAATCAGCCATCACTGGGAAGAGAGGCCCCTTGGTCTTGCAAACTTTATATGATCCAGCACAGGGGAATGCCTGGGCCAAGTAGTGGGGGTGGGTGGGTAGGGGAGCAGGGGCAAGGGGCGGGGGGTATAGGGAACTTTCGGGATAGCATTTGAAATGTAAATAAAGAAAATAATAAAAAATCATCTCCATATTTGCCTAAAATATATTAATACATAAATACATAAAAATACATAGTGCATAAATGTGTGTGTGTGTGTGTGTGTGTGTGTGTGTGTGTGTGTGTGTGTGTGTGATACACTGGACCTGGACTCTTTTTCTTCACTAAAGAACAAGTAGCTGGATGAAAGAAAGAACTTTAGAAATGGATCTATTCCATGGAGCCAAATATATTTCTCTATAATCTCAAGAATTGCTGCACACCTAACCATTCCTAGGTTGAATATTTCAACCTCCAGAAGCACCTCATCTGTTTAGTTTGAGTCTTAGCCCTTCGTCTCCTCAGTGTCACGTTCTGTTCTCCTGACAGCTGCTATGTGTTTGCCACTCTGTTGGTTTCTAAGCTGCTCTGCCTGTGACTGTCTGTCTAAGACGGGGGGGGGGGGGGGGGGGATGGAGAGAAGAGGAAGGCAGTGGAGCAGAGCAGACCAGCTGTCAGAAGAAGGCCTGTGACTGTAGGAGGTGAGAAGTCCACCCTTGAGATGCAGAGGGTTCTGCCAGAATGAAAACAGAACATGCGCAAAGGAGCCAGCAGAGGAATTGAGACCACGTGTGAGCTCACTCTCCCGATTGTGTGCTAGCCAACCTTTCCATAGGGCATTTCCACTCTGACATAGAGAAAATAATAGTTTTTAAAGACTGCAGGAGGAACACAATGATATACAAGGAGACATATTTACTGTCTTTATCAAAATTAATAAATTTAAATTACAAACAAAAATCTTTTGTAAATAGGTGCTTTGTAATGGTTAAAAGATTTTTTTTAAAGGTATTTGGTGTTGTTTTCACAGGGTCTACATACAAGCAGCCTTCTAGCCTTTGAAAACATAATGATTTAGAGCAACATGAAAATGGATGACTGAGGTAGTTATTCATATCAAATATGTTCAAAGCATATAGTAAAATAATCTTTTAATATGGTTATCAAAAGTGAAAGGGGCAATATGAACACTTTTTTAAAAAAAATAGAAAAATATCATCCTAAGTGAAGTAATGTACTCACTGATAAGAGGATATTAGCCTAGAAGCTCGGAACACCGAAGTTACAATTCACAAACCACATGAAACTCAAGAAGGAAGACCAAAGAGTGGATACTTTGATCCTTCTTAGAATGGGGAACAAAACACCCATGGAAGGAGTTACAGAGACAAAGTGTGGAGTAGAGACTAAAGAAATGACCATCCAGAGACTGCCCCACCTGGGGATCCATCCCATATACAATCACCAAACCCAGATACTACTGTGGATGCCAACAAGTGTTTGCTGTCAGGAGCCTGATACAGCTGTCTCCTGAGAGGCTCTGCCAGTGCCTGACAAATACAGAAGTGGATGGTCACAGCCATCCATTGGACTGAGCACAGGGTCCCCAATGAAGGGGCTAGAGAAAGGACCTAAGGAGCTGAAGGGGTCTGCAACCTCATAAGAGCAACAACAATATGAACTAACCAGTACCCCCCAGAGCTCCCAGGGACTAAACCACCAACCTAATAGTACACATGGTAGGATTCATGGCTCCAGCTGCATATGTAGCAGAGGGTGGCCTAGTCCTGCATCAGTGGGAGAAGAGGCCCTTGGCCCTATGATCTAGTGAAGGAGAATGCCAGGGACAGGAAGCCGGAGTGGGGGGTTTGGTGAGCTGGGTGATGGGGGAGGGGATAGGGAGATGGGATTTTGGAGGGAAAACCAGGAAAGGGATAAGATTTGAAATGTAAATAACAAAAATATCCAATAAAAATAGATCTCAGTAGCAAATTCCAACATTAATTCCACATTTTTCTTTTTCCAGAGACTTACCTTCCTCCAAACAATGGTACTTTTTTATACCAAATTTGAAAAAAAAAATTGAACCAACAGGAGATCATACATGCTTGCTTTTAATCAGTTCCCTCCTGTTTTGAATAATATCATTTTGTTCGAAAATGCTACTTCAGTTGGTGCCTAGCCCAGTTGTAATCAGAGAGACTTCCTCCAGCAGCTGATGGTAGCGGATGCAGAGACCTTCAGCCAAACATTAGGCAGAGATTTGGTGAGCCCCACAGAAGAGGAGGAAGAAGCATCGGGGCCAGAGGTGTCGAGGTCACCAGAACACAGCCCACAGAATCAACTAAGCAGGCCTCATAAGGACTTACAGGAACTGAAGCAGCCATCACAGAGCCTCCATCAGTCTGTACTAGGTATGCACTGCATGTGAGTTGTGGTTGTTTGGCTTGGGGTTATTGTGAAACTCCTAACAGTGGGAGTTCAGGGTATCTCTGATTTTTTGCCAGCTTTTGGGACCCTTTTCTTCCTGCTGTGTTGCCTTGTCCAGACTTGACATGAGGATTTGTGCCTAGTCTGATTGCGGCTTGTTACACTGTGTTCACCAATATCCCGGGAGGCCTGCCCTTTTCTGAAGGGGAACTAGAGAAGCAGTGAATGTTGGGGAAATGGGAGGTGGAGTGCGATGGAGAGGAGTGCAGGGAGGGGTCACTGTGATCAGGATGTATAGTAAGAGAAGAATACATTTTAAGAAAGAAAGAAAATGTTATTCACTAAATACATCATGTGCAGTGTTTCCCAATGACCCAAAATGGCTCTGATACCCTGAGAGGTAAGTGTTCCCCCCTCTCTTTCCTTCAGTCTTACCTTTATATTGTACTTCAGTTCATGGGAACCCTCATTCTTTTATTTCACCGTTGGCATGCCCTAACATTCAATTAAAGATTAGAAGCTTACATGGAGTTCTCTCCCAATTGCTCACAGTCTCATAGATCCTGCTATGTGTGTGGTGTATTCATTCCCTAAAGAACTTAGAATGTTCCTGCCGGACTTCATACCTCACCAGCAATGAAACCAGCATCCAGAACCTCACCCTACCAAACTTAAAAGTCTTCCAGATGCACTGGCACTTTGAACCCTGGTGGCTTCTGCTTCATTGTTTTCTACTTGTTTATTCATGGGGGGGGGGGGGCGATGTTAAGCACACACGTGTACAGGTGCCCTCAGAGGCCAGAAGGATGTGTCAGATTCCCTCCAACTCGAGTCACATGTGATGGGGAGCTATACAATATAGGTGCTAGGAACTAAGCTCGAGCCCTCTGTAAGAGCAGCAAGTGCCCTTAACCACTGAGTCATCTCTCCAGACATTGGATTATATTTTTATAGTCAAGCCCTCTCTTTGTGTGCCCAAGTGTTTGGGGAGAGTGTACAGAATGTTGCATATTTGTATGGTATATATACAAGTGTATGTCTGGGTTTGCATACCTGTAAACCAGAGGCAAGGGAACATCAAATGTGTTCCCTGTTCCGTGTGGTTAGAATCTTCTCTGGTAGAGAGAAATTTATGGCTGTCATAAAGCGTTTTGCCCCCGCTTGATTTGCTTCCTTTCCTTTGAGTTTCTCTCCTTCCTTTTACTTCTGCTCTCTAGACTTCTCTTATGAGCTCAAGAAAAGGTTAACCGAATGAAAAGTGAGAAGAGAAAAAATTTCTATCTAGCCAATAAATGTTAATTATTATAATAGGTCTCAAGAGATAATAAAATATAATCAACATATTTTTACAGAGAGCTTGTAAGGAATTTAAATTCCATGTACTTTTAAAGGAGCCCAAGAAGTTCCTCCATTGTAGACTGTGTACCTAACATGAAAAAGTCCTTGGCTCATCTTCAGTACTACAAAATCAGTATAGAGAAGGCCATCTTTTAAAATCAGTATTATTAGAACTAATGACATAGCTCAGGAGAATAACCCCCTTCCTTCCCGGGGTTTAATTCCCAAAACCAATAAATAAATAAATAAATAAATAAATAAATAAATTCTAGGTGATTTTTCAATGAAAATGATTATTAATATGCATATTAGTTTCAAAAATATAGAAGGCACAATATTGAAAAACTTTTCAAATTCTTCTAATAACACATGATATTTATCCTAAATTTACATATTAATTTTGACCTATAATATGTTCTAGTGAAGAAGATAAAGATATATAAAGTGTGACTTTGGTAAATGACCTATGAATTTTCTTAACTGCACATTAGTTACCTTTTAAAAGATTCACTTTCATGTCCTAATACATCACAGGAAATTCCATTGATTAAGACCAAAAGTGAACTTGGGCTTTCCTTTCATGAATTTACTGTGTGGCAAATATATCTGCTTAGGTTTAAAATAATCACCAAGCAGAAAATTGTAGCAGTTCTATCAAAGAAGCAGAAGTAGGCTGATAAATTAGAAATGGAAGATGAGAAGAATTAATTGGTATTGAACATGAAAGGAGAATTTTAGTTCTTAAACTATGCTGTAATCTCTTCAACACTTTAATTAAACTCTCTCAAGGTTTAAAATCTTAAACTTCATTTTAAATGTAACCACTTGCCAACATGATTTACTCAAGATGCCAGCTTCCTACTCGCAAGAATTTAATGTAGAACTGATAGATTCGAGTCATCATCCCTCTGATGAGATGTTTTTTAAAGCTGACTCTTGGGAAACTTCACTTTTTAAAACAAATGGCCTTTTCCACTGCAGGTGTGGCTAAACTGGTAAGGCTGTCTACATCAACAGCTTTGTATTGCTAGAGAAAAGTAAACAGGACCATGACCTGTGATCTAGGCTTTCCTCTTCAAAGATCAAAGGAGAAAGTCCTGTTGATAAATTACGGGAAACGCTAGAACTAAGGGCACCATTCTCACAGCAAGACAGGAATGTTAAAACATGACACCTATCAACAATGGTATGGAAAAGTAAACTAAAGTATGTTTAGGAGTAGTGTGACTGTACACAAAGAACATAACTACACACCAATCACATGTGAGTACACAGAATACAAACACAAAATGGTGAGAGAAAGAAGAAACTCTCACTGTGTACACATTTCAAAACGAACTGAAAAATTTTTTTTTTGCTTTAAGGACAGGAAACTTGCCTGATGAAACAGCAGATAAACACAAAGACATGATTAGCAGAAAACTCTAATGGACCTAAGAGAAAAAAGAATGGAAAAATTATCAGAGAAAGGTTTTAAAACTAATGTTCCGTAACTTGGTAATGGATATGTGGATGATGGTGTTATGTTTATTATTAAGCTGGAGATAAAGTCATATATTTTTGTATGTATATTTCAGGATAAATTTTTCATTTAAAAATCTTGACTAGGCAGAAGCAAGAGAGCTTCTTGGACAGGGTCCCTTTGGACCTTCATCATCAGCCAGGAGGCAGAGCTGAGACCCAGACCTCTGTGAAGAGAGAGGTCTTCCCCTCCAGAGAAGAGGCAGCCTCCAGGGAGGGCTCTGACCCCAGGACTCAGGTGAGAGCATCATCTTGTATCCCAGGTCTCTCAGAGACCAGTCCGCACAGAAGAGCACATGGGCTGCAGAAGCAACAAAGCTGATTGGACAGGGTCCCTTCAAGCCTTCATCTTCAGCCAGGAGGCAGAGCTGAGACCCAGACCACTGGGCACCTTCCACACCAGGAGAGCCTACCTCCAGGACTCAGAAGGCAGAGGTGTGATCCAGACCTCAGAGCATCTTCCTCTCTAGAGGAGAAGCTGCCTTCAGGGAGGGCTCTGTCCCTGGGACTCAGACAGGAGGCAGAGCTGAAACCCAAATTTCTGTGCACCTTCCCCACCAGAGGAGAGTCAGGTAAGAGCGCCATCTTGTGTGCCAGGTCTTTCAGAGACCAGTCTTCTCAGGAGAGTGTGTGGGCCACAGAAGCAACAGAGCTTCTTGGACAGGGTCCCTTCCAGCCTTCATCCTCAGCCAGGAGGTGGGGCTGAGAGCCAGGCCTCTGTACACCTTCCCTGCAAGAGGAGAGCTTGCCTGCAGAGAGTGCTTTGACCACTGGGACTCAGGATAGAGATGGACTCCCAGGAGTGGTGCCAGAGGCTAACAGAAACAAAGGAGGAACAAGCTCCAGCCAGAGACAGCTAGAACATCTAACACCAGAAATTACCAGATGGCAAAAGGCAAACATAAGAATCTTACTAACAAAAATCAATACCACTCAACGTCATCAGAACACAAGACTCCCAACACAGCAAGTCCTGGATACCCCAACACACCCAAAAAGGAAGATTTGGATTTAAGATCATATCTCAGGATATAGGTAGATGATTTTAAAAGGGGGATTAATAACTCACTTAAAAAAATACAGGAGAACACTGATAAGTAGGTAGAAGTCCCGAAAGAAGAAGCACAAAAATCCCATAAGGAATTACAGGAAAACACTGCTAAACAGGTAGAAGTCCTTAAAAAGGAAACACAAAAATCCCTTAAAGAGTTACAAGAAAACACAACCAAACAGGTGACAGAATTGAACAAAACCATCCAAGATCTAAAAATGGAAGTAGAAACAATAAAGAAATCCCAAAGGGAGACAACTCTAGAGATAGAAATTCTAGGAAAGAAATCAGGAACCATAGATGCGAGCATCAGAAACAGAATACAAGAGATAGAAGAGAGAATCTCAGGTGCAAAATATTCCATAGAAAACATGGTCACAACAATTAAAGAAAATGCAAAATGCAAAAAGATCCTGCCTCAAAACATCCAGGAAATCCAGGACAAAATGAGAA
>NC_034611.1:24954699-24956127 GCF_900095145.1 Mus pahari | reverse complement strand
TCAACTTCCAACCGAAAGTTATCAGAAAAAACAAGGAGGGGCACTTCATATTCNTCAAAGTTAAAATCTTCCAAGATGAACTCTCAATTCTGAATATCTATGCTCCAAATGCAAGGGCAACCACATTCATTAAAGAAACTATATTAAAGCTCAAANNACACATTGCACCTCACAAAATAATAGTGGGAGACTTCAACACCCCACTCTCATCAATGGACAGAACCTGGAAACAGAAACTAAACAGAGACATAGTGAAACTAACAGAAGTTATGAAACAAATGGATTTAACAGTTATCTACAGAACATTTTAAAGGATATACCTTCTTCACAACACCTCATGGTACCTTCTCAAAAACTGACCATGTAAGTGGTCACAAAACAGGCCTTATCAGATACAAAAATATTGAAAGTGTCCCATGCATCCTTTCAGATCACCATGGACAAAGGCTGATCTTCAATAGCAACATAAATAATAGAAAGCAAGCACTCACGTGGAAACTGAACAACACTGTACTCAATAATAACTTGGTCAACAGAAAATAAAGAAAGAAATTGAAGACTTTTTAAGAGTTTAATGACAATGAGGCCACAACATACCAAACTTATAGGACACAATGAAAGCAGTTCTAAGAGGAAAACTCATAGCTCTGAGTGCCTCCAAAAAGAAACTAGAGAGAGCATATACTAGTAGCTTGACAGCACACCTAAAAGCTCTAGAAAAAAAGGAAGCAAATTCACCCAAGAGGAGTAGATGGCAGGAAATAATCAAACTCAGGGCTGAAATCAACCAAGTGGAAACAAAAAGAACTATATAAAGAATCAACAAAACCAGGAGCTGGTTCTTTGAGAAATCAAAAAGATAGGTAAACCCTTAGCCAGACTTACTAGAGGGCACAGGGACAATATCCTAATTAACAAAATCAGAAATTAAAAGGGAGACATAACAACATAACCTGTGGAAATCCAAAATATCAGATCCTACTACAAAAGGCTGTACTCAACAAAACTGGAAAACCTGAATGAAATGGACAATTTTCTAGACAGATAACAGGTAACAAAGTTAAATCNGGATCAGATTAATGACATAAACAGTACTATATCCACTAAAGAAATAGAAGCAGTCATTAATAGTCTCCTAACCAAAAAAAGCCCAGGACCAGATGGGTTTACTACAGAGTTCTAATTCAAAGAAGACCTAATTCCAATTCTCCTCAACCTATTTCACAAAATAGAAACAGAAGGTACTCTATCCAATGCATTCTATGAAGCCACAATTACTCTGATACCTAAACTACATAAAACTCAACAAAGAAAGAGAACTTCAGATCAATTCCCATTATGAATATTGATGCAAAAGTACTCAATAAAAGTCTCCCAAACAGAACCTAAGAACACATCAGAATTATCATCCATCATGATCAAGTGGGC
>NC_034611.1:24949694-24951318 GCF_900095145.1 Mus pahari | reverse complement strand
AGCAATTCCTCCTCTGGGCATATACCCAGATGATGTTCCAACTTGTAATAAGCATACATGCTCCACTATGTTCATAGCAGCCTTATTTATAATAGCCAGAACCTGAAAAGAACCCAGATGTCCCCCAACAGAGGAATGGATACAGAAAATGTGGTACATTTACATAATGGATACTACTCAGCTATTAAAAACAATGAATTTATGAAATTCTTAGGCAAATCGATGTATCTGGAGCATATCATCCTGAGTGAGGTAACCCAATCATAAAAGAACACACATGATATGTACTCACTTATAAGTGGATATTTGCTCAGAAACTTTAGAATACCCACGATTCAATTTGCAGAATACCTGAAACTAAAGAAGAAGGATGACCAAAGTGTGGATACTTGTTCCTTCTTAGAATGGGGAACAAAATACCCAGGGAAGGAATTACAGAGAAAAAGTTCAGAGCTGAGACAGAAGGAAGGACCATCCAGAGACTGCCCCACCCGGGGATCTATCCCATAAACAACCACCAAACCCACACACTATTGCATATGCCAGCAAGATTTTGCTAACCGGAACCTGATATTGCTATCTCTTGTGAGGCTATGCCAGTGGCTGGCAAATATAGAAGTGGGTGCTCACAGTCATCTAGTGGATGGAACACGGAGCCCCCAGTGAAGGAGCTGGCGAAAGTACCCAAGGAGCTAAAGGGGTCTGCAACCCTATAGGAGGAATAACAATATGAACTAACCAGTACACCTCAGAGCTGATGACTCTAGCTGCATATGTAGCAGAATATGGCCTAGTTGGCCATTAATGGGAGGAGAGGCCCTTGGTCTTGGGAAGATTATATGCCCCAGTACAGGGGAATGCCAGGGCTAGGAAGCCAGAGTGAGTAGGTTGGGGAGCAGAATAGGGGGAGTGTATAGGGGACTTTCGGAGAGGAAACTAGGAAAGAGGATAGCATTTGAAATGTAAATGAAGAAAATATCTAATAAAAAATTAATATTTAAAAAATCTTGGCTTAACTTAAAGAGCAATATTTTGTTTTCCCATTAATTGATTTATTCATCTTATAATCACAGTTGCAGCTCCCCCATTCTAGCAGTTCCCCCTCACACAGTCCCTTTCCCCATTCCCCTTCTCTTCTCCTCTAGAAGGGAGAGTTGCCCTCTGGGTACCAAACTACCCTGGCACATTGAGTCATTATAGGATGCTCCTATTAAAGCCAGAAGAGGCAGTCCAGTTAGGGGAACAAGATCCACATGCAAGCAGCAGAGTTAGGGACAGCCCAGAAAATATTTCATTTTTGTAAGAATTTAGTTGTATTGTGATTGATGTTTAAAAAGTTAGTCATCAGGGAAATGCAAATCAAAACAACCCTGAGATTCTATCTCACTCCAGTCAGAATGGCTAAGATTAAAAATTCAGGTGACAGAAGATGCTGGCAAGGNTGTGGGGAAAGAGGAACACTCCTCCATTGCTGGTGGGATTGCTAGCTTGTACAACCACTCTGGAAATCAGTCTGGCAGTTCCTCAGAAAATTGGACATAGTACTACCGGAGGACCCAGCAATACCTCTTCTGGGGATATACCCAGAGGATCTTCAAACTGGTAATAAGGACACGTGCTCCAC
>NC_034611.1:24923976-24948820 GCF_900095145.1 Mus pahari | reverse complement strand
GGGTATAGGGAACTTTCGGGATAGCATTTGAAATGTAAATAAAGAAAATAATAATAAAAAAATAAAAGAAAAATAAAAAAGAACTTATAATCAAATAGGTCATAAATTCTTAATACTGTTATTTTCAGCTTACTGATAATGTGTAGACATTCTATATTAGTGTCATTCTATATTAGTGAAAGGAAAATTACAAAGGCAGATGAATAAAGCAGGTGTATGATATCTCGTAAGGTGACCTCATCATCCCCAGTATTCATACTGTGTGTAATATCTTCCTTGTGAATGTGACAGAACCTGTGACCTTCTGGCTAAAAAGGTTGGAAAGGGTGATGGAATACAGATGATTATATTACATGCGCTATTATCTGTCTAGCAAGACAACTTTCTCCAGCAGAGACGCAACTTGTCATATGATAAGTTTCTATGGAAATAGCCATGTAGCAAGGAGCTTGTAGCAGCTTCCATTTCATAGTTGTCAAGAAACTCAGAGCGTCTGCACAGCACCACATAAACAAAGCTTAGTTTTGCCAACAACCCCATGAATGAGGTCTTAGGGTTACAACTGAAGAACATGAAATCATCTTTTTAAAAAGAATAAAGCAAGAATAAAGCAAGAATATCTTTTTACTTTGCCTGCTAATGCAAGTATCAAATCATTTAGATGAAAACAGAAAAGCAAATTTTTTTTAAAATGGGGAAAAATGTCATACATTCATGAAACCCTTAAACACTGGCCCACTATATGACGACTTAATACCTCCTCCTCTTCTTTTTCCTCTTCCTCCTCCTCCTCCCCCTCCCCCTCTTTCTGCTGCTCCTGCTACTGATGATGATGATGATGATGACGATGACGATGAGATGAAGATGATGATGATTCCAAACTTTGTGTACTATCATTTAAAACAAGGAAAGTATCTTGAAACCAACCTGGAATTATAATAAGCATTTCCATAAAAGTTTCCTTTCTCTTTAGATCAAATTTTAAGTAAAGTTTTCTCATGACTAGACGATGTCAAGAGTCCCAAAAGATGTTAAACAGGATAATTATGACCGTCATTGATTTGTATCTTTCACAAAATTTAATTTCAAAATGTCACTTGTATATTCATCACACAACTCAAAACTAGTACCTTGAAACTCAGGTATTAATTTATGCCTAACTGAACATTAAACAGTTGCTCTATCCAATCATTAGTATTGATTAAAGAAATAGAAACATATTCTCCCATATAAGAACATTTTATGAATGAATTAAAGCTTTATTGATATTACTAGAAATGCATGCTCACTGTAATTTTTATTTGTAATAATAAAAAAATTAATATTGCTTAATAATTTATCAGTAATAAAAACAACCATGCAACCAATGGCCATAATGCAATCATAAAAAGAGAGAAAGAAATATCTGGTTATATTTCTCATACTATGATTAGTGACTGAGCCAGAATCACCAGGGTTTTACTAATCAGAAGTCCACCCCAAACCATCAAAAACATCCAACTAACTTAAATCTCCACATATACCATCCAATAATAACTCTAAAAATTAATGTTGTCAAGTCTCCAATCAAAAGACACAGCCTGGCTGAGTACTCAGATTAAAAACAACATTCATTTGTCGGTTGTCTATAAGAAACACACTTTAGCTTCTAACATTGGTATCACTTTAAGGTGAAAATAAAAATTATTCCAAACAAATATGATCAATAGGCAAGCATACATTGCTGGCCTAATATCTGACAAAAGTAAACTTCAAAGAAAAACTAATCAGAAGAGATAAAGACAGGCACTCCCTTCTCATCAAGAAATCAATTGAATAGGAAAATACTGATTTACAATACTAAACATATGCAACAAACACTGGAATAGCCAATTTCATAATATTCAAATAAATGGAATGAATCAAAACAAACCAAGTAACTGTAGGTGATGTTTTTTAAATTTTTATTAATTTTTTTGTATGTGTTTTACATGGCACACCCAATTTCACTCATCTCCCCATCTCTTCATATCTGTTCTCTGCCCTCTGTCCTTACAACCTCCCCCAACAGAAGAAAAGAAAAGGAGACAGAATTAAAAAAAAAAAAATTCTTGCTCTGGAAGCTGTAGTGTGTCACATGGTACACCCTTTTGTCCATATATTTTTACTTGGAAATATTCATTGCAATAAGTCATTGGTCTGTTTCAAGGTCTCTGGATTCTGCTCTACTATCTATACTGGATCCTCACTGGGACACATTTTGGATATTCTCTTTCTGCCCCATGTCATGGAGATCCTGCTGCTTTGGATCTGCAAAACTAGCCCTTTCACATGCCCCAGCAGTCCAGCAGTTCATACATGGGATAGATGTTGGAGTGGGCCAACTCAGTGCCCTAGATCTGGGCAGGTAATAGAGCTAGCTAGCCCATCAGCTCTTCTGTTCCCCGGGAGGCACTCTCCTGGCTATCTCTGCCACTGCTGTGGGGAAGATAAGGGGCAGGACCCCGGGGCCAGCTCTACCCCAGTCACACCTTTGGGACTTATCACCTCCCCACACCACCAGGACTCCAGCTCAGCACAGTACTCAAGCAGCAGTCCAGCCTAGGGACATCTGCATGGCCTTTGGTAATACATGAGACTGGGACATCAACGCAGACCTCAGCTGCCATGAGGTCAAGGACCAAGACATAGCCCATTGCGCTAGTCTGGGCCCAAATGTCCCTGTGGCCTCAGGTGACAGGACAGGCCACTCAGATCAGCACATCTCCCCTAAGCAGCATGACTCTCAGATATCCACACGTTTTCCAGTGGCAACCTAGACCACTTGGTCTTTGGTGATAACTCAGGCCAAGACATCAACAATGACCCCAGCTGCAACAGGACCATAGATGCAAACATGGCTCTTAGTGGCATCCCAGGGTAGGAACTCACCATGGCCTCCTCATATCTCCCTGTTCCTCACAACCATCTCTAGTTCTACCTTTCCCTACAATGTACAAACACCTTGGCTTCATTTTCTCTTCCATCTCTCCACCATGCACTCTTGTCTTTCCCATCTCCCCAGCACGCATTCAAATAACAGTGATTCCAGAGGTAGGTGTTTATATGTCTTTCTTTCTGGGTCAGTATGGCCGGGTACTTGGGTATCTTTCTTCCAGCTTCCACAAGCCTGACTGGCCTAGAACAGGTGCTTGGGTGTCTTTCTTCTGGCCGCTATCAACTGTAGATGATTCCAATACCCAACTTTCACCAGTAGATAGACTATCTGGACCAAAAGAAAGAAACAGAGACAGAGAGATATCAAGATCTCAGAATGAAAAGGCATCTAACACCAAATGGTCCTAACAGATATTTCCAGAATATCCAATCCAAAGGCCAACAGATATTACTCAGCACATGGAGGCATCTCTAAAACAGACCACACATGCTTGGGCACAATGAAAAATCTTATTTTTTTCTTTTTCCTATTTTTTCTTTGTATTTATTCTTTTCACATACATTGCACCCAAACTGCAGTTTTCTCTCCCCAGTTTCTTCCTCCTACCTCTCCCTTCCCCCAGATCCCTGCCTCCACATTCACCGCCCCTCAGAAAAGAGCAAACTTTCAAGGGACATCAACCAACTATGGAATAAAAAAGCTACATCAAGAACAGGCATATACTCTCACATCAAGGCAAGCCAGTAGGAGGAAAAGGTTCCCAAAGGCAGGGAAAAGAGCCAGACACAGGCCATGCTCCCACTGTTAGGAATCCCACACAACCATAGCATATATGCAGAGGACCCAGAAGAACACATGCTCCATTTGAGTCCTAGCAGTTGATTCTGTGGACCATGTTCTTGTGGGGGTCCTTGATTCCTCTGGCTCCTCCAATCCTTCCTCTTACTCACAAAGTACTTCCACAGTACTCACCAAGCTCTGCCTAATATTTGTCTGTAGGACTCTACATCTGCTCCTAGGAGTTGCTGGATGAAGTCTCTCTAGTTTCTCTGATGATGATTATGCTAGGCTCCAGTTCTAACACATCATGTAGGCATGACAAACTGTAGGCTAGAGTTTTTATGGATTGGGTTGATGCCCCAATCCCTCTACCTGAGGCCTTTCCTGGTTACAGAGAATGGTCAATTAAGCTCTTCCATGTCCCCCATTACTAGGACTCTTCCCTATTGTCACCTTTGTGGGTTCCATGGAGTTTCTACTACATAGGGTTTCTACAGCATGCTCAAAATGCCCCCGCTTCTGTTCCAGTGTCTATGCCAATATTTCCCCTCTATACCTCACTCCCACTTGACCCCTCCTGTTCCCATCCACATCCTCCCCCAGGTCACCCACAAAATCTATTCAATTTCCACTCCCAGGAATATACTTGCATCCCCTCCCCACACACACACACATACACACACACTTAAGCCCTCCTTCTTACTTAGCCTATCTGGCTTGGTGGGTTGTAGTATAAGTATCTTTTATTTACCACTAATATCCACTTATAATGGAGTGGTATGGCTATGTCTTCAGTTAGATTGATTCCCACATTTTTAAGAAACAGTCATGTTGATTTTCAATGTAGCCGTATGAATTTACACTCCTATCTGTAATGGGGGAGTGCTTCTCTTGCTCCACATTCTTGCAAGCATGACTGTTGTTTCTGAACTTAGCCATTCTGATAGGCATAATATGGAATCTCTGAGTCATTTGGATTCGCTTCGCCCTGATGACTAAGAATGTTGAACATGTCTTAGTTTCTCAATGATTTGAGATCCCTCTGTTGAGATTTCTCTTTAGATCTATCATGTATCCCATTTTAATTAGATTATCTGGTTTGTTTATATCGACCATGTGTGTGTGTGTGTGTGTATGTAATATTTGACTTCTATCAGATGTGGAGTTGGTGAAAATCTTTTTGTTCTACTTACATTGTCCTTTGCCTTGCAAAAGCATTTTCAGTTTCATGAGGTTCCATTTATTAATTGTTGATCTTAGTGCCTGTGCTCCTTAGGTTCTGTTCAGAAAATTATCTCCAGGGTCAATGTGTTCAAGCCTATTGCCCACTTTCTCTTCTATCAGACTCAGTGTTTCTGGTTTTATGTTGAGGTCTTTAATCCACTTGGACTTGAGTTTTGTGCAGGGTGATAGATGTGGATCTAGTTGCATTCCTCTACATCCCAACATCCAGTTGGACCAGCACCATTTGGAAGATCTTTCCATCTTTTGATACCTTCTTCAATTTCTTTCTTCAAATATGGAGGTTGTTGCCATTCAACTCTTTCATTTGCTTGGTTAGTTACCTCAAGAATTTTTTTTATTATTTATAGCTATTATGAAGGTGTTGTTTCATTCTTTCTCACCTCCCTTGTCATTTGTGTATAGGAGGGCTACTGATTTTATCTCTTAGTTAATCTTGTATTAAGACACTTTACTGAAGGTGTTTATCAGCTGTAGGAGTTACCTGGCAGAATTTTGGGGGGTGCATAATGTATACTATCATATTATCTGTGAATAGCAATACTTTGACTTATTTCTTTCCAATTTGTATCCCCTCCATCTCCCTCAGTGGTCACATTGTTCTCACAAAAATTTTGAGTACTATATTGAATAGGTATGTAAAGAGTGGACTGCCTTTTCTTGTCCTGATTTAAGCAGAAATTCTTTGAGTTTCTCACACTTAATTTGATGTTGGCTATAGGTTTGTTGTATATTGCTTTTATTATATTTAGTTATGTCCCTTTTATCCCTGATCTCTCCAAGACTTTTATCATAAAGGGACATTGAATTTTGATCAGTCTTTTTAGAATCTAATGAGATGATCATGCGCTCTTTTTTAGTTTGATTATATTGCAGATTAGATTGATAGATATTTCCTTTGATGAGTATGAAGTGTCCTTCTCCATCTCTTTTGATTAATCTTGATTTGAAGTCTATTTTGTTAGATATTAGAATAGCTACACCAGATTGCTTCTTGGAACCGTTTGCTTAGAAAGTCCTTTTCTTAATATCCACTTGTCAGTGAGTACATACCATGTGTGTTCTTTTGTGACTATGTTATCTCACTAAGGATATTTTTTAGTTCTACCCATTTGCCTGCGAATTTCACGAAGTCATTGTTTTTAATGGCTGAGTAGTACTCCATTATGTAATGTGTATCAATCACATTTTCTGTATCCATTCATCAGGAGGACACAGATGTTGAGGGACATCTGGGTTCTTTCCAGCTTCTGGAAAGCTATGAAGCTGCTATGAGCATAGTGGAGCATGTGACTTTGTTATATGTTGGAGCGTCTTTTGGAGCAGAGACTGAAGGGAAGGCCATCCAGAGACTGCCCCACCAGGGGATCCATCCTATATGCAGCCACCAAACTCAGACAATATTGGTGATACCAAGAAGTGCTTGCTGACAGGAACCTAATATGGATGTCTCCTGAAAGCTTCGGCCAGAGCCTTACTGATACAGATGTGGATGCTTTCAGCTAACTTTTGGACTGAGTACAGGGACCCCAATGGAGGAGTTAGGGCAAGGAGTGAAGGAGCTGAAGGGCTTTGCAACCCCATATGAAGAATAACAACAGCAACCAACCAGACACCACAGAGCTTCCAGAGAATAAACTACCAACCAAAGAATACACATGGAGGGACCCATGACTCCAGCTGCATAAGTAGCAAAGGATGGCCTTGTCTGGCATCAATTGGAGGGGAGGCCCTTGGTCCTGTGAAGGCTTGATGTCCCAGCATAGGGGAATGCTAGGGCGGTAGGGTGGGATTGGGTAGGTTGGCAGGGGAGCACCCTCATGGAGGCAGGGGGAGGAGGGGTGGAAGGAGGGGTTTTCAGAATGGAAACCTGGAAGGGGGATAACATTTGAAATGTAAATAAACAAAATAACCAATTTTTTTAAAAAAAGTCCTTTTCTAACACTTTACTCTGAGGTAATCTGTCTTTGATGTTGATGTGTTCTTGTTACATGCAGCAGCAGCAGGATAGACCCGCTTTTCCTATCCTGTTGATATTGAGAGCTATAAATGATCAATGATTAACTCCTTTTATGTTGTTGAAGTTACTGGTGGTATGTTTGTGTGTTTATTCTTTATGTTATGTTGGTATGAGATTATTTATTATCTATGTTTTCATTGATGTAGTTAAGCACATTCTATAGGGCACATTTGTTCAAATTTGATCTTATCATGCAATATCTCCATCTATGGTGACTGAACAGATTATTGGGCTCTTAATCTACCACTATACCTATATGCAAGAAAGCTACACCTCTAAAAAACCTTTCACAGCTAATAACTATATGAGTCCAGTATAGTGAAGGGGATTCATTTCTGAAAGATGCAACAGTGTTGGGCCATTGAGGCTTTGGACTGGCCATAATGTTACCAGAACATTGTAAAAGTTGTATTGAAAACTGAGATCTTTGTACCCAAACTTTCTTCCGTCTCTACTACTTTAAGAATCACACTTGAATTGTGATCTCATCCTTGTTCTATCTTCACTGACCTTCCCTCCAATTCCCATACAACTACTCTCCCACCCCAGGGTTCCATAAATCTCTTCCACTTCCAATTTTGTCTCGTTCTCTGTTTCGTAGAGGATCCAAATTAACATCATAACTGGGTCAAACACATGAACTTTTAGCAAATACATTGCATAGTTTGATATCAAAATATATAATGTTAGAACACCTTATCTACTTTCAGCACAGACATAAACTACACAGAAAAATAAGTCCTCCCTGTCATGGTCTTTTATCTCTTCTCTGATGACTTGCCTGAAAACCATCACTTGAATGGATACAGGCAACCTTGAGAAATAGGTTGAGGGGACCCTCAAGACTTATCAGAGATCTAGGAAGTAGGAGACTCTCGGGACTCAGAGGGAGGGACATTAGATGAAATGCCAAACAGTAGGGAGAGGGAACTTATAGAGCCCACCTCCAGCAGGAAGACAGGATATCAAGTGAGGGATGGGGTTGCCATCCCACAGCCACAACTTTGACCCAGAATTATTCCTGTCTGAAAGAATTACAGGGATGGAAATAGAGAGGATCATAAGGAAAAGAAGGTCCAGCGACAGGCCCAAAATGGGATCCAGCTCAAGGGGAGGTCCCAAGGCCTGACACTATTACTGAAGCTATGAAGAGCTCACAAAAAAGAACATGCCATAACCGCCCTCTGAAAGACCCAAGAAACAGCTGAAAGAATCAGATGCAGATATTTGCACTCAACCAATGGACAAAAACAGCTGACCTCTGTTGTTGAGTTAGGGGAAGCTGAAAGAAGCTGAGGAGAAGGAGGACCAGCAGTCTCAATTAATCTGGACCCCCAAGATCTCTCAAACACTGGACCACCAAACAGGCAGCATACACAAGCTGATATGAGGCCCCCAACAGACACATACAATAAAGGATTTCTGGGTCTGTGTTCATTCAGAGATGATGTACCTAACCCTCAAGAGACTGGAGGCCCCAGGGAGTTTAGAGGTTAGGAGAGGTGGGGAGGTTGGGACATCCACATGGAGACAGCGGGGGTGGGATGTGGAACAGTCAGAGGGTGGATTGGGGGTGTAAAATAAAATATGGAGTGTAAAAAATAAATTCATTAGAATTTTGAAAAATTTAAAAAATAAAACAAACACTTGACCTTCCAGCTCTGAGAGTTTACTTTGTTTATCAAGAGAACAGAACACCCTTCCATCATCATTCTTTCCTTCTTTTCTTCATTTATTCAAAATGTGCTGAGCACTACTTTGTTGACATTTATTTTCTCTCTCTTGAATATGCGGTAAAGACTTGTTTAAAAAACAAGTATTTTTTAAAAAGTATGTAGCCAAAACTTACCCCCATCATGGTAAATGGCCACTCTATGCTCTCATTGGGTGGACACACATCTCTGTACCCACTGATAGCTCTGAATTCACAAATGAAAGACACACACAGTGTTATTTTTAATACGCCATACTAGCTCAATGGCTGGGCCACCCCTGGACCTCCACGTGGCTAATACACTCCCTTCCAATATTCCTGAGTTAATATTTGCTATATCTATATTTCATCTGTGCTACCCCAAACCCAATCTGGGGAGTGGCCCCTGGGACAGCTTCCCTGACTCTTACATTTTGGCAGGCTCTTAAGTCTGATCTCTCTGCTTCCCCTTCATGGCGAGTCTGCTCCTTCACTCCTTTCCATTTCTTTCCTGGGAATCCTAATAGTCTCCCCTCTGTCCCTCTGTCCAGCCAATGGCTGCTGGCACTTTATTGACCTGTCAAAAAAAACAGTTGTTGGCAGGGACCTGAAGTCCTATGTAAGTGCAAATCAAACCACCAACATACCCCAAAGGGCCTTATGTAAGGAAAACATAGTGCCATGAGAGAACATGACAAGAAGAACTACTGGAAGAGGAAAGCCTTCAGATACATTGATATTTAAATTGAAACTAAAGGAAGAGAAGAAACAAACGCTGAATGTTTGGAAGAATGATTCGGGTAGAGGGGTAACTTGGGTTGGATAGATTTGGAGAGATGGGTATGATGGAGAGATGATGGAGAGATGATGGAGAGATGGAAGATATGAACTGAGGAAGGGCTTTGAGGTAGAAGCATCATAAGTGAGAATTTTCAGTTATAAACCGAGCATGGTAAGACGGGAAATGGTCAGACTACTTGGAGCCCTGGTAACCCTGTTAGGTTAGTAAGGTATTAAAGCAAAGACAAAGAAAGACAATTAAGATAAGGTTGTCTAGGAAGAATGTGATCCAATCTAGGATATATAAAGGTGTTTGGGGTGGAGGATTAAAGGAGGCTCTAGCAATAAGAGCTGGGCTGGACGAATGGCAGGAACATAAGTATATTCAGAAGGTTTTCTTCACTATGACAAAATACAGGAGAAAAAGAACTTAAGGGGAAAAGCTTACTTAGACTCGTATTTTCGGCCCATGGTTGACTAACTCCATTGCTCTAGGCCTGAGTCAAGGGAAGATATCATAATGAAGAGTATATGTAGTAAGAGAGGCTGCTCTTGGCCAAAGAGAACTGGGAAAGAGAGGTACTAAAAACCAGGGACAATGTATACTCTTCAAAGACATGCATTCTATAGTCCATTTAGCTATAAACTCATCACTGGTTCCATTCATTGATGAGGCTAAAATCAAATAACTCCCTAAAGCCAATCAGCTGACATCCAAGAAGTGCACAATGACTTTGAGGGGGACATTTTAGGTTTAAACTGCAACGCTCTAACCCTGGGTTCCAAAATGTCACATCCACTTCATGATGCAAAATGCATTTGCTTCATCTCCACATCTCCCATGTCAGGCACCCCAGCATTTCCCAAAATACAAGTGCAGCATCTCTGCTGAGCCTCAAAGAAAACACTGAGCTGTGAAGCCCTATAGAACACATAAACTTTTTAAAACAGGAATTGATTCAATATAGAATTATATAAACAGTCCTATTCTAATAAAAATTGGAAAACAGAAAAAGTTCAATGACCCTAAAGCATGACAAAAAAAAGTTACAGAGCAAACACTAAATCCTGTGTCTCTATGTTCAATATCTAGGGAGCATGATACAAAGTGCGAATGGAAGCCTTGGAACGTCTTATCACCAAGGCCATTCTCACCGCAAACCACAGGGCATCCCTTTTGAAGAGGGTTATCTCCAGTGGCTACTAGGGCCTTCAGTTTCAGGTGTTTCACTTTTGTCTTCCTAGGCTTGACACTGCCTCTTTCACTTTACCCTCACAGCTCTATGATCTACCCTTTCAAAGACTACCTGCAAGGAGCCTTACCATGCCATCCATTGCCTGACCTCCTACACTTTCCTTTGAAATCTCACTGGAAGCTTCCTTGACTCTACAACTCATAATTGCACTCTGCAAATTTAGCATCATAAATACAACACCAAAATCTTCCGCCCCTTGAAGAGCAGTTGGTCCCCCCTTGGACCATAGCTGAAGAATTACCTCTTGTGTCTGGGTAGCTAAATCAGAGAAACACTTCCCAAGGTATCTCTGGACAGCCTTCTACACGGGGGCCATTGGAAGATAGAAACCATACACAGACAGGTGAAGGGCAAAGAGACAAAGCTGGAGTAGTACATCAAGAAATTATACAGTGAGGAAACACATGTGCTTCAAAGAGTGCACATTCTTCAAAGATACATGATATCCCAAGACAGCTGTGACTTGGACACTGGGGTGTTGAAAGACACCAACAATGAGTAGTAATATTAAGTACAATAACATGGAAGGCTAAGAAAACGAAGCTTCTCTCTTTCCCTCAACTCCATCACTACTCTAAATCAGAGAGCTGCAGTGCAAGGACTTAGAATAAAGTTGGAAGGAAGATTCAAATAGTGTTCTACGGAGCTTACTGATGAAGACACCTTGGAACTTACCAGAAACACAGGTTCTCCAGCTTTTTTACAGCCCTATATTAGAAACTTTTGACATAAGACTTGTTTTTTTGTTTTTTTTTTTTTTTTGGTTTTTGGTTTTTGGTTTTTTACTATTTTTAAATAAATCTCTTGTCCCAAGTGATTCTGAAACAGGAAGTTTTAAGAACCACCAGTAAACAATTTCAGAAAATTTAAACTGTCTTAGATGAACCTTAATAGTTATAAGTGACTTAAAAACTAGAAGATCTGTCTGGGACATCAATAAATGATATAGAAGGGAGATTAGAATGTCATTTATATAATTTTTTAGAAAAATAAAACCTTTCATAATTTACCCAATAATTAGTAAGCAGGTACATAATAATTAATTTTACTTTTAACAATAATTACTTTTAAGATTCTACTTTTGTAAATGTCTACTATTTAGCAAGTTAGAACAATATTTTAGTCTTTATATATAACTGGAAATATAAACAATCCCAGTATTTTGTTGACAAACTACTTTCCCCTCGAAATCACATACCAACATACTAAATTACTGCAAAATATGCAACTGGGAGTTACCTTTACAACCCAGCCATGGATCAACTCAATATCACAACAGATTCCTCTAGAGTAATGCAAGCAATTTTACCTGGAATATCTGTAGTATGATTCAAAGCATGTGCTATTGTTTATTTATGTAGAACCTAAGTTGTTTCTTTACTTCTAAGTTTATTGTTTTAATTACAGACTTGCACTGTTCTGTATTAAGTATGATCTGAGTACTTCTAGGTAATACTTTTTATTAATTTGTTTCTAGAGTTGTTACCTAAGTGTATTTCTTTTATATTTTTCAAAATGCTTCATCTACAGTAGTTCATAACAGGTCATGCAAGAGTCATGAAATTTATGCATTTGTTTTTCTTTTCTGTAGGATATGAAGAATTTAATCTAAGTCCTTACACATATAACATAATTACTCCGCCACTGAGCTATGTCTATAGGTTATACATATGTTTTAAATCCAAACCTAGAATAATTTTTTAAAGAAAAATGGGCTTCTTCGTAGTCATAGAAATTACTTTAAATTAAAAATAAAACATACACTAGTCCTCTATAATTGTTCCTGGTATACCTACCCTGAGTATTCTTTTAACACATGGGTTTGGAAAGAAGCTGTAATTTTTATTATCATTGTTATTATTCACTTTAACTGTCACTCACTGCCCCACCCCTAGTCACCTCCTCTCACAATCCCTCCTCCCATCCCCCTATGCACCCTTCACCTTCTCCTCTGTACAGTTTCAAATTTGTTAAAATAAACTGAAGCCCTGGCGGTTTCTAGTCATATAATATTTTCCTTATATAGATTAATAAATTAGTTTCTGAGCACATGCTTTGTCTTCACCATCTCACAGATGAAATGACGGAGGCCACTTTACAAATGGAGAAGCCAGCTTCTATCCTGAATAAAGAACAGTGCTGCTCTACTTTCAGCTAAGATCTGAAAGAACAGAATATGTCCCAGGCATCCCTTGGAACATACAACATGAAGGATTGAAGCCTCGAAGGCCACACCAGCCTTCAAGACAGTGTGCAAATAGGGGAGGGAAAAAAGTCAACTTTACTCAAAGATAACCTGAGGGTGGCCAGTGAGTCAGCCACTAGAAAGCTTAGAAATGCCTCACTCCTTCCTTGACCTCATCACCACCAAAAGGGCATCTCCCCAAAATGGTTTAGGACTGCCTAACATGGAGAAGATAAAGCTACCAAAGTTCCTATCACTGCTTTAAACAGTTCTACTTACTGTGGGGATAAAACTCTTACAAATACCATACACGCTCTATTTTGTGTGTTTTGTGAACTGTGTTTTTTTTTTTTTAAAGAGACTCATTAAAGCCACAGAGGCACAAGAAACAAGAGCATGATAATATGCGTATTTTCTAAGTCTTAAAAATAGCTCTACTGACCCAAAAAGACAACTTCTGGCATTTAAACCTTAAATTGTTAGATTGAAATGGAAGGTTGTTAAATTATAGAAGCAGATTTTTACTGCAGAAAAAAAAATAAATAAATAAAAAGCCTCCAGAACTTACATTTCGGACACAGATACATTGCTCCTTCCGGGAAGCCGCTTTATTCACCCTTCCTCGGCATGGCTGATGTTCGCTCCCACCTCTATGTTGCAACAGTGACATCCAGTGGCTCCTATATTAAAGTGCATTTTCAGAAGGGAAAAATTACTTTTCAAAATGTTTTCTGTTCCTAACATTCCCAAAACTCATGTCTCCCAGTACTTTCATAATTGTATGAAAAAGATATAGTGAGAGAAAAGAGCTGATGCATTGCAAACCATTCACATCTCACCCTGTTTCTTCATGTCATATACTTCTATGAAGTTGAATTTCAACACGTACACTGAACCTGGAAGTAAAGTCACACACAGCAGGAAGTTACTGGATTCACCATTTATGAAGAAACATTTAGGTTTGCTAGTAAGTTATTTTCTGTTTTAAACTTTTTTTTAAATTTGTGTATGTGTGTGTGTGTGTGTGTGTGTGTGTGTGTGTGTGTGCCTGCTTGAGTGTATATGATATGTGTGCCATGGAGTCCAGAAGAGGGGTTTGGAACTTCCAGAGCTAGAGATCTGACAGTTGAGAACTGTTAAGTGTTGATGTTGGAAATCAAACCCCAACTCCTCTGCAAAGGCAGAAAAGGCCCTTAATTACTGATCCATCTCTCGAGCCACCATAAATCGTTTTGTTAATAACTCGCTGTTAAAATTTGAAGCACATAAATGTGTGATCTATTATTTATTGTTTTTTTTTTCAATTTAAGTCTCCAATATACATGTATGTGGTTCCAAACTTTAGATTCCATGCAGTAGTGCTGTTTATATTTAAAGTAAAAGAGGAAAAACATTTAGTGGGTGTTCACTGGCAATGGAGAAAGGATACAGTTTGCTGGGCGCCACTGACAAAAACTAATGTCAGCTGGCATTCTGAAAGCACCTACTCCTTCTTTCTTGCAGCATGCATATTTTAAGTGTAAGCATTCGCCTCAGGAAGAAATTTCATTGCCAGGTGCTTTTTTTTTTTCTGTTCCACAAATTAAAGTTCAAACCATCGCGTGGCCCTCATCCAGATCATGGCTGTGCATATGATATTGTGCGGGGCCTATCCCAATGTCAGATTTCATTTTTAAAACTTTTGTATCAAAGTCATAAAAAAAATCAGAAGAATATGATCCCAAGCAAGAGTGTCTCATGTCAAACAGATGAACACGTAACATAATCATGTGTGATGCTTCTCCAGTGTTGATGAAACCAAGATCTTACAGAATGTCCAATTTTTGCCACCTGGTATCAATAGAGAGAATATGGAAAGGGAAAGACTACAAAAACATTATAGCCATCTTGAATTACTATTGTAACCCTAATCAGCCATTTCTACTCTAACTCTCCAGAAATCACCTTTGCTTGTGGAAAACTTGGCTCACAGCCCCAATCCACCCTCTCAGGCCAAGCACTGGTCCTCCTATACTTCCCCCAATTCCTACCGCAGATGGCCTTGCAGGGCTGACATTTATTATCAAGTGCCATCACATGGGTCTCAGCAGAATCTCTCCTCTGCACTTGCCCTTCTTCATTCTTCTTCAGATGCATAAGAATGAGCTACATACAGGTAGAGGCTCTCTCCCACAGTCCTGCCACCCAGTCAAATGGATGGCCTGGAGTCACTTTTTCATGAAAAGGCTCAACCACCTTCCTCACTTTTCCCTTCCACACCACCTCCTAAGCACCATGCATTCTTACATAAATGACTGCTTAAAGTGACTTACCGAAACAAAAGATAAGTCTTCAAACGGAGAATTACATCAACAAAAGATTCCTCTTATATACCTATGATGTAATTAAAACACACATCAGAGTCATTTTGATATGGATTTCCCTGATAGGTTGAACATTTAAGTGTTTCTTAGCAACTCAAAATTTCTCTGTTGAGAATTCTGTTTAGCTCTGTTACCCATTTTTAATTGTGTTATTTGGTTTGTTGGTCTTTAACTTCCCGAGTTCCTTATATATTTTGGATATTAATTAGCACTCTGTTGGATATAGGGTTGACAAAGATCTTTGCCTAATCTGTAGGTTGTCATTTTGTCCTAATGACAGTGTCTTACTTTTCAGAAGTTTTTCAGCTTCATGAGGTCCCATTTATCAACTGTTGATTGTAGAGTCTGAGCCATTGGTCTTCTGCTCAGAAATTTGCCCTCTGTGCTAATGCATTAAAGGCTATTTTCCACTTTCTCTTCTATTAGATTTAGTGTATCTAGGTTCATGTAGATGTCTTTGATCCACTAAGACTTGAGGTTTATGCAGGGTGGTGAATATGGACATATTGCATTCTTCTTTTTTGTTTTTGTTTTTTCCTTTGAAATTTAGAAACAAGTTTTATTTAAGTTCTGAAAAACAATTCCTAAAATATCAACTTTTCAGAAAACTGTGGCTATACAATAATGCATTGCCTCTATCATATTAGAACATGCATTAGACTCAAATACAAAAACCAGGAAACAAAGATCCATCCTTCAACAATTTGAACAAAGATAGAATGAATGCCTAAGGAACAACAAAGATGAACTTGCAGAGGATGGGCTGTTTACAGACACCACACACCAAGAAAGAAAGAAAGAAAGAAAGAAAGAAAGAAAGAAAGAAAGAAAGAAAGAAAGAAAGAAAGAAAGAAAGAAAGAAGAAAGAAAGAAAGAAAGAAAGAAAGAAAGAAAGAAAGAAAGAAAGAAAGAAAGAAAGAAAGAAAGCACAAATACATGGGTTTCCAGGTATATACATTAAGTTGAACCTTTGGCATTCAAGCAATGTCAACTAGACAATAAAATGGTCTACTGAATTTCTTCTTTGTCTAATTACTGCATACACTGGCAGCAACTTTGAAATGAGGAAAGGAGCTAGGCACTCCTTTTATTTTCTGTCCACAACAGAACAGAAAAACAAACTGAAACATAAGCCCCATTTTTACATTGACAGTTTTAAAGAGCATCAATTATACCATGAAAGGACTAAACAGAAGTGTTTACAGATACCAGACAACACTGATTGGTCAGTAGACCTTCACGGGGCTTTGCAATGATAGCAGAAGCCACTTTGTAATCACTGGCAGTAAGCAGAGAGGCAGAATTCTTTGCCTAAGGAATCAGGCAGATAGCTCAGCAATAATGCCAGGCATTGCTCATCAAGGGGTGTATAGGCCAGCATTGCCCCAATTCTCACAAATAATCTCAGTAGGTATGGAGCCCCATAGATCTGCGACATTGGCGCATCAGGGTGAGCCAGCAGAATCTCAACATACTGAGGCCTTTCAAACTTGTACAGCAGCTGAGTGCCCAACATCACATTGAAATACTCTTCTATCCCCACCCCCTCAACTTCACTAAACTGCATACTCCTTACTGTCAACATTTCCCTGTGATTTCTTGCAATTGGCATACTCAAGAATGGCATCTACATTCTTTTTAGCAGGGAGCTGTTAACAACTGCTTCTGCCTAGTAACCAAGTCCCAGTCCTCCACCAGCCATGGTTTTAATTCTTCAGAGATCCTCACCTTTACCTCCATCCTACTTTTGAATGCCTCCTTGCTCTCCACAGTGCGGTCAGCCCATGCCCTTTTCTTCCAAGGTGGCTCGAGCACTTCACTGGTACTGCCACATCTCCGTGCCCAGGAGTCTTCTGTTTGTTCTTCCTTGTCTTCTGCACAGAACCAGTAGAGGGGTAGTTCTCATCTTCCTGGGAGAGCTGGATCGAGATTCTTTGGCTGCAAACAAGCTGACTTCTTTCCTGAGGCTGCTCCTCTCATCTTCTCTGCATATCGCTTCGAGTTGGTTTCTTAAAGTTGTCTTCTTCGGCAGCTTGTTGTCCAAGAGTTTGAGAAGCCTGCTTTCTGGAACTCATTTGACCCTGTTTTTATTCCAACCAACAATGTTCCTTCTTTCCCTTCCAAGGATTCCTAGTAATCTCCTAGGATGGTCTGGAAAGATGAAGTAGGAATACAACCCTGTATTCTGCAACCAGGAATGGTTCTGCAACCTGGGTCAGATCTCCTGATCCTTACTGTATAGCAAACTTAGCTTTTCTGATGATGACCTGAAATGAAAATCCAGTACTTTCCAGAAGCTGGCATGTGATTATTGCTGCTCCTCCAACCGCCATAGCCTTGCATTCTTCTATATGAAAATATCCAGTTAGACCAGTACCATTTGTTGAAAATACTTTTTTTTTTTTTTTGCATTGTATGGGTTTGCCTTCTTTGTCAAAAATCAAGTGTGTGGGTTTATTTTAGAGTCTTTATTTCAATTCCATTGATCAACCTAACTGTTCCTATACCAAACCCTGAAGTTTTTACTATTGCTCTGTAGTACAGCTTGAATCCGGGATGGTGATAACTCCAAAAGTTCTTTTATTATACAGGCTTCTTTTAGCTATCTTGTATTTTTTATTTTACCATATGAAGTTTAGGATTTTTCTTTCAAGGTCTATAAAGAATTGTGTTGGAAATTGATAGGAATTGCATTGAATCCATAGATTGCTTTTGGTAACATGGCTGTTTTTACTATATTAATCCCACCGATCTATGAGCGCAGGAGATCTTCCATCTTCTTCAATTTTTCTTTCGGAGATTTGAAGTTCTTTTCATACAGGTTTTTCACTTGCTTGGTTAGAGTTACATCAAGAAATTTTGCATTATTTTTGGCTATTGTGACGGGTTTTGTTTCCTTAATTGCTTTCTCCGCCTGGTTGTTTATATAAAGGAAGGCTACTGGTGGTTTTTGTTTTGTTTTGTTTTGTTTCGTTTTGTTTTGTTTTGTTTTGTTTTTACTTAATATTATATCCAGACACTTTGATGAAGGTGTTTATCATCTATAGGAGTTTCCTGGACTCTCTCTCTCAGAGAGAGAGAGAGAGAGAAAGAGAGAGACAGAGAGACAGAGAGACAGAGAGACAGAGAGACAGAGAGACAGAGACAGAGACAGAGACAGACAGAGACAGACAGACAGAGACAGACAGAAACAGAGACAGAATCATATCATCTGCTAATAGCAATACTTTGACTTCTTTTCCCCTTGATCTCCTTTATTTGTCTTATTGCTCTAGCTAGAACTCCAAGTACTATAGTACTGGGAGAGAATGGACAGTGTTGTCTTGTTCTTGATTTTAGTGGAATTGCTTTAAGTTTCTTTCCATTTAGTTTGATGTTGGCTATTGGCTTGCTGGGTATTGCCTTTATTGTGTTTAGGCATGGGCCTTGTATCCCTAATCTTGCCAAGATTTTTAACATGAAAGGGTGTTGGAATTTGTCAAAGGGTTTTTCCAGGATCTAATGAGATGCTTATGTGGATGTTTTCTTTCAGTTTATTTATATGGTGAATCCATATATGAATCCATATGCTGATGGATTTTCAAGTGTTGAACCATCCCTTCATCCCTAGGATGAAGTCCACTTGGTCATGGTGAATGATTTCTTTGATTTGTTCTTCAGTTCAGGTTGCAATTATTTTATTGAGTATTTTTGCATCAATGTTCATAAGGGAAATTCATGTAAAATTATCTTTCTTTGTTGAGTCTTTGTGTGGTTTACATATCAGGGTGACTGGCCTCCTAGAATGAGTTTAGCAATGATCTTTCTGTATCTATTTTATGGAATAGTTTGAGGAGTATTGATATTAGCTCCTCTTTAAAAGTCTAGAAGAATTCTGTGTTAAATCATCTGGCCCTAGCATTGGGGGTGGGGGGAGACATTTAATGATTGCTTCTATTTCCTTATGGATTATAGGACTCTTTAAATAATTTACCTGATTTTGATTTAACAATGATAGAAAATCATCCATTTCATTAAGATTTTCCAATTTTGTGGAGTACAGGATTTTTGAAGTAAGACCTAATATTTTTTTAATCTTCTCAGTGTCTGTTGTTATATCTCCTTTTTAATTTCTGATTTTTGTATATTGGAATACTGTCTCTCTGCACTTTAGTTAGTTAGGCTAAGGTTTTGTCTTTCTTACTGATTTTCTCAAAGAACCAGCTCTTGGTTTTGTTGATTCTTTGTATTGTTCTGCTTCTAAGTCACTGATTTTGATCCTGAATTTGATTATTTCCTGATATCTACTTTTAGATGTGCTTGCTTCTTTTTGTTCTAAAGCTTTCAGGTGTTCTGTTAAGTTTTTAGTATGAGATCTATCATATCTCTTTATGAAGGGACTTAGTGCTATGAAATTTCCTCTTAGCACTGGTTTCATTGTGTCCCATGAGTTTGGGTATGTTGGGCCTTCATTTTCATTGAATGTAGAATGTCTGATTTCTTTTGTCATTTCTTCATTGGCCCCATAGTCAGTGAGTCGAGAGTTGTTCAGTTTCCATGTGTCTGTAGGTTTTCTCCTGTTTCTGTTGTTGTTGAAGTTCAATTTTAATCCATGGTGATCATGAACAGATTCAAGGGGTTAGTTGAATCTTCTTGTATGTGTTGAAACTTGCTTTGTGACTGCGTATATGGTCAATTTTGAAGAAATTTCCATGATGTACTGAGAAGAAAGTGTATTGTTTGTGTTTGGGCAAAATATTCTGTTGATATCTGTTAGGTCCATTTGATTCATAACGCCAATTAGTTTCATCATCTCTCTGTTCAGCTACTATCTCAAAGACCTTCCCATAGATGAGAGTGGGATGTTGAAGTCTCCCACTAATAATGTGTGAGGATCTATGTGTGATTTAAGCTTTAGTAATATTTCTTTTACAAATATGAGTACACTTACATTTGGGACAGATTGAGGTTCAGATTGAGGTTGACATCTTGGTAGATTATTCCTTTGATGAGTATCAAGTGTCGTTCCCCATCTCTTTTGATTATTTTGGTTGAGTCTATTTTATTAGATAGTAGAATGACTACACCAGCTTGTTTCTTGGGTCTGCTTGCTTCAAAAACCTTTTTTCAGCCCTTTACTCTGAGATAATACCTGTCTTTGTTGCTGAGTTGTGTTTCCTGTATGCAGTAAAATGATGGATCCTGTTTATTCATCAACTCTGTTAGTTTGTACCTTTTTATTAGTGAATTGAGTTCACTGACATTGACGTTGAGAAATACTAATGACAAATAATTATTAGTTCCTGTTATTTTGATGTTGGTAGTGTTTGTGTGTGTGTGTGTGTGTGTGTGTGTGTGTATCGGTCTAGTCTGTTTCTCCTCTTTTGGTTTTGCTGTGAATTTATTTATTTGTTGTGTTTTCATGGGTGTAGTTATCCTCCTTGTGTTGTAGTTTTCTTTCTGATATCTTCTGTAGGGATGGATTAGTAGAAAGAAATTGTTTAAATTTAGTTTTGTTATGGAATATCTTGGTTTCTCCATGTATGGTGATTGAGAGTTTTGATGGGTATAGTAGTCTAGGATGGCATCTCTTGTCTCTTAGGAACTCCAGGCCCCTCTGGCATATAAAGTCTCTTTTCAGAAGTCAGGTGTAATTCTGATAGGTTTGCTTTTATGTTACTTGGCCATTTCCCTTGCAGATTTTAATATTTTTCTTTGTTATGTACATTTAGTATTTTATTATGTGGCAGGCAGATTTTACTTTCAGGTCCAATCTATTTGGTGTTCTGTAAGCTTCCTGTAATTTATAGCCATCTCTTTTTGTGGGTTAGGGAAATTTTCTTCTATAATTCTCTTAAATTTTGGGGCCTTTGATCATGGAGTCTTCTTCCTCTATTCCTACTATTCTTAGGTTTAGTCTTCTCATAGTGTCCCACATTTTCTGGATAACATACATTAGAAACACTTTATATTTGGCATTTTCTTTGACTGATGTGTCAGTTTCTTCTATCATATCATCTACACCTGAGATTCTCTTTCATCTCCAGTATTCTGTTGGTGATGCTTTTGTCTGTAGTTCCAGTTCTCTTTCCTAGGTTTCCCACCTCTAGGGTTGCCTCTGTTTGTATTTTCTTTATTCCTTCTATTTACATTTTCAAGTCTTGACTTGAACAGTTTTATTCATTTCCTTCACCTGTTTTTTTTTTTTTTTTTTTCTTTTTTGGATGGATTTATTTCTTCTTTTAGGGCTGCTATCTGTTTGACTATACTGTCCTGGAACTCACTTTGTAGACCAGGCCTGCCTCGAACTCAGAAATCTGCCTGCCTCTGCCTCCCAAGTGCTGGGATTAAAGGCGAGTGCCACCACACCTGGCTTCCTTCATCTGTTTTATTGTATTTTCCTATTTTTCTTTATATTTATCTGTTCCTCTTTAAAGACCACTACCTGTTTATTGTATTTCTTTAAGGAATGTATTTATTTATTTATTTATTTATTTATTTCCTCTTTAAAGGCATCTATTGTCCTCATAAGATGAGATTCAAGGTTATTGTCTCGCTCTTCAGGTGTGTTGGGATATCCAAGGCTTGCTGTAATAACAGAGCTTATTTCTGATGATGCCATATTGCCCTGGCATTTGTTGACTGTGTTTTTGCATTGACCTTTAGCCATTTTGTTGTTGATTTTGGATGACCTGTGGTAGCATGCCTCTGGGACTGCAAATAGAGCCAGTAGTCCCTAATGGCAGCAGACATCTGGTTGTCCTGGATGGCAGCAGGCCTCCAGGAAAGCTAGCAGAGGTGGTTTTCTGGGGTGGCCTCAGGCCTCCAGGGAGGTAGGCAAGATTATGACCCAGGGAATAGAGTGAAGATCTTGGATTTCATATAGACATATAAACTAGAAGATGGAGTGCAGAGGGGATGAGGCAGAACTCACAGTTCCTGAGCTTGAGGAAAGCCCAGCATTCAGGGGACTGATACATGGGTATCTCATCTTGTTGCCCTGGATGGCAGCAGGCCTCCAGAGAAGCAGGCATAGCTGTGGCCCAAGGAGAAAAATGCAGATCTAGGATTCAATATAATATTCTTGAACAAAAAATATACCATCTCCATTTTGTGTGCCATTCTTATAGCAAAACTTACACATACAACACTGTTTTCAGTTTGTTTGACAATATTAGCCTTTTCCTCCATCACTTTCATAAATTTAGATGAAAAGTCAACAAATTAAAGCCTACATGTGAAATCTTACTTTTTCTGGTATACAAAGTAGTATGCTTCCTTATTGCATTTTTATATGCAAGTGTCATTGCACTTCACTCATAGTCCACCCATTATGTTCCCCTTTCCTTCCTTCCCATGTCACTACCCAAATATAACTCCACCTTTTCCTGTTGTGTATATATTATTTCATGTCATAGATAGATAGATAGATAGATAGATAGATAGATAGATAGATAGATATAGATATCCAAACCTGAATACTTTCTTCTTTCCATTTACCTTTCAACCTTTTACATCTGGATTCTGTTTATGAGAGTAAATGAAGTAGTTGTCTTTTAATGTCTCTGACACTTAACCTTCTAAGTAAACTTTTAGTGGAATACACACATACTCATCATTTCAATACTGCCAATGTTGGTGAAGAGGTGCAGAAATCTGATTACTGTGACAAAGACTTGATGGTCAGCAGTCCTAAAATATCTATTGTCTATTCCTTCACAGAAAAATGTTTCCAACATATTCTGTTCTCCTCCCTTCCGTCCCACCTGGCAACGTTTTTTCATTGTCAGATTGATACCATAAGTGCCAATTTGTCCTCCTGGTTAATAAAATACCCCTGATGCTGTTATAAAACCTTCTGCCAAACTTTTATGACCTTCATTTCTCTCATAAAATGCTCAATTACATGTACTTCGGCTAAAATTTGAGGAAGTGGACAACATAATGATTTTATAGTAACTCTTGACTATAGGGTTCAATCTGCCTGCTGAAGAGTTTTGACTTCTTATAGCAAATGGAGACCATCAAAGACTGGAGTAAATGCAATGATCAATGCATTACAAAGAACACATTTCCCACTGGATACATCTGCATCTCAGCTCCTGCATCTATGGTTAAGGTAATATCAAAAAAAAAAAAATAATAAATCAGAAAGATCCTAAGAAACAGAATATGTGGAAGACTGCTATGAAACAACAAAGATGCTAACATAGAAGAGGACATTTTTCATGGAGTCCCACCTGTAAGCAAAGAACTATAATAATTATGATTACAGGAAGAGAATTACTGTATCCCAGAGATGAGCCACCTCATCAGTTGTACAATGCAAAATGGTCACCATTGAAACCATACATCTACACACAACAAAAACAGACTCAGTAGGCTATATATATTTGTGTATATACACTTATATATGTGTATTATATATATAAACATGCTTTTATGCATGTTTTTGTATATGGAAAACTCCAGAGGTATATGCACAATTTTATAGTGATTATTTTATAGTGGGTATTTCAATTTTATTTTTGTAACTTGAGTTTAAACTTTTCTATAACAACACTTACTCTAAAAATAAAAATGCAGGAGCCGGGCGTGGTGGCACACACCTTTAATCCCAGCACTCGGGAGGCAAAGACAGGCATATTTCTGAGTTCAAGGCCAGTCTGATCGACAGAGTGAGTTCCAGGACATCCAGGGCTACACAGAGAAACCCTGTCTCACAAAACCAAATAAATAAATAAATAAATAAATAAATAAATAAATAAATAAATAAATAAATAAAAATACAATTATGATTCAGAACTTGAATCTCTAAGTGGGGCAATTAAATTATGAAAACTTGAAATGCACCTTTACAAAGATTTGTTAATTTAATCTTATAAAACAAAACACTATATGTAGGACTAGATCACTGACACTAGTTCTTGCCCCACAACCCACCCCTGCTTCCATGCCTCTACCCCATCAACTATCCTCTGTTCAGGTGCAGGTCATGCCCATGAGAAGAATAGAGATCCCAAGCTGGACCAAAGGCCAAGCTAACTGTCAGAAGTTCAAACCCCCAACTCTGACAGAAGCTCCCTGATGAAACAGAGGTTATGCCTGTCCCCAGAAAAAATATACCACAAAGACCAAAAGACCAAAGAGGACACAGAAACCAAGGAATAAAACACCCATCAAACAAAGACAAATTCAGAGATTGGCACCTAGATATATATTCATCTCAAATCCAGATGTCTAGACACCAGTATAAGAACACAATCAACCAGACACCCCAGAGCTCCCAGGGACTAAAATCATCAACCAAAGAGTACTCATGGAGGGACCCATAGCTCCAGCTGCATATGTAGCAGAGGATGGCCTTATCTGGCATCAGTAGGAGAAGAGACCCTTGGTCCTCTGAAGGCTCAATGCCCCAGTGTAGGGGGAATGGCAGGGTAGTGATGTGGGAGTGAGTGGGTGGGAGGGGGATTACTCTCATAGAAGCAGGAGGAGCAGGGATAGGATAGGGGGTTTGGCAGAGGGGAAACAGGGAAAAGGGATAACATTTGAAATGTAAATAAATAAACTATCCAAAAAAGAGTTTTAAAGAAGAACAGGAGGAGGAGGAGGAGGAGGAGGAGGAG
>NC_034611.1:24916851-24923714 GCF_900095145.1 Mus pahari | reverse complement strand
AAGAAGAAGAAGAAGAAGAAGAAGAAGAAGAAGAAGAAGAAGAAGAAGAAGAAGAAGAAGAAGAAGAAGAAGAAGAAGAAGAAGAAGAAGAAGACAATCAACTGCATCCAGGAGAACATGGTACCATGTGACCCCAAGCATCATACTACAACAACACATAAATATTCCAATACAGCTTAAGCACAGTAAAATGACCTTAAAACCAACTTTATGAAGATGATAGAGGTCCTTAAAAAGAAAATGAAGAAATGCCTTTAAAAGTCTAGAAAAACACGAACAACAATTTTAGAAACTGAATAAATATCTTAACATAATTCAGGGAAACACAAACCACCAATGGATGGAAATGAATGAATCCCTAAAGAGAGCCAGAAATAATGAAACAGGTGAAGAAAATGAATAAAGTTTTTCAAGACCTGAAAATGGAAACTGAAGCAATAAAGAAAACATAATGTGAGTGAATTCTGAAAATGAAAGATTTGGGAACTTGAACAAAAACTATAGAGGAAAACTTCATCAACATCAACAGAAAATAAGAGATGGAAGACAGAATCTCAGGCATTGCAGACCCTATAGAACGAATAGATACATAGATGAAAGAAAAATGTTAAATCTATGAAACTCCTGACACAAAAAAGAAAATCTGAGGCATAATGAAAAGACTAAACCTGGACATAATAGGTATAAAAGATAAAGAATCCCAGCTGAAAACTCAGAAAATATTTTTAACAAATCACCAAAGAAAATATTCCTAGCCTTAAGAAAAAGATACCTAGAAGGGAAACAGAAGCTTACAGAACAACAAATATATTGGATGAGAAAAGAAACGCCTCTGAGCATATAGTAAACAAACCACTGAAGATACAGAACAAGAAAAAAACATTAAAAACTGCAAGAGCAAAAGACCAGATAATATATAAAGGCAGACCTATTAGAATAACACATGACTTCCCAACTGAGAGCCAGAAGTGTCTGGGCATATGTCTTACAGACTCTAAGAGACCATAGATGCCAGTTCAGACTACTATACCCACCAAAACTTTCAATTACCATAAATGGAGAAAACAAGATACTCCATGATAAAGTTAAATTTAAACAATATCTATCCTCAAATCCAGCCCTACAGAAGGTACTAGAAAGAAATCTCCAACCCAAGGAGGTTACCTACACCCATGAAAACACAGGAAAAAATGTCATACCACACATACACACACACACACACACACACACACACACACATGTTACCAACAGCAATACAATAACAGGAATTAACTTTAATTGCTCATTAATATCTCTCAATGTCAAAAGACTCAATTCCCACCGAAAAGACGGAGGCTATGAGAATGGAAAAAAAACAGGATACACAAAAAAACACAACACACCATCAAAGATGTACATTACTTCAGAGTAAATGGTTGCAAAAAGATTTTCCAAGCAAATGGACTTAAGAAAGAATCTGGTGTCATAACTAAATATACTTCAAACTCATCAGAAAGGCATCATCCAGTGAAAGATGGGAGCAGATGCAGAGGCCCAGAGATAAAACTTAAGCAGAGCTTAGAATCCTGTACAAAGGAGAGAAAGGATTGTAGAAACCAGAGATCAAGGACATCACACAAAAAAGGAAATGTGCACACACGCACATGTGTGCACGCGCGCGCACACATACACACACACACAATCAATCAATCAATCAATCAGTCAGTCAATCAATCAATCAACCAACTAACCAGAGTTCATAGGGGCTCATAGAAACAAAACCAATAACCAAGCAGCTTGCAGAGGTCTAAACTAGGTCCTCTGAATATATGTTATGCTGTGTAGCTTAGTGTTCTAGTGGGACTCCTAACAATGGAATCAGGGATTGTCTCTGACTCTTTTTTCTGTTTTTGATACCCTTTTCCTCTTACTGGGTTGTTTAGTCCAGACTTAATATGAAGAGATATGCCTAGTTGTATTGTAACTTGATATGCCATATGTAGTTGATAACCCTAAGAGACCTGCCCTTTTCTAAATAAAAATAGAGGAGAAGTAGATCTAGGAAAGAGAGGAAATGGGGAGAAGAGACTGGGATGAGAAGAGAAGAAGAGGTATATATATATATATATATATATATATATATATATATATATACATATATATATGCTTTCATTTTATAAATATAATATATATATTATATAATATATTATATGTACATATATATAGTAGAAATATGGCTTAGAATTTATTTTTTAGGTTGTATTTATGTATTGAGAAGTTAAACAAAGAATAGGAAAATACACATATGCAATAGCAACATTTTTATATTTTATAAATATTACATATATAATATATGTACATATATAATGGAAATGTGGCTTAGAATTTATTTTTAGGTTGTATTTATGTATTGAGACATTAAATGAAGAATAGGAAAATACACATATGCAATAGCAACAAAAAAAGAGGTCGTGAATTTGAAAGTGTGCAAGAGAATTGAAGGTACATGGGAAAAAGGAAGGGAAGAGATAATGATGTAACTATATACAAATCAAAATAATTTTAAATTAAATAAAAGCCCTTTCGCTGCTTCATGCAGTATAGAATGGTGGAGAGTCGTACTCTTGTGAAAAGCCAAGGTGATCTGGACAGCCAATAAGAAAGCGAGCACCACCCACATCTGGCTACATGAGAGCAAACAAAATGCTGGCTGAGGGTATAAAGGTTTGCCCAGTTCCTGCAATAAACAAGACTGCTTTGACACTTGCCTGACTCCCGGAGTCTGTGTAGTTGACCCAGGTCTTGATCAGGTAGCAAGCAATGTACCAGTGTCTGTGAAGGCCAGGAAAGGGCATCCAATGCCCTGGAGGTATAAGCATCCTGATGTGAGTGCTAAGAACCCAACAATGGATCCTCTGCAAGAGCACCAAGTGCTCTCTTGCCTCCTCTAGGGATGGGAGACCTGAGAAATGGAGCTATGATAGTAAGTGAACAAAGTTTCACTAAGATAGTGCTTAAAGCCAAAGTTATTCATAGTCCTTTGTAAAACTGAAAGAAAGTGACTTCCTTTCAGAAATGGTCCCAGGAAGTATGTCTGTGCCTGTCCTGTTGTCCTCTCCATTATTCTTTTCTAGAGAGACTCCAAACTGAGAAGACTAGAACATGATTAACATAGTTGCAGATGTATCAATGTTCTCAAGCTCTTACTCCAGGAAGACTTGGTCTTTAGGAAGCTTCCTCTCTTATTTTTATTTCTTTGTTAAAAAACGTTTTTAACTGAAATATAAAACATCACTTACCCCTCCCTTTACTGCCTCCAGCCTCTCCCAGCCACCCTCCCTCAAACCCCTCTCTTCTCCCCTCATTCTCAACCTAATAGCCTCTCTTTTTACTTTTTTCTTTACTAGTAATCTTATGAACTCTATATGTTGAAGCTCTTTGTCATTCATCTTCCATAGTGGTTCTTACTATATAATATTTTATTCGACTGCTCATCCATGATGAATTTAAAAATGGCTTTATATCTGTTATTTCAGTTTTAAAACTCTTAAAACAAACAATAAATACCCCCCAGGTATCTGCTGTGGCCTGAATGGTTAAAGTCTTCATGAGTGAAATTACTATTTTCCTTATTTAAAATAAATAAATAAAACTACAGATTGGGAAAAAACCTTCACTAATCCCACATCAGATAGAGGGCTAATATCCAAAATATATAAGGAACCCAAAAAGCTAACCACCAAGAAACTGACCAATCTAATAAAAAATTGGGGTACAGAACTAAACAGAGAATTCACAACAGAGGTATCTCAAATAGCTGAGAAGCACTTAAAGGCATGTCCAAAGTCCTTAGTGATCATTGAAATGCAAATCAAAACAACTGAGATTCCATATTAAACCAATCAGAAAGGCTAAGATCAAACCTCAAGTGATATACATGTTGGCTAGAATGTGGATCCCGTTGCTGATGGGATTGCAAACCGGTACTACCACTCTGGAAATCAATCTGGAGGTTCATCATAAAATTGGAAATAGATCTACCTGAAGATCCAGCTATACCACTCTTGGGCATATACCCAAAAGATGCCCCACCATGCCACAGGGGCATGTGTCCCACTATGTTCATACTGGACTTATTTGTTATAGTCAGAAGCTGTAAATGACCCTAATGTCCCACAATAGAAGAATTAATACAGAAAATGTCTTTCTTTTACACAATAGAATACTACTCAACTATTAAGAATGAGAACATCCTGATTTGCAGGCAAATGGATGGAACTAGAAAATATCATCCTGAGTGAGGTAACTCACACCCAAAAGGACATGCACTGTATGGACTCACTAATAAGTGGATATTAGCCAAAAACATACAAAATACCCAGAATACAATGTACAAAACTCAAAGTTAACAAGCCAAAGGTCCCAAGTGGAGATGCCTCAGTCCCACTTGGGAGGAAAAAGAAATAAATTACAGGAGAGGGGATGGAAGGAGGGGCCTGGGTTAGAAAGGGGACAGGGCAGGGAAGAGGGGAACATAATCAAGTATTGGGTGGGGGGAACAATACTGAAGTCCTGAGGGCCAGCAGAAAGAATGGAAACAGGCAACCTCTGGAGGTAGGAAATGGAAGGACCCTCTATAATGCACCAGAGACCTGGGAGGTGAGAGACACTCAGGACTCAAAGGGAGGGACCTTAAATTAAATGCCCTACAGTAGGGAGAAGGAACTTGTAGAGCCCACCTCCAGTAAAAAGATGGGGTATCAAGTGAGGGAGGGGGTTACCATACCACAGTCAAAAACCCAGAATTGTTCCTGTCTGAAAGAACTGCAGGGGAGAGAGAGAGAGAGAGAGAGAGAGAGAGAGAGAGAGAGAGAGAGAGAGAGAAGAGAAGAGAAGANAGAAGAGAAGAGAAGAGAAGAGAAGAGAAGAGAAGAGAAGAGAAGAGAAGAGAAGAGAAGAGAAGAGAAGAGAAGAGAAGAGAAGAGAAGAGAAGAGAACTGAGGAAAAGGCAGTCCCGAGACCTGTCCAAATTTGGATCCATCTCAAGGGGAGGGTCCAAGGCCTGACACTGTTACTGAGGCTATGGTGTGCTCACAAAAAGGGGCCTATCATGACTGCCCTCTGAAAGACCCCAAAAGCAGCTGAAAAAGTCAGATGCAGATATTTACACCCAACCAATGGACAGAAGCTACTGACCCCTGTGGTTGAGTTAGGGTAAAGCTGGAAGAAGTTGAGGAGGGGGGCAAAACTTACAACAGGACCAGCAGTCTCAACTAACCCGGACCCCTCAGACACTGAGCCACCAACAGACAGCATACAACAGCTGAATGAGCCCCCCAACACATATACACTGAGGACAGCCAGCTCTGGATTCAAGTCAGAGAAGATGCACCTAGCCGTCAAGAGACTAGAGGCCTCAAGGAATGGGAGGTCTGGTGGGGTTGGGGTGGGAATGGGGACAAACACTTGGAGACAGGGGTCAGGGGGTGGACAAGGAGGGGGATAAAGTCTGGACTGCAAAAAGAGATTAAATAAAAAATAAATGGGAAACATATTTGTCTCTCCAATAAATACATCTTTATGAATATGTGCTCAATGTTTCATGTCTCAACCCATTACTAACGATAGCAACTTACTTTTGTCATCTTACTAATGCCTATTTCACTACAGAGAAATAAAAATAAATAACCTTCCAGTCTGCACCAGCACCAAGTCTCCTAAGCCATGGAGTCGGCAGACACCCCGGTCCCTGGAGAACTACCCACATGATCTTAGGATCACTGGTGAGTGGAACACACATCTGCTCCAATCCAATCACGTACAGGACCTGAGACAGCACTAGGGAAGCAGAGAACCAGTCTGACCGGGGCACAAGTCCCTTCTGGTCTGCAACAGCACCAGGCCACCTAGGACACGGGGTCGGGAGACACCCCTACAGTCCCTAGAGGACTGCCCACGTGATCTTAGGATCATTGACCAGACTGCTCCACAGTCCTCAAAGGAGACAGCACTTCCACGCACCGTAACACACCTAGGATCTTAGGACAACAGGATCCCAGGATAACAGGAGCTGGGTCACACTAGTATTTGAGGAGCTCAGAGGAGCTTGACTGCCAAGAACTCATACACACCCAGAATCTCAGGTTCACAGGAGCNCACAATCAAAGAATCACAGAGAAATCTGGACTCTGAGAAGTCCTGAATCAACTGGGATTATGAAGGACAGATATATTAAGGGCAGCAAGCACATGAGATAATCAGATGGCAGGAGGCAAGCATAAGTACAGAAGCAACAAAAACCAAGGTTACTTGGCATCATTAGAACCAAATCTCCCACCATAGCAAGTCCTAGATACACCATCACATCAGAAAAGCAAGACATGGATTTAAGTCATTTCTCATGATGATGATGGAAGACTTTAGGAAGGAAATACAGGAAAACACAGGTAAATAGCTAGAAGCCTTTAAAGTGGAAACACAAATATCCCTTAGAGAGTTACAGGAAAACACTACCAAAAAGGTGATGGAATTTAATAAAACCATCCAGGATCTAAAAAAGGAAGTAGAAACAATAAAGAAAACCCAAAGGGAAACAACTCTGGAGATAGAAACCCTAGGAAAGAAGTCAGGAACCGTAGATGTGAGCATCAGCAACAGAATACAAGAGATAGAAGAGAGAATCTCAGGTGCAGAAGATTCCATAGGGAATGTGGACACAACAATCAAAGAAAATGCAAAATGCAAAAAGATCCTAACTCAAAACATCCAGGAAATCCAGCACACAATGAGAATACCAAACCTATGGATATTAGGAGTAGATGAGAATGAAGATTATCAACTTAAAGGGCCAGCAAATATATTCAACAAAATTATAGAAGAAAACT
>NC_034611.1:24915638-24916840 GCF_900095145.1 Mus pahari | reverse complement strand
TGTCTGCAACCCTATAGGTGGAACAACAATATGAACTAACCAGTACCCCCAGAGCTCATGTCTCTAGCTGCATATGTAGCAGAAGATGGCCTATTCAGCCATCATTGGGAAGAGAGGCCCCTTTGTCTTGCAAACTTTATATGCCCCAGTACAGGGGAACACCAGGGCCAAGAAGTAGGAGTGGGTGGACAGGGGATCAGGGAGGGGAGGGTATAGGGGACTTTGGGGATAGCATTTGAAATGTAAATGAAGTAAATACCTAATAAAAATTGGAAATAAATAAATAAAATATAAATGAATAAATAAATAATAAAGAAATAAATAAAGAAATAAAAGAACCTTCCTACAAAACTCCTACTTGATTTGAAAACATAAAACATCCTATGATTTATTTGTAATAAGTGACCCCTCTTCAGATTCACACTGTGACAGCTCACCAACTATTGTGATATATATAAATAGAGAGATATATTAATTAATAAGTAGTTTACAATTTAGACAATTTACTCTCATTTGTTCCAACAGCCCAGAGACAGTAACAGGACCCAATTAGTAACTACTGTCTTCAGGCAAACCCCTTTCTGCATCCAGGATATGCAAGAGTATGTAGCTCCTAATGAAAACTATCTTTGCATACAAACTATAAAATTATCCTACCAAAATATGATATTCAGTGTATAGCTATGATTCCTAAAATGGGACTATGGGATATTCAAATATTATTTTTAATAATGTGTGTTGCTAGGCTTTATATAATGAACCAACTAGATGCTCATATTTCAGAAATAATTCTTTCCCTTCAGACAAGAAGATATAGGTAGATGATAGGTAGATAGATAGATAGATAGATAGATAGATAGATAGATAGATAGATAGATAGATAGATAGATAGATAGATAGATAGGCAGGCAGGCAGGCAGGCAGGCAGGCAGGCAGACAGACAGTGTTATTACTTGGGATTTGATAATATTCACTCATTTAAAAGCAAAAGGGACTTAAATATAAGCATATTTAAATATTAAAGAAAAACAGTAGAATGTTTAAGATTTGTTTCTTTCTCTAAAATACAAATAACCCAAATTTTCTTTCTCCAATAAATACATCTTTATGAATATGTGCTTGCCGGGCAGTGGTGGCACATGCCTTTAATCCCAGCACTTGGGAGGCAGAGGCAGGTGGATTTATGAGTTCGAGGCCAGCCT
>NC_034611.1:24906989-24915548 GCF_900095145.1 Mus pahari | reverse complement strand
AAAAAAAAAAAAAAAAAAAAAAAAAAAAAAAAAAAAAAAAAAAGGAGGGGGGTGTAGTTCATGAATAAGTGCTCAGTGTTTCATGTCTCATCCCATTACTAACATTAGCAACTTACGTCTGCCATCTTACTAATGCCTATTTTTCACTACAGAGATAGGAAATGGCATTAAAAGCCAGGTGTGGTAGTGAATGCCTGTAATTCCAGCACTGAGGAGGCAGAGGCAGGTAGATCTCTGAGTTCAAGGCCAGCCTGGGACATAGAACTCCTGAGATCCAGGGGTACACAGAGAAATCCTGCATCAAAGACACAAAAACAGAAAAAGAACAAGGAAAAAGGAAATAAATGGCATTACATTTAGAAATGTAGCCTCTCACATATAACTCCATGGTGAGAATGTCTATCAAGTTCTCTCATATTCCTGTTCAACATTATTAACCAACTCTTCACTCCTGTAAATATACTAGTCTTCATTTAGAGATAATGGCTAATTGACCACCATTGCTTAGTTTTCAAGCCATTAGGCATACATTAGGAAACAAAAAAATGTTAAAACTATAGACACATTTTCTAATGAATTTGTAGTAATATTAATTTAGATTCCCCTTGAAACAAAAGCTGTGCAGCACAGAAACACTCCTACACTTGACCAAAGCAGCTTTGGACGTGCAATCTGCCAAGAGAGATCACAGTACAAAGAGAAGCCTGCTGGAGTGGACGTGGCATTAAGCTGCTGTCCCTCCAGCTACATAGAGTGGCTGCAATTTGATTGTTTCAATATGCAGACCTTCTCTTTGATAGAATATTCAAAGCAATATGTCACTTCCTTACTTAGTAATCATTTCAGGTTGTGGTAGTTTGAATAAGAATGTTCCCATAGGTTCACAGATTTGAACACTTGGTTTCCAGGAAGTAACACTATTTGAAATATTAGAAGGGGTGGCCTAGATGCCCTACAGTCCAAAACATGTCAATTCTTTGTGGCATTCATGTATATCATCGCCTACCTGCCAGCTGGTCAGGAGTCTGCACGCTGGCACTCCTTTCCCCTGAACTGGGAGTAATCCAGGAAAATGAGCCCCTGTGAATCCCAGTTTTAGATATGATAGGCGCCCACCATAAGAGGGCAGTTCAAGTTGTGCCACTCTTGGCCGCTGCCATAGGTGTGTTAGTACTGGAATTGCAGGGATAACGACTTCCATGACCCAATAGAATAAGTTCACTTCCAAGTTTGAAAGCAGTTTTCCAAAAATGTCTAAAACTGTGCTTACTGTCCAGAAACAGATCGATTCTTTGGCACCTGTGGTGCTTCAGAACTGACAGGGGCTAAATGTCCTGACAGCTAAAGAAGGTGGTCTTTGCCTGTTCCTCCAAGAAGAATTCTGTTTCTATGTTAACCAACCTGGGATAGTGAGAAATAAGATCCAGGAGCTACAATCAGACATACTGCATTTCAGGGAATGTGAGACCTCCAGTTCTCTGATTTTCGAACACCATATATGGAAGTGGATATCCCATTCATAACGCTTTTCCTAGTCATCTTCCTGGTGTTACTGTCCACTTCCTGCCTCTTGTTTCTACATTCCTTCAATGAAGGATTAAAAAAAAAATTCTAACCAAACTATTAATCAGTTTCTCTTACAGAATTATCAGCCCCTGTCCACAGAGGACCTGCTGTACACAGGGGAACCTGACGTGAATGTTTACCAAGTGGACTTTGATGGTGAAAGTCAGCTACACCCCAAAACTGATGATGCCCCAGGACTGCAGGAAGCCCTTTAAGAGACAAGATGCCCCTATTCCCTTTTCATCATTGGCTTCCCCTCCCTTTTCCTTTTCCTTCTCTTTATGATAAGAAAAAGGAAGGTATGTTGGTATCAGGATCGGCTCCGAACCCAGTGACGTCACACCTGGGCAATAGGGACTCACACATTTGTAGCCAAGGCAACTGCCACACATCCCGAGAATCCACTTGGGTCACCTCCCAACTTTACCTACGAATAGCTACGTCACTATCCAAATAATAGGCGGATCCCTCTTATCTCTCCCTCTCCCCTCCCTCTTCTCCACCGCCACCTTTGCCCTCTTCCCGCAGAGCAAACCTCTGCCACATGAAACTGCTTTGGCCTGGTGTGGTCTGTCTGGAAACGAGCCGTGATTCTAACACAACACATTTTTCATCTCAAAAACTACTCATAATCTTTAGCAATCCCATCTCTGCACAAAAGTCCAAGTCTTTTATGAGACTCAAGACAAACCAGAATCTTTGTAAAATAAAAAGTTCTAGTTTCGTATTTCCAGTATACAATTTCATGGATAAAGTATTCTCATTCCAAATGGAAAAGTGGCAAACAGCAAGGGAAGATTAGATCAAATAAGATTAAAACCCAGTAGGGCAAACACCAAATTCTACAGCTGCATATCCTGCATCCAGTGCTCTTGGAAGCATCATGTGGCATTCAAAGCCATGGGTAGCCCTACCTCTCCAGTTCTGTAGACTTCAACCTGAGCTCCTTTCATGGGCTGACTCTACTCCCTGCCTGTAGCATCCTCAGCAGATGTTCTAGTCATAGCATCTCCAGTATCCTCTGGTATCCACTGAAACTTGAGCATCACTTTCACAGCATTCATGGGCTCTACAGCAATAAAGAGCTCCAGAAATTTGTCTACCTGCTTCAGGCTCAGTGCTGTTAAACTTCAGGTTAACTATATAAACTAATGACATGACCACTCCATGGTATGGATAAGGGATACATATATTTTATTGTACATATCTCTGTGTGTTTGTCTGTGTGTGTGTCTCTGTGTGTGTCTCTGTGTGTGTGTCTATGTGTGTGAGAGAGACAGAGAGAGACAAAGAGAGACAGAGAGAGAGAGAGAGAGAGAGAGAGAGAGAGAGAGAATGTGTGTGCGTCCCTCTACTTTTCCCATTTACATACACAAACAATCAATAATTAAAGACAATGCTTAAGTGTGTTCACTAGGAGTCATTAACATTTTCCTGCTCAGGGATGTCACTCCTAAAAATACCCTCCTTTGTTGCCATTAACGTTTCTTCCCCTGATGACTCCTTTTCTTGTGAGCATAAAAAAGACGTCATTGCTTTGTTTTTGTTACTACATTTTCTCTCACATTTTCCTATCCCTCTGACCTGCACATCTGTACTCCATCCTTTATAACAAAACTCCTAGCGTCCAGTTCTCTGGAGACAGAAACTCCAAGTCTGTACCATTCTCTCAGTTCTCAGCGGCCAGAGCCAAATGCTTTTATCGAGAGGAAATATTTCCTCCCAAACATAGTTGCAGCGCTCAGTGGGCACTGAGTCCTCACTCTGGTGCAGCAGCAGCAACAGCTGAAGGGCTCACGTTTCTTTGAAGCACATGGATCACTGGGCTCCAGGACATCACATGGAACAGGTTCTCTATATTGCTTAATGTTGTGGATTGCCCTGGTGCTGTTTGTTTTTTTTTTTTTTTTTTTTTTAGATTTTTTTATTATATGTAAGTACACTGTAGCTGTCTTCAGACACTCCAGAAGAGGGAATCAGATCTTGTTAAGGATGGTTGTGAGCCACCATGTGGTTGCTGGGATTTGAACTCTGCACCTTTGGAAGAGCAGTTGGGTGCTCTTACCTGCTGAGCCATCTCACCAGCTGTTTGTATTTTGATGCCAATTCTGCTTCCCCAAGAGGGGCTGCCTGGGACGGGGAGTTAATCATGTACTAAGAGTCTCATGACTTCATGAGAATCTTTTCCAGGTTTTAAGTTATAAAATAAAGGTTAGAGCCGGTGATAGGGCAGTGGAAGGGAAGACGGAGCTGAAAAGTTTTAGGGAGGAGGAGGAGGAAAGGGAGAGAAGAGAAGGGGATGTGGAAAGAAAATGGAGCGGAAACACAGGGCCTGGAGAAACAGCAAGTTATAAAGGATCTCATAGCTGGGAAATAAAGTAGTGTAGAGGTAGATCTGCCAAATCTAGGCCTCCAGCTTGTATTCATATTAACTGAGTTGTGTTTTCTTTGCACAGACTTATTTGGGCTGGAGATTTTACTACAACAGCTTATTATTTTTGTCAGTTATTTCCTTCTCACTTCTGTGTTCTAAACACTGAGATGCTGTCAGACTTATTTTTCTGGCTTATTATCCATAGATAAATAAATTGATTATTTACTTAATAACTTTATCCCAATCCATAGCTTTGAATACAATGCATATACTCATGAGTCCCAAATTTATGTTTATATGCTAGACCTCTCCCTGAATTTTCTTTCAATTCTCACTGTATATGTCACAATGCATACATTGTTTAAATCACTACACTATGTACATGAGGACATTTTCAACAAGGTATATTGTACATAAACATACCTCCCCCCAAGACCCTACCCATTACATTCTCATCCTTCTACCTTCCGTTAGTCAACTTTGTTTTCTTAGACTGTCTTGTTTCTATTTTCATACCATGTATACATTCATGATTTTATGTAACACTACAAAATCTTTTGATAATAAAATAAAGTGGGGGATAAAACAAAAACCAACACACTGGAGTTGGACAAGACAAATAAACATTAAAAAAGAAACTTCAAGAAAGGCATGAGAATCAAGACACACTCATTAAAACATTCATAAATCCCATAAAAAACACTAAACAGAAGCCATAATACATACCCAGAGGACCTGGTGCAGACCTGTGCAGACCCTGTGCATGCTACCTGAGTTTCTGTGTAACATTATAAAATCTTGGTGGTATAAAAATCTTAGAAACACAAGTAACAGAAAATAATATTCTTCTTTCTGAGACTGGCTTATTTTTGTTTTTATCTTCAGTTGCACTCAATTTCCTGCAAATAACAAAATTTCATTCTTTTTTATGATTGAAAAAAACATTGTGCATATATATTCATTTTCTTCACCCATTTCTCTGTTTTTAGACATGTAGATCCATTCCACAGTATAGCTATTGTGAATAGTGCTGCAATAAACTTTGATGTGAATGTATTTTTGTGATATGTTGACTTGGAGAGTCCTTGGGGTAAATACATATGGATGATATAGCTAGATCATATGGTAGACTAATTTTTAGTTGTTCCCAGGGGCTTCCATATTGATTGCCACAGTAGCTAAGCGATTTGTTTCCCACCACAGTGGTCTGTTCCTCCACATATTTGCCAGCATTTGTTGTTCTTTGTTTGCTTAATTACTCCCACACTGAGATGAGAGAGAAAGATAAATGTAATTTGTTTCACTGTTCATTTCATCTCATTGTCCCATTCACTGATGGAATTGTTTGAGTCCTTATTCTTCAAATTTTTGTGTTCTATTTGTCTTCTAGATATTAATCCTCTGTTTTATACACACACACACACACACACACACACACACACAGAGAGAGAGAGAGAGAGAGAGAGAGAGAGAGAGAGAGAGAGAGAGAGACTTTTGAGATATACGTGCAATTTAGACTACTTCTTTACTTGATTAACTGTTTCTTTTGCTTTGTGGTGCTTTTTAACTTTGTGAGCTCCACTTCGTCAGTGGCCAGGATTATTTTCTGAGCCACTGGAGTTTTACTGAAAAACTATATCTTAGTTAGGGTTACTATTGCTCTGATGAAACACCATGGCCAAAACTAACTTGAGTAGGAAAGGATGAATTTCACTCACAATTTTATATAACAGTTCATCATCAAAAGCAGTGAGGGCAGGAACTCAAGCAGGCTAGCAACCTGGAGGCAAGAGCTAATGGAGAGGCCATGGAGGGGTGCTGCTTATTGGTTTGCTCCTCATGGCTTGCTCAGTCAGCTTTCTTACAGAACCCAGGACCAATGTCCCAGGGGTAACCCTTCCCACAGTGGACTAGGCCCTCCCACATCAACCCCTAATAATAATATGCCCTACATACTTGCCTTCAGCCTGACCTTACAGAGGTGTTTTCTCAATCAAGGCTCTTTCCACTCTGATAACTCTACCTGTGTCAACTTGACATAAAATTACCCCACACAAAGTCCTTAATTATCCTGAATAGTGCTCCTTATTTTTTATCTAAGTTTTAATTTCTCCCCTAGGTATTTTCAATCCACTGTATCAAATTGTAATTTACATTCAATAAAATTCACCAGTTTGAAGTACTTCATTTTATGAGTTCACAATTAAGAATGAAAAATTAATATTTTATTTCCATTTTGTAGTCAATCCATTCTCTGCCTCCATGTTTTCTAGAATATTAAATAAATAGAATCATATGTTATACAACATTTTGATAATGGGATCTTTCACTCACATAATAGCACATTATTTCTTATTACTGAGTAGAACTCTATGCATAGATGAACAACTTATGCATTCTTAGTTGAGGAACATTTGGCATTCTTCTTAGGCTTTTGGACTTTTGTTGTTATTGTTTTAATAATATTTATATTAATTCTTTGAGAATATAATACAGTGTATTTTGATCACATTAATCTATGCCAACTCCTTCCAGACGCATCATTCCAAGTCTCTTACCACACTACCCATCCAACTTAAGAGTTTTATTTTTTTAACAATGGAGTCCATGCATGGCCTATCTACTCTTGGGGGTGGCCCCTGCTCTGGAGTGTGGCTAACTTACCTAGGGTCACAACACTAAAGAAAACCGATTCTCCCTTGCCCAGCAGCTATCATTTGCCAATAGCTCCTTAGCAACTGATGGGATTCTGTGTCCATTCCCCCCTCCCCTTCCATGACGGAATTTTGCCTACCATGAGCTTCCATAGGTCTTGAACATGCTGTCACAATTTCTGTAAGTTCTTACATGCAACTGCACTGCTGTGTCCAGTAAACACTCTTTCCTTGAAGTTATATTCCATCTGTGGCTCTTGCAACCTTTCTGCTTCTTCTTCTGACAAGGTCCTAGAGCCACAGAAAAGGGTTGTGATAGGAATGTCCCATGCATACTCGATGAACATTCGTGCCACTGTTGTACTAGTGGAATGTCTTGTCAGACCAGCGCTTGTCATAACGTGCAAGGTAAACAGCAAGTTTAAGATCAACGATTACTTGTTTCCTCTGGTAGCAAGCATACACATCTTCCAGCGCTAGGAAAGCTGTCTAGTAAGCACGAAGTGTCCAGGAGAGTACAAGCTTGATTTCTTCCTATTCTTTGACTCGCATATATGATTTGTTCACCAACAGTCTTACTGTTGAGTTCTAGAAGGTAACCAAGAGTAATGCCAATAGACTGTAATACTTTGTAGTCTACATGATCTCATTGGCCAATAAATAAAAATTAAGTAAAGCATTTTTGGTAGCGAGGTTCTTATTTACTAGAATATGATGTCTACTTGAGATATTTATTAAAAATAAATAGAGCCAACAGGATGGCTCAGTAAATACTTGCGATCAAACCTAGCAATTTGAGTTTAAATCCTGAGACACAAATGTTCAACCAAACTATCACATTATCTTCTAAGCTTCATCCACATGCTGTGGCTTTCACATACGTATATGTATAATAAATTAATTAACTTAAACTATAAAAAAATAGCCACATGTCCCTCCTTAGTGGAAATTCCACTCATAATTTTGATTTATTCTTCTTTATAACCAATTTTGAACATTTTTTTCATATCCTTATTTGTTGTTGTTCATACAATTTATTTAATAAAATGACAACAAATTTCTCAAAACCTGTTTTTGCTACCGGATGCTCAGCATTTATATTAAATTATAAGTTATTTTTATATCATAGTCATATTTATGGTCAGATATGTTTTTCCAAAATGTTCCTCTTTTGTAGTACTGTATTTTGCAGGACAGATATCCTCCGCCTAAATTAACTACTTTTGTCATATTTTCCTCTATGATTCATTTACTAGGCAATCCCTAAGAAATAACAAGGTTACAAAGTATTGCCTATCTTTTATTCTGTAACAATTAATTTGAGATGAGAAAATTTTAGTTTCAAATTAATAACACATCTCAAATCAAATGTTCCCACTGTGGTGAGTAAAAGGATCATCTGATTCTGGTTATGAACGCCTGTTCTTTTTCTGCTTCCAGAGACTGTAATTGTGTCAGCATAGGCTGGGATCCAGGAACGGGCATTTTGCAAGCACCCCGGCAGCTCTAAATGTATAATTAAGGAATAAAAATTCAGACGGCATTTCCAAGTTCAGATTGCTCTCGCTGGTCTTTCTGCTTCCCCAACTTCATCCTAGGCATCTTCTTAGTCATGTTCAGAAGATGGTATGTATAACTGCAAAGCTCAAAATCTGGATACAACCAACCACTTATAAAAGAGCCTGAAGAAAAAAAAAAAACGTCTGTTTGTTCTGAGCTTGTATCCTCTTTATCCTCTAAACTATACAATATCCCAACTATTTACACTGTATTCAGCACTCTAAGTAATCTAAAGGTGCTTTAGCAGAGCAGGATGTGAACAGGTTAGTGCCCCGGCCCGCGGGACACTTTATTTCATGGTCCTTGAAGGGATCACAAATCTAGAGAGAAATGGGAATAAAGAAAGAGAAATAGACCATGCATGTTTGTCATAGTCTCTTTTACTAAGGGGAGATGCTCAGATTA
>NC_034611.1:24902034-24906734 GCF_900095145.1 Mus pahari | reverse complement strand
TTTTAGCTACATACTGTGAAAACACCTGGGCTGTGGGATGCCCTGGGTGTAAGATGCCTGGGTTTTCTCAACCTGGTCCCTGACAGGTTAGTGCAACTACCACATCATTTTATGTGAGGCCTGACTGAGCATGTGTGGATTTTAACAGAACCAATCCCCACAAATTCCAAGAGATAATTGCACATTCATACAAACTAAAGTGTAAATATCCTATTGAGCATATGCATTGTTAGTTCAAAATGAAATTTCCTTAAATAAAAACTTGGGAAAATAAATGGGAAAGTGCAACCCTCAACACAACTGCTTTAATGGTGCATGGGCACTGAGAAGCCTTTTGATTGGGAAACAGTAGCATGGGGAAGCATGGCTTGCCAGGGAATTGGGTACTTTTCACAGGATCTTGCTGTTTGATTGTTTCCTTTCTTGCTTGCTTCTTAATTATTTGAAAGCTAGCAAGCATACCCTCTCTGTCTGCCACAGGAGCTTGTGTTTTATGTCAAGACCTCACAGGAAGCTTCTCTCTTGTGATGCTCCCTTCCCCAGATAAGCTGTCGAGTTCAAGACTGGAAAGAACCAGTTCATCAACCATGAGAACCATCTTCTAAGAGACTGCAGAGAAATGCCCAAAGGCAAAAGGTGCAGCAGCTGGCCAGACTAAGACAGACCTCCTCAAATGGCCTCTTCCCAGAATTCCTGTGAGCAGACATTTCTCTGTGCTATGAAAAGCAAGCAACATGGTGCTCGAATTTTCTGTATTCCTTGTGCCTCTGGAACATTCTCTTCAGTGGCTTTTGGAGCCTGAGGAAAGGCTGCATGTCCTTATAGGACTGGAACCGAGAAACAAGATTTAACACCTTGCCTGAGTGGGTCAGCAAGGATGATTAGTGAGATGTTTGTGAGGTCCTCTGGTCCCTCCCTTCTCTGGTCCTCACTTACTCCCAGGAGTAGAGAATCAAACTACCAGTGAAATATGAACCCGTGTGCATCTTCTTTTTAGAAGCAACAGGATTCTGGTTCTCCTCAAATTTCTAAAGACTTGGGGCAACATATTTGTATCTTCAGCATCTTCTCAGTTTTCACAAAAATCACATTCTCATCTTTAAAAAGCAGATCTTTTCCATAGTCATTCAGTACCTTAATCCTGTGAACCATGACCTGAAATTTATCCTTATATTTTCAGCTTTTTATTAATATATTTATTTACTTTACATACCAATCAGAGTGTCCCTTCCCTCTTCTCCAGCCAGGCCTTCCCTCTCAACTCCCTTCCCCCTATGCCCACCTCCCTTTTTCCTCAGTGAATGGGAGATCTCCCATGAATATCAACAATCCTTGGCATGTCACATTGTTGTAGGAATGGGCACATATTCTTTGTTGAGGAGAGACAAAGTAATCCAGTTAGGAGAAAGGGATCCAAAGACAGGCAACAAGAGTCAGAGACAGCCCCTGCTCCTGCTGTTAGAGATCTCACAAGCAGACCAGGCTATACAACTGTTACATATGTGTAGGGGAACTAGATCTGTCCCATGAATATTCTCTAGTTGGTGGCTGAACTCTATCCTTTTCTCTCGACTACAGACACACCAGAGAATACTAAAAGACATTCTCATTATGATCCCTAATTATAGGGCAGCAGGTCCAAAAACCTACATTTGATTTTTCATGATTGGAGGATTTAAAAATCTAAGCCAAAAATAATACAAAATAAAAGCCCGAAAACATGTTGTCCCAGGAAAATAAATCCTCACAAAAGATGTCAACCTATAATTTAATGAGCTCAAAATTACTCTAATCTTTTTTATCTCCAAATATCCTTCACTATTAAGACTATGAAAGTACATGTATGAATCAGAAGTGATTCACATGGGCACCCAGAGAATGCTGGATTTCTACCAGCTTCCTTAACTCTCTGGAGCTTTACTCTCTTCTCTATTCTTGCATAGAAATAAAAGTAAAGAGAAGTCCAATATGGTTTTTTTGAATGTTATTGTTGAGCCTGAACTGGTTTTACATGTCTGGCCTCTCCAACAAGTCTCTCAAATAATGACTTTGGAGATACATTATTCATTGATGTACAGGGCTGTATGTAGCATTTATAATATAAAAATAATATTTATTGGAGAATAATACAGATTATTCGTGACACGTGCTAAAAAATAGTCTCAAACACAGAATGATTCTATTCTCTCGGTATCTTTGGCACCATGTTAAATTGCAATTGATACTACAAAACACTGACTCTAAAGCCACCAAGACAAGTCCTTAGTTTTCTAGTCTTGTAGATTATTAAACAAGAGACAGCCATAAAATTCTGAAAGTTGACTACATTCTAGGAGAAAAGCCACAGATTTCTCTATTATGCTCTACTACAGCACTTCTCTAACCTTATTGATGTCTTGGATATTTGTCTAATTATTGTGACAGGAAATCTAACAAATGCGACTTAAGGAAGGTTTATTTTGGCCCACACTTTAGCCCTATTCTGTGTCATGACAAGGAAGTTGTGGTAGCAGAAGCTTGGGGTAGCTAGTCATGATGAGTCACTAGTCAAAAAGGAAAGAACATTGACTGTGCCGAATTTGCTTTCTCCCTTTTATTCAGTCTAAGACCCCAGCCTAAGAAATGGTGCCACCCTCTTTGATTGGGGCTCTGTCCACATGCATTGATCTAATCTAGAAAATCCCTCATAAGCATATCTGAAGGCTTCTCTCTACAAGAATTATGGATTCTGTCATGTTATCTACTGTTCTAGTTTGATTCCTAATTCACTAATAAATGTCATGGCCAAAAGCAACTTGGGTGTGTGTGTGTGTGTGTGTGTGTGTGTGTGTGTGTGTTACAATCTATCATGAAGAGAACTCAGGGTGGGAGCTCAATGCTGTAGCCTAGAGGGAGGAAGTAAAGCAGAAATCATGAAGAAATGCCACTTCCTTCATGCTTCCCTGGCTTGTTCAGCTTGCCCTTTTATATAACCTGTGAAGGAGTAGCACCTACAATAGGCTGAGCCCTCACACATCAGTAGTCAAGGAACACTCCCCACATACACAGATACATATACATATATACTTCCTTGTAGGTCAATCTGATAGAGTTACTTTCTCAATTGAGGTTTCTTCTTCCCAGATTATCCTAATTGGTGTTAAGTTGACAAAAACTCAATAACGCAACTACCAACATTAACTGTCACAATTGTATATTTGAATCTCCTGGATAAAACAGCAGTTCTCAACCCGTGGGTCCCAACCCCTTTGGAGCTGAAAGACCCTTTTGCAGCCATCACCTAAGACTATCAGAAAACATAGATGTTTACATCACAATTCATAACAGTAGCAAAATTACAGTTAGAAATAGCAATGAAAGTTGGGCGTTACCACAACATGAGGAACTGTACTAGAAGGTTTCATATCAGGAAGGTTGAAAACCACTGAAGTAGAAGGATTTAGAGTCCTTTGGGTATGTGCCCAAGAATGGCATAGCTGGATCTTGAGGAAGATCTATTCCCAGTTTCCTGAGGAACTACCACACTGATTTCCATAGTAGCTGTACAAATTTGTACCCCCAGCAGCAAAGAGTAAGTTTTCTCCTCTCCCTAGATCCTTGCCAGCATGATCTGTCACTTCCTTTATTGATCCTGGCCATTCTAACTGGCATAAAAATGAAATGTCAGAGTGATTATAATTTTCACTTCCCTGATGAGTAAGGAAGTGGAACATCTCAAGTGTTTCTCAACCATTTATGTTTGAGAACTCCCTACTTAGTTTTCACCTGGTTTTTAACTGGGTTATTTGTTTACTTGATATTCAATATTTTTAGTTCTTTACATATTTTAGTTACTAAACCTGCAGCAGATGTGCAATTAGTAAAGATGAGGTCTTTTTTATGAATTTTTGGTCCTGGTACCCGTGCTATCAGTTCTGCTAATTTGAACAAAAATGGCCCTCATATGCTCTTAAGGACTGGCACTATTAGGAGGTTTGTTCTTGTTGGAGGAGGCATGGTCAGTTGGAGAAAGTGTATCCCTGGGTATGGGCTTTGGGGTTTCAAATGCTCAAGACAGGTCTCTCTCTCTCTCTCTCTCTCTCTCTCTCTCTCTCTCCTCTTTCTCTTCCTGCTGTGTGAAGATTCAGATGTAGAACTCTCAACTACATCTCCAGCACCGAGTCTGCCTACATGCTGCCATGCTTCCTGCCATGATGACAGTGGACTAAACCTCTGACTGTAAGCCAGCCCCTATTACATATTTTCCTTAATAAGAGCAGCCATGATTGTAGTGACTCTTCAAAGCAATAAAAACCATAAGACAGAAGTGTACTATTAAAAAACTATTTTCCTGTGCCAATGAATTCAAGCCTATCCGCCACTTTTTCTTCTACAGGTTCAGAGTATCTGGACTTTACATCTTACTGCAGAGATATGTGTTCAACAATGTTCATTCTGCTCTATTTGTAATACCCAGAAACTGTAAACAATCTAGATGTCCATCAACTGATGAATGGATAATAAAATATGGCAATTCATACAATGGAATATTATTCATCTATTTTAAAACTGAAATTAAAAATTCATAGGTTAACAGATGTGACAAGGAAACAATTATCCTGAGTGAGGTAACACAGAGCCAAAAAGACAAATATGGGGGGAGAGCAAAAAAATTTATATATATATATATATATATATATATATATATATATATATATATA
>NC_034611.1:24849471-24901955 GCF_900095145.1 Mus pahari | reverse complement strand
ACTAAGCCCCAATTCTACATAGCAATAGAAACAATAATTTATATATATATATATATATATATATATATATATATATATATATATATATATATATATGGCATCTCTTATATGTGGATGCTTTGAAGTCTTGGATATATATGCCATAATCTATATAACCACAGAGGATAGGTGACTAGTAACAGACTATTGGGAAGGAAAGGATCTTCCTAGGATGGGGATATACAATATATTATTACAGAGAGAAATACGAGGTTCTGGAATGGGAGGATTAAATGGGAAGAGGAACAGGAGAGAGAAGAGAAGGAAAGGGGGAAGGGAAAGTTAACACTGGGGCATTTGAGTGAAACCAGCTTCTGTTGAAGCTTCCATATATATATGGAAAGGAATCTAAATACAGTCACTACAGAATGGTGATGACAAAGCCCCAGGTAGACATGTTACACCACCAAGTAAGACCTCCAGTGCAAGGAACATGTTACATCTACTTGAGTCATTCACCAGTGGGGACCCATGAAAACCACAGATATCTCAGGTTATGGCTCACTCACCACAACTGGTAGCAAGACCCTGTTGCTAAAGACAACACAGAGAAGTCAAACTGGTGCCTAACTATAGCCTCGGTCCCCTAATGACTAGGGTTCATGGTACTGGAAGGTACCCTACATGCTACCAAAGGAAAAAGGTAATTACCATCTAGTTAAAAACACTATTACTAAAATGGTGACCTGCCCATGAGATATACTGGCACAGTAACCGCACAAATGTGGGAGTAACCAACCATTATCTGATTGAGTGTAAAGCACTGTCTACAGAGGAAATCATCAAAGAATCTGATACTAAATAGGCCACGGGCCTATAGTAAACAAAATACTACTGTTCTGCTAAAGAAACATTGCAATAAAGTCATTCCTGACATACCACTATACACACAGATCAGATGTTTGCTCATCATAGGAGAAACGTCTTGCACTAGATGGGAACCAACATAGATACCCACAATTGTACGATGGGCAGAAAGAAACTTCGGAGCACTCAGTCCTAAATGGGATGTCTTCATCAAATCCTCCCATTGGGATTCAGGGAACTCTGCGGAAGAGGAAGCAGAAAGGTTATAAGGATGACTCCAAGGAAACAGTGTCCTCCAGACACAAAAGGACTGAGTCACAGAGACTATAGCAGCACACACAGCCTGCAGGGGTTCAAGTCCCAGTACTGATTGGGGAAGGGGACACAATCTCTGATTTCTAACCAAGAAGCTGTGTAAACTTGGTACCCACTTGCAAAGGAAAAAGTTAGTTTTCTCCAATGGAGTCTAAACAGGTATATTAACCATACTTCAATGTAGGCTCCATGTCTACAACATGGCCAACAGAGAATTAATTCAATGGTCTTTTCATAGACTTTGTGTCTCAAACTCTTTGTTTGTTGTTTTGTCTTCTTGATCTTTTTTGCTTTTGTATTCTGGTTCCCAACTTTGGGGGAGAGGTAAGATTTTGTATGTGTGTATGAGTGTGTGTGTGTGTGTGTGTGTGTGTGTGTGTGTAGTGTGTGTGTGTGTGTAGTGTGTGTGTGTGTGTGTGTGTGTGTGTAGTGTGTGCAAGTTTCATGTTTATTTTGTAAAGAGGGCGAGAAAGAAAAGAAATGGAGTTGAATGGGTAGGGTCTAGCAGGAGTGGGACAAGGTGAAACATGTGATCAGAATATATTGTATGAAAATTATTTTCTTTTTCTTTTTTCCCCAACATAATATTCCTATTGATTATTTGAGAATTCAATACAATTTACCCTGATCACACTGGATTCCCATTTCTCCCAGGTCTACCTTCCCACTCTTTTACATACCACCCTCCCCCCCCAAAAAAAAAACCAGAAACAAACCTCCAATTTCTATTTCCATGCTCAAACTGAGAATGACCAGCCCCTTAAAGATAACTGAATACTTCTCCCACCGCAGCTCTACCAGAAACCACCAACTGTAAAGAGCCACACTTTAGCATCTTTGTCACAATTTTGAAGGACTCTCTTCACCAGCTTCCTACTGGAATGTTTCTTGCCGGGAGCAGGGCGGGAGGGAGAATGATGGGAGGAGAGGTTACCACAAAAGCCTTCAGTGTCTCTCATTCTCAGTTATAAGTCTGCAGTTATCACCTCCGCTGCAAAAGAAGCTTCCTTCTCCATGACAGACAGAAGCAGTACAGAGCATGGACTTCCACATGGTTTCCAGGGGCAGCATAGACCACAGACATGGACCATAGACCACACAGCCTCCAGACACAACAAAGACCGGCCAACATGGTCCCTGGTGGCAGCATGGACTATGGAAACCGGCACTGCCCTGCCTGCAGCATGGACCACAGACACCAATACGGCCTCCAATGGCAGCACGGACTGTGGAAATCTTTCAAGGAGGCACAATTTAGAAAACAGAGCATTCTTCACCTTGGATATCTTGTTGTTGCTCAGAGCACACCCCTCTGCCAACCCTGCTTGGCAGCGGCACGCTCCTTTGTCCACCCTTGTCCAGAGCAGCCACATTCTCATAGCTGCTTGCTACTGCTGCTTCTCGAGTTCTGCTTCTCTCTATGGCAAATTCATTTATTCAAGTGGCATTGCAAGATACTGGTTTTGCCCAAACCAGCTTTACATGCAAATAGTTATTGCAAGGAGTCATTGGCCTGATTCAAGGTTTCAGGTAAAATGCTGCACTAGTGCGGAGACTCGTCTAGGGTACGTCGTGGTCGACCAGCGTCAGTGCGATCATACAGCTAGGGCAGGATCTGTGTGAGCTCCAGCCCACTGCACACATCCCTGCACTCGGCACTGGCTGCCTTGCTGATTTTTGGCATGATCATGGCGGCAGGGCTGCAGCCCTGTGCTCTCCTCTGTGCAGCAGGGTAATCGCGGCAAGCAACCGACCCATGCTGCAGACTGGGCCCACTTGGCAATGCCATGCTTCTTTGTCTGCTACAGCTGCGATCCCATACCTGCTGCTACTGCCACAACTCTAGTTTTTGCTTTTCTCCTCTCTGGGGGGACTCTGCTCCATCATCTTATTTACCAATTTTTGAGGCCACGTTTTAAAAAAATCTTCCCGTAAGACACGTCTTTTATTGTTGTTCCAGAGATACTACACTCGCTGTAGACCCATCCTCTGGGGCTACATCTCTACTCAAAGCCTCCATGGGTCTCTCAGTTTCCTTGGGGTGACTTTGTATACCATGGTACTCATACCTGCTGCCATCTTGAATACACCATTGGGGCGAGGGGGACAACTTTTCAATAAAATTTAAAAATTTTGAGAAACTGAAGGAAAAAACCAACAATGACCAAAAAGGAAGTACCTTTTGGGGGGATCATACAGTTTTGACAAGTTCCCCTGAGAGATATCCATTCTGTACCAGTTTTTCAGGAAGCAACATAGAATATCTGAAGTGCCTCAGTAGATGCTGTTGTCCAGGTAAAATTGAACTCTCTGGTTCTCTCATATAACACTAAGCATATTAAGTTAAAAGAGAGGTGATTACCATCCCATCATCATCCACCAAACCCAGATACTAATGCACATGCCAGCAAGATTCTGCTGAAGGGATCCTGATATAGCGGCCTCTTGTGAGGCTATGCCAGTGCCTGGCAAACACAGAAGTGGATGCTCACAGCCAGCTTTGGATGGAACACAGTGTCCCCAATGGAGGAGCTAGAGAAAGTATCCAAGGAGCTGAAGGGGCATGCATCCCTGTAGGTGGAACAACAATATGAACTAACCAGTACCCCGCAGAGCTTGTGTCTCTAGCTGCATATGTAGCAGAAGATGTCCTAATCGGCCATCACTGGGAAGAGAGGCCCCTTGGACTTGCAAACTTTATATGACCCAGCACAAGGGAAGGCCTGGGCCAAGTTGTGGGAGTGGGTGGGTAGAGGAGCAGGGGTGGGGGGGAGGGTATAAGGAACTTTCGGGATAGCATCTGAAATGTAAATAAAGAAAATAATAATAATAAAAATAAAAAATAAAAAAATAAAAAAAATTTTTTAAAAAGAGAGATGATTAAAGGTCTCATCTTTGTGTATTTTCCTAATCCCTAATGCTATAAATATAATATATGTGTATGTACCAAAAATAAATAATGCAGTATTTTTCTGTTTTTAAATCTTCAGTATTATGTTGAATCATTAAAATAGTATGCTGGAGATACCAGAATGAAGGGAGAGAAGTAAAACTTCTTTGCAATATGAACATTTACAATGAATTAAGACTAGGAAACTTCAGACGTGAAAAAAAAAATCAGACTGTGATGGGGAACAGGATCTAAAAGGAGGGGAAGAAAATTGGACGCAAAGATGTAAAATTCAGGAATGTGAAGGTGTAAAATTGGACAGAATCCAGAGTGCAGAAGAGACAACAAATGGTGGCAGGAGAGGGAGAGGAGCTTTCCCAAGCCTGTAGAAAGGAAAACTGTCCTTAGTCCACAGAGGGGAGAATAGGTGCACAGAAATGACTCCTCAGTGAAGGAACACTTCCTGAGCTTGAAGAGGACTAGAGTTCACCTTCCAACTCCCATACCAAGTGGTGCTCAACCACCTGTAAGTCCAGCATGAGAGTCCAGAGCCTTTATTTATTTATTTATGAGAGTCCTGAGCCTTTATTTATTTATTTGTTTGTTTGTTTGTTTGTTTAAGCCCAACAGGTATCTGCAGGCACATGCACATAGACCACCAACGAAAATAAATCGTCCTTTTAAAGGACAAAATGTGGACACAGCATCACTGTGCTTGGTTCCAACAAACTTAAATGTGGACACATAATCATCTAGCCCTCTGCTTGGTTCCAACAAACTAAAGACCATACAATCATATCCTGCTGAGCCATAGTGACTCTGCCACAGTGACTGGAAATGCCTCTTATTCTTCGCATGGCGATCAGTCCATCCTACTCATGAAATCCTTCCTGATGTACTGTTTTGGAGAAATCAATTTTCTTCTCCAGAAAACATCTACATTTGGTATTATAGGGTAAAAAATAAAATAAAATAAAATAAAATAAAATAAAGCTTAAATACCCTTTATTTTAATCACAACTTAAGGTTCTTTTATTTGATGTTTTTCTCCACTTTTTTAAATTACATATTTTCTTCGTTTACATTTCAAATGCTAGTCAGGCATGGTGGCACATGCCTTTAATCCCAGCACTTGGGAGGCAGAGGCAGGCGGGTTTCTGAGTTCAAGGCCAGCCTGGTCTACAGTGTGAGTTCCAGGACAGCTAGGGCTATACAGAGAAACCTTGTCTCAAAAAACCAAAAAAACAAAACAAAACAAAAACAAAAACAAAAACAAAAACAAAAACAAAAACAAAAACAAAAAAAAACCATTTCAAATGTTACTCCCCTTCCCCTTCCCCCTCCCCCTGCTCCCCAACTCACCCACTCCTGCTTCCTGGCCCTGGCATTACCCTATATTGGGGCATAGAATCTTCTCAAGACCAAGGGCCTCTCCTCCCACTGATGGTCAACTAGGTCATCCTCTGTTACATATGCAGCTAGAGACATGAGTCCCACCATGTGTTTTCTTTGATTGGTGCTTTAGTCCCAGGGAACTCTGGAGGTACTGGCTAGTTCATATTGTTGCTCCTCCTATAGGGCTGTAGACTCCTTCAGCTCCTTGGGTCTTTCTTTAGCTCCTTCATTGGGGATCCTGTGTTCCATCCAATAGATGACTGTGTGCATCCACTTCTGTATTTGACAGGCACTGGCATAGCCTCACCAGAGACAAGCTATATCAGGGTCCTGTCAGCAAAATGTTGGCTTCTACAACAGTGTTTGGGTTTGATGGTTGTTTATGGGATGGATTCCCAGGAGGGGCAGTCTCTGTATTGTCCTTCCTTCAGTCTCAGCTCCAGACTTTCTCTCTGTAAATCCTTCCATGGGTATTTTGTTCCCCATTCAAAGAAAGATTGAACAATAAACACTTTGGTCTTCATTCTTCTTGAGTTTCATGTGTTTTGCAAATTGTATCTTGGGTATTCTGAATTTCTGGGCTAATATACACTTATCACTGAGGGCCTATCATGTGTGTTCTTTTGTGATTGGGTTACCTCACTCAGGATGATATCCTCCAGTTCCATTCATTTGCCTAATAATTTCATGAATTCATTGTTTTTAATAGCNGAGTAGTACTCCATTCTGTAAATGTACCACATTTTCTGTATTTATTCCTCTGTTGAAGGACATCTGGGTTCTTTCCAGCTTCTGGCTATTATAAATAAGGCTGCTATGAACATAGTGGAGCATGTGTCCTTATTACAAGTTGGGACATCTTCTGGGTATATGCCCAGGAGAGGTATTGATGGATCCTCCTATAGCACCTTGTCCAATTTTCTGAGGAACTGCCAGACTGATTTCCAGAGTGGTTGTACCAGCTTACAATCCCACCAGCAATGGAGGAGTCTTCCTCTTTCTCCACATCCTCGCCAGCATCTGCTGTCACCTGAATTTTTGACCTTAGCCATTCTGACTGGTGTGAGGGGGAATCTCAGATTTGATTTGATTTTCATTTCCCTGATGGTTAAGGATGTTGAACATATTTTCATGTGCTTCTCAGCCATTCGTTATTCCTCAGTTGAGAATTCTTTGTTTAGCTCTGTACCCCATTTTTTAATACGGTTATTTGGTTTTCTAGAGTCCAACTTCTTAATTTCTTTATATATATATATATATTGGATATTATTCCCCTATCAGATTTAGGATTGGTAAAGATCTTTTCACAGTCTGTTGATGGCTATTTTTTCTTATTTAAATTGTCCTTTGCCTTTCAGAATCTTTGCAATTTTATGAAGTTCCAAGTATGAAGCTTCAAGTACTATATTGAATAGGTAGGGAGAAAGTAGGCAGCCTTGTCTAGTCCCTGATTTTAGTGGGATTGCTTCAAGTTTCTCTCCATTTAGTTTGATATTGGCTTCTGGTTTGCTGTATATTGCTTTTACTATGTTTAGGTATGGGTCTTGAATTCCTGATATTTCTAAGACTTATCATTAATGGATGTTGGATTTTGTCAAATGCTTTCTCAGCACCTAATGAAATGATCATGTGGTTTTTGTCCTTGAGTTTATTTATATAGTAGATTACATTGATGGATTTCCATATATTAAACCATCCCTGCATTCCTGGGATGAAGACTACTTGATCATGTTGGATGATCATTTTGATGTGTTCTTGGATTCAGTTAGCGAGAATTTTATTGAATTTTTTGCATCGATATTCATAAGGGAAATTGGAAATTTAAATTCTCTTTCACTGTTGTATCTTTATGTGGTTTAGGTATCAGAATAACTGTGGCTTCACAGAATGATTTGGGTAGAGTACCTTCTGTTTCTATTTTGTGGAATACTTTGAGGAGAGTTGGAATTAGGTCTTCATTGAAGGTCTGATAGAACTCTGTACTAAAGCCGTTTGGTCCTGGGCTTTTTCTTGGTTGTGAGACTATTAAAGACTGCTTCTATTTCTTTAGGGGACATGGGACTGTTTAGATCATTAATCTGATCCTGATTTAACTTTGTTACCTGGTATCAGGTCTATAAAATTGTCCATTTCATCCACGTTTTCCAGTTATGTTGAGTACAGGCTTCGTAGTAGGATCTGATGATGTTTTGGATTTCCTCAGATACTGTTGTTGTTTCCCTTTTAATTTCTGATTTTGTTAATTAGAATACTGTCCCTGCGCCCTCTAGTTAGTCTGTGTAAGAGTTTAATCCAGCTTGTTGATTTTCTCAAAGAACCAGCTCCTGGTTTGGCTGATTCTTTGTGTAGTTCTTTTTGTTTCCACTTGGTTGATTTCTACCCTGAGTTTAATTATTTCCTGCCATCTACTCCTCTTGGGTGCATTTGCTTCCTCTTGTTCTAGAGCTTTTAGGTGTGTTGTCAAGTTGCTAGTGTATGCTCTTCCAGTTTCTTTTTGGAGGCACTCAGTGCTATGAGTTTTCCTCTTAGGATTGCTTTCATTGTGTCTCATATGTTTGGGTATGTGTTTATTTTCATTAAACTCTAAAAACTCTTTAATTTCTTTCTTTATTTCTTCCTTGACCAAGGTCTCATTGAGCAGAGTGTTTTTCAGCTTCCATGTGAATTTTGGCTTTCTATTATTTATGTTGTTATTGAAGATGAGCCTTAGTCCGTGGTGATCTGATAAGATGCATGGGATGATTTCAATATTTTTGTATCTGTTGAGGCATGTTTTGTGACCAATTATATGGTCAGTTTTGGATAAGATACCATGAGGAGCTGAGAAGAAGGTATATCCTTTTGTTTTTGTATAAAATATCCTATAGATACCTGTTAAATCCATTTGTTTCAAAACTTCTGTTAGTTTCACTGTGTCTCTGTTTAGTTTCTGTTTCCAGGATCTGTCTATTGATGAGAGTGGGGTGTTGAAGTCTCCCACTATTATTGTGTGCAGTGTAAAGTATGCTTTACTAAAGTTTCTTTAATGACTGTGGATGCCTTTGCATTTGGAGCATAGATGTTCAGAATTATGAGTTCATCTGGCTTGATTTTAACTTTGATGAGTATTAAGTGCCCCTCCTTGTCTTTTTTGATATCTTTGGGTTGAAAGTCGATTTTATTCGACATTAGAATGGCTACTCCAGCTTGTTTCTTGGGGCCACTTGCTTGAAGAATTGTTTTCCAGCCTTTTACTCTGAGGTAGTGTCATTATCCCTGAGGTGGGTTTCCTGTATGCAGCAAAATGTTGGTTCTTGTTTATGTAGCCAGCCTATTAGTCTATGTCTTTTTATAGGGAATTGAGTCCATTGATATTAAGGCATATCAAGGAAAGCCATTGTTTCTTCCTGTTATTTTTGTTGTTATAGTTGGGATTCTGTTCTTGCAGCTATCTTCTTTTAGGTTCCTTGAAGGATTATTTTCTTGCTTTTCCTAGAGCATATTTTCCCTCCTTATATTGGAGTTTTCCCTTTCTTTGAAGAGCTGGATTCATGGAGAGATATTGTGTGAATTTGATTTTGTCATGGAATACCTTGGTTTCTNCATCTATGGTAATTGAGAGTTTTTCTGGGTACAGTAGCCTGGGCTGGCATTTGTGATCTCTTAGGGTCTGCATAATATCTGTCCAGGATCTTCTGGCTTGAATAGTCTCTGGTGAGAAGTCTGGTGTAATTCTAATAGGTCTNCCTTTATATGTTACTTGACATTTTTCCCTTACTGCTTTTAATATTCTATCTTTATTTAGTGCATTCGTTGTTCTGACTATTATGTGTCAGGAGGAATTTCTTTTCTGGTCCAGTCTTTTTGGAATTCTATAGACTTCTTGTATGTTCATGGGCATCTCTTTCTTTAGGTTAGGGAAGTTTTCTTCCATAATTTTGTTTAAGATATTTATTGGCCCTTTAAGTTGAAAATCTTCATTCTTGTCTACATCTATTATCCTTAGGTTTGGTCTTCTCATTGTGTCCTGGATTTCCTGGATGTTTTGGGTTAGGATCCTTCTACATTTTGCATTTTCTTTGATTGTTGTATCAATTTTCTCTATGGAATCTTCTGCACCTGAGATTCTCTCTTCCATCTCTTCAATTCTGTTGCTGATGCTCACATCTATGCTTCCTGATGTCTTTCCTAGGGTTTCTATCCCCATAGTTGTCTTCCTTTGGGTATTCTTCATTGTTTCTACTTCCATTTTTAGATCTTGGATGGTTTTGTTCAATTCCATCATCTGTTTCGTTATGTTTTCCTGTAATTCTTTAAGGCATTTTTGTTTCCTCTTTAAAGCCTTCTACCTGTTTACCTGTGTTCTCCTGTAATTCCTTGAGGGATTTTTGTGCTTCCTCTTTAAGGGCTTCTACCTTTTTAGCTGTATTCACCTGTATTTCTTTAAGGGGGGGTATTAATGTCCTTCTCAAAATCCTCTACCAGCATCATGAGATATGATTTTAAATCTGAATCTTGCTTTTCAGGTGTGTTGGGGTATCCAGGACTCGCTGTGGTGGGTGTACTGCGTTCTGATGATGCTGAGTGGTCTTGGTTTCTGTTGGTAAGATTTTTACGTTTGCCTTTCGCCATCTGGTAATCTCTGGTGTTAGATGTTCTAGGTGTCTGTAGCTGGAGCTTGTTCCTCCTGTGAGTCTGTTAGCCTCTGTCTGCACTCCTGGAAGACCAGCTCTCTCCTGAGTCCTGGGGTCAGAGCACTCCCTGGAGGCCAACTCTCCTCTGGCAGGGAAAGTACACAGAGGACTGAGGATTAGCTCCACCTCCTGGCTGAGGATGAGGTCCCGAAGGGACCCTTTCCAAGAAGCTCTGTTGCTTCTGAGGCCCTGTGCTCTCCTGTGTGGACCTGACTCAGAGAGACCCTGGATAAAAAATGGGATCTCACCTGAGTCCCAGGGGTCAGAGCACTCCCTGTAGACAAGCTAAATCATCACTTAAGTTATTATAGCCAGCCTTCTTAAGGAATTGATGTTAAAAGTTGTACTATTTGAAATGGCTAATGAATAACTGTTTAACATTCTACACTAAATTACTTTACCAAAAAATAAGATTATGGAGTTAACACTATAATTCCAAAATACAACTCTCTTCCAATTCAGATAAAGAAACAAATGGTATCTTTTCACCATCTTTCTTTTCGTTTCTGAACTTGAGCAATTGGCTTAGTCATGTATCCATCTAGACTACTGTAAATCCCTCACTCTGTAGGAGAGAGCAAAGGGGAGTTATTAATGGAGCCAAAAGAAATTTTTTTTTTTAACAGAGCACTCTTTGTGCCTTGTGTGTCCTTGGGGATGTTGGAAACACAGCAATAGGCAACAGAGAACAGTCATCTCCCTATGTGTGCTTTTTCTTTCATGGGCTTGTGAGACTTGAGGATGGAGCAGCTGAGAGGAAGGTTGTAGACATTAATTATAACAAAGAGACACATCCACCAAGTCTATAGATGGCTCCTTAAATATTAGGTTATAAAATGTCTCATTATTCTCAAATAGCTGATAATTTCTTGAGAAGATTCTCTAAATAAAGAGATTCATGAAATTATAGCATAAATTCTTCAAGCGGTGGGGCAATGTAGATTGCTTTGTTACAAAAGGTCACATCTATGCATAAAAAAAACCGCACATATAGGTATACCTTTCTTAAGTCTCCTACAGGCTCATTCTGAACTCCTCCTTAGATAACCATTATTAATATTTTGTTATTCTCAATGTAGTTTTTGCTTCCATATTTTCCTTTTATTGAAAATATTTTCCCTAGAATTTTCATCAACACCTCTTGGACCAGTTTGTAGAGTCCTGGGATCCACTGTTTGGATTTTTGCACAGAGGTTAATAAGCAGCTCTATGTTTCTTTCAAAAATGACACCAGGTTACCACACATGAGCAGGTAATTTAGACAGCCATTGACCTCAAGGGTTATTCGTAGCCTTAAAAGAGAAAGGAGAACATCTCTGTGAAGAAATTACTGATTTTATCTTCCCTCCAACCTACAGCCCTCAGGCAGTAGGACCACATGCCATGGACAACACTCAAACTAAATGAAAACTGAAAGATTACCATTGTTACTACAAGGAACTGGACGTGTTGACATGGGGTAAACAGGATGAATTTACCTATTTTCTTTTCCTAGCGGTTCAGAACACTGTAGTCTAGTGGCTAAATCCTGTTAGGCAGGTTAGACTCACTTACTTCCTGAACTGAAAGCCAAAAAAAACAAAAAACAAAACAAAACAAAACAAAACAAAAAAACCCAGTAGTATATCCACAACATATCAACACGCAACAAAATTACTCTTTAGAAGTTTTATGAAATTCATTTTAGATGTATTTTTAGCTAAATAGAAAACTGGTAGTTTAAGAGACTAGAATAATATCCAATTATATTAACCTGTAACTTGAGAGACATAATCTTCCTGATTTTTAAATTATCAGAGTTTATAAAAGCAATATGGCCTACACACACACACACACACACACACACACACACACACACACACACACATTTCAATGACCAGTTGGGCTAAAATATGATTTAAACAATTAACCATATGCCTGAGTCCCATAGTGGAAGGGAAATAAAAAAGCAGGAAGAAAAACAAAGAAACAAAATAACAACAAAACACATAAACACAAGAATACAGCAAAACACATAAACACACGAATACAATGAGAGACAGAGAGGCAGGCAGGCAGACAGACAGACAAACTGGCACTCTGATAACCTAATGAGCTTTTAGGCAGCAGAAGTCCCTCCACATTCCTGGGAGAGCTCTTCTTTTGGCTCCCGTCTACGTGGGACTCTGCTATCTCCCTGTAAGTGAGTCATCAGTCTGTTCTGCACAGGCCAAGCTCACTGCTGCTTTCCACACGCTCCTTTCTTGCTATTCAGAGCGGAACAAGTCACAAAACTGGTATTGCATCCGAGAGAAGACTATGCCAAGTAGGCCAATGGCAGGAGATCAGAGGGCCTAGTATTGTAGTATGTAGAGGGAGGTATATTCACCTATGGTTTGCTTTAAGAGAACATCGAAGTATATGTAATGTTGGCTTGGATTTCAGTCTCATGCAATGACACATAGTGGCTAAGAGTGTAAATTTTGTTAGACAAACCAGGAATCTGGCTGGTTGTAACTGGAAACAACATTCTTACATTTCATTGGGGGTTTAAAAATCTTTAACCCATTGTAAGAAATACAACCAAAGGCAGGAAGTGTGTTTTAATACAATCCACTACACAAATACATATTAGCAACTGTGATATACATGCTATTATATGTAGATTTGAAACTAAAATTTTGTGAAAGTATACCTACTCTTATTCCATGCATTGAACTGGTTATATCCCATACTATTTTAAACTGCTAATACTCCCCCACAAAACTGATGGAAAACTTAATGAGCCATAACCTGACATTTCAAAAATGCACAATTATGATTCTTTCGGCCCACATCAGAATTTTGACAGAATTAACTAAAACAATATATTCAAAACACTAAATATATCCACCACACGTACCATGTGCTCAGTAGATGTTGATCTTGAAAGCTAACCATAGCTATGAGGAAACGGGGAAACCCTGGCATGGCTGTAGATAAACCTATTGCCAGCTAAGGTCGGTGTTGGCAATGGAGTGGGAATTTCCCCAGTATTTTGAACCTGCACTTCAGTGGAATCCAAGTCAGAAAGAGAGCATGGTTATGGTTAATCTGGCTTCCCCTTCTCTACTAAAAATGATTAAGTAAGAGCTAAGAGTCCTATCTGCTAAAACCCTTAGTTTCAACATATTGATTGGTCTGTGTTGACATCTAACACTGACACCACAGACACTGACACATAGAAAATTGATCAAAAAGAGTCTTGCTAAGGAGAAACAATCATTTCCTGTTGGTATTCTTTCAACTTGCCACAAGCCTGCTGGTTTAAAACAATTTAATCTTACTATCTTATAATTAATTCTAGAAGTCTGAATTAGGTCACATCATACTAAACTCAGCATCTCAGCAGGGGATCCATTGTAGACATCACAAGGAACATTCGTTTCCTTGCTTTGCTCTTCTCTTTTCTGGAAGATACCTACAGTTCATTTCTTTTTCCTTTTTCTGTTTTCCCATGTTGAAAGCCAGCAATGGTGGGTTGAATCCTATTTGCATTTAATTCCCCTATCCGTGACACGGACACTGTCGTTCAGGTGGCTTGCTACCCTTCTGTTTTGAATTCTCCATGTCTGAAGGACCTCTGTGATAATGTGGGGTTCACCTGAATAACCCCAGATATCAAGCATCTTAAAGATACCTGACATAATCACATCTTCTAAATCCCTTTTCCAGTAAAATATGAGGTTTGGAGGAGTCAGAAGTAATCATTTTTTTTTTTTTTTTAACGAATGCAGAAGAATAGTTAAGTGCCTATTTTGCAATGCAGAAGATGAACCACACAAAATAGTAGAACTTATAACAGCAGAAATGACATAGGAATTATAAAGCACTTATGATGTGGCAGGTGGTCTATCCAATGCTTCTCTCTTGCCTTCATTTGTTTCCCTGGCAAGAAACCAAAACTTAAAAAGTTGCTCAAAATTACGCAGACCAGAAGTGACAAACCCAAATCTTCTTGACACCAAAAGCCATGTTCTCACCCTACATAGGTCGTTACATACAGTGAAGTTCTAAATATGTGCGTATTTAACGATCCAAAAAGTTTATGAATCATAATTTCTTGTACTATTTTTAAAAAGAAAACATCTTATTCTGAGCAAATTCATTTATTTAATTATATTTTTATGAATCAAAGACAAACTTCCAGCAAAGCAGTTGTTTGAAGGCACAGACAGGCAGATCTCTGAGTTTGAGAACAGCTTGAGCTACAAAGTGACTTCCAGGACAGCCAGGGCTCAAAAACAGACAAACAAACAACAACAAAACAAAAGACGAACTTCTAACAGAAAGCCTTTGCTAACTTCTTTAAATCTTTTGGGATTTATGCAATTCTAGGTCCAAATGCAACTTAATATTTTTTTAAATTTTATATTTATTTAGTCACAGAGAGAGAGAGAGAGAGAGAGAGAGAGAGAGAGAGAGAGAGAGAGAGAGAGAAACCATACCACTGAGTGTGTAAGGGGCACAGAGAACTTTCTGTAGTAGCCAATTTACTCTCCTTTTACCATGTGGGTCTCAGGTGGTCCACCTCAGGCTGTCAAGCGCCTTTACCCAAATCTTTTAATATATTTTGCATCATTTAGTAAAGAAAAGACAGTAATTCAAATAAAAACTCATTTATCTGATGAGATGAAGATGACTAGCTTGAAATAGTGACCTAAAAGCTTAAGAATAAGGAAATGGAAAGCAATGGAAACAAACAGAAACAGAAACGTCAAACATCCCAGAGAAGAAGAATGATGTTGAGGAAGAGGAACAGCACACGCAGGGATGAGACATGGAAAGCTTATTATGGAGAAATGAAAAGGAAATCAGATAAGAATAAAGCCCCGAGGCTTTGAACATAGATACATGTGGTTCAATTTAACAAGGCGAGTGGACACATAACCTGAGAAGCTCTAGGGCAAGACAGCCATGGAATGGAGATACAGAAGAAAGTAGAAAGTTGGAAACTAACAATTGCTGATACCTTCTAGGAAGAAAACTATGTCACTGTGACATGTGAGAGAGGTGGAGAATAAATTTTTACTCATACCCTTTATATTCCTCTAAACTTTATATAATGTACATGTGTGAGCTAGAACCATATTACAAACATGCATGTAAAATGATTTTTATGGGCCCATAGTACTCTGAAATAAAACCAGGCATCTGCCAGTGTTTATTTTAGGGAGCTCAGGTTAAAATATAGTTTCTTTAAATTCCTGCTACCCTCAGCCTATTAAAGCATTTCAGCTGGCTTCCCCATTAGTGTAAAATTACCCCTTCCCCTTCTGAGCATCAGCTTCAAGATGAACTATGGCCCAGTATTTTATAGTTACTTTATACAGTTGCTCAACTTGGATGAGCATCCATTTCATAACATTACATTCCAACCTGTCACAGGATCCAGTCGTTTACCTCAGGGACTAAAGCAAGTGATAGAGTCATAAGACAAACACAGGACAGCCCAGTCCAGTATTGTGGCTCAGATAATGACCACCATCCGGTTTCATCCCAACCCTCTAAGACTCCCACTTCATCAATATTTATCAATATTTGTTGATATCAATATTTATCTTTTCAAAAGAAGCCCCAAATGTAATTTTTACTACATAGAAGAACAAGTTATTACATAGATCTGTTTTGTTTTTAAGAACTAACTAATGTGCAGTTCTTCCCTGCCATTTCTTCCAGCCCTCTCTTCTAGCCCATTTTTTGTGGCTCTTGAGCATCTGGAAGAACAGCTCTCTGCTAGGGACACAAAAGAGCCACATTTGGCTGGAACTTAATAAGGAAATTTAATCCTTCTCTACTTCCTCCATTGCAGTCTCTTCAGACCTTATTGACTGTATACCACCTGCCCATGTAAGTTCCTCCTCCTAGTTCACCTATATCCCCTTGGGACTCAGACTGGCTGTAGTGTCCAGGATCTACCTAGTTCTTTCCCATCATTCCTTTCAGCCTTTCCTATTAGCTTACCCCATTGTTAATCCTTGGTGACCTGCAGAACTACACCCTACCACTGCTACCAGACTTGGCTGTAACTCAGCAACCCAACAGCTGCCACACTTGGCTAGGAACCAGAGTGGGGAACACCAACCAAAAAATGGAACACCAACCCAATAAGGATAAGTAAGATCTGATATCTATACCAAGAAATACTTCAAACATTCTATGTACATACACCTACATCCAAGCTCAAAAACACATCTTGAAACAATATGCCAGAAAAATAATCCCAGAGCAATTAATCAAAAGAGAAGGAAGAAAAACATGACAACAAAATAAGAGGAATAAAATCAATGAACATCTCAATATTGATAATCTCAATTCGCCAATGAAAAGACACAGACAAATAGACTAAATTACAAAACAGAATCCATCGTTCTGCTGCACCTAAAAAGAGCTCCTCACCATCAAGTACAGAAATCACCTTAGGGTAAAGAGATTGAAAAGGGTATTTAAAAAAGCAAGCAAGTGTAGCTATTTTAATATCTTATAAAATAGACTTCAAACCAAAATTATTCAAAAGAGGTAGGACATAATATTACATAGTCATTAAAAGAAAAAGCCAAGAGAATCTTATAATTCTAAACACTTATTTACTAAACAGAAGGGCATCAAATATCATAAAAGATATCCTAGTACAGCTAAAATCATATATTAACCCTAAGACAGAGACAAAGAATGGCTTTAATACCTTATTTTTGCTGATGTATACCTAATCCAGACAAAATTAAAATGGAGAAATGAGGAAGTTGAGTAATATCATATTCCAGTGTACCTAACAGACATACACAGGGCATTTCCACTAAAACAGCCTTTGTAATTTTCTCAGAGCTGACCATATAAAACAAAGAAAGTCCCAATGAATATTTAAAAATTGAAAGAACATCCTACATCCTACCTGTCTGCCATATATTAAAGACGGATATCAACAACAACAACAACAAAAAAAAACCTACAGATTCATAAAAGCTGAACAAACCACTACTGAATGAAAACTGCAGAGACAGAAATTAAGAAGTAAATTGAAAACTATACAAAATTGAATGAAAGTTATAGCACAACATACCCAAACTTATGGGACAAAATGAAGGCAGTTGTTGAGGTAAATCTCCAACCCAAATAAGACCAGGCAATGAAAACACAACTCAATTAATATGAATATATGCTGTGAGCCTAGATTGGGCAGATCTACCACTACACTACCATCTTCCCCATATAAGAGATCCCTTATAACTTGTGGTTTCTCCAGGCCAGGTACTTCTGCTCTAATTTCCTTCTTCCTCTTCCTCTGTTGTCCTCTCTCTCTCTCTCTCTCTCTCTCTCTCTCTCTCTCTCTCTCTCTCTCTCTCTTTCTCCGAAAACTTTCAGGTGTACCTTTTGCTCGTTCTTTGCCCAATCACCAATGCTAGCATTTACTTATAAATTAAGGTGGGAAGAAGGTTTACAGGAAATCACCTCAGTGCTGACTCATTCCTTTTTTGCAGCCCCTCACAGGAGAACAGAATTAACATCAAATACAATTAGCCCCAGAAATATCCACAACAGGCAGTTATAAGAGGCAAGTTGATGACATTAAAAAAAAAAACAAAAACAAAAAAACAAAACTGTAAACTGTAGAGGGGCTGGAGAGATTGCTCAGCCATTAAAAATGAGGATCCCAACCATTGAGAAACATCATATTAATAACTTAATCACATGCAAACGCTCCAGAAAAACAAGAAGAAATGACACCAGAAAGAATAGATGGGAAGAAATAATCAAACCTGGGGCTAAAACCAATAAAATAGGAATAAACAAACAAACAAAATAATATGTACAAAAATTGATTCTTTCAGAAAATCAACAAGAAATATAAAACGTTAGACAAATTACCAAAAGACAAAAGAAAGAAGATCCAAATTAATAAAATTAGAGAGAAGAAGCAAGACACTACAACAGACAATGAGGAAATTCAAGGAATTATAAGGACATGTTTTAAAAATAATTTTCTACCAAACTGAAAAGTCAAAAAGAAATGCATGGGTTTCTTGATAAATATGGCCTATCAAGGTTAAATCATAATGAAATAAATGATTTAAACAGATTCTCATAACCCCTAAGGAAATAGAAGCAATTTTGAAAAAAAAAAATGTCCTAACCTACCCACAAATTCGCAGGGCCAGATGGAGACAACACAGAATTCTATTAAAACTTCAAAGAAGAATTAACACTAATGCAAATGCTCCTCAAATTATTCCATAAAACAATAATAGAAGGAACACTTTCTAAATCTTTTTATGAAGACATTATTATTCTGACTCCAAAACCACATAAAGACCCCCCCAAAAAATAAAATTATAGACATATCTCTTATGAATATAAATACAAAAAAAAATCTCTTTTTTATTGGCTATTTTTCTTTATTTACATTTCAAATAATATCCCCTTTCCTGGTTTCCTCTTCGGAAACCTCCTATCTCATCCCCATTTCCCGTGCTTCTATGAGGGAGCTTCCCCCACCCACCCACTCCTGCTTCCCCGCCCTTGCATTCCTCTACACTGGGACATGGAGATTTCACCAGACCAAGGGCGTCTTCATCCATTGATGACCAGCAAGGCCATCCTCTGCTACATATGCAGCTGGAGCCATGGGTCCCTCCATGTGTAGTCCTTGGTTGGTGGTTTAGTCCTTGGGAGCTCTGGGGGGGGTCTGGTTGGTTGATAATGTTGTTCTTCCTATGGGGTTGCAAACCACTTCAGCTCCTTTAGTCATTCCCCTCACTCCTCCATTGGGGACCCTGTGCTCACTCCAAAGGTTGGCTGCGAGCATCCTTCTGTATTTATCAGGCTCTGGCAAAGCCTCTCAAGAGACAGCTATATCAGGTTCCTGTCAGCAGGCCCTTCTTGGAGTTGACAATAGTGTCTAGGTTTGGTGACTGTATGTGGGATGGATCCCCAGGTGTGGCAGTCTCTGGATAGCCATTCCTTCAGACTCTGCTCCACATTTTGTCTCCATATTTGCTACCATGAGTATTTTGTTTCCCCTTCTAAGCAGGACCAAAGCACCCACACTTTGGTTTTCCTTCTTCATGTGGTCTATGAATTGTATCTTGGGCATTCCGAGCTTCTGGGCTAATATCCACTTATCAGTGAATACATAACATGTGTGTTCTTCTGTGATTGGGTAACCTCACTCAGGATGAAATGTTCTGTTCCATACATTTGCCTAAGAATTTCATTAATTCATTGTTTTTAATAGCTGAGTGGTACTCCATTGTGTAAATGTACCACATTTTCTATATCCATTCCTCTGTTGAAAGACATGTTTGCAAACCAAATTCCAGAAAATATCAAAAAGATTATCCATCCTGGTCAAGTTTGCTTCATTCCAGAGATGCGGGATGATCTAACATGTAAAACAATAATGAAAGTAAGAAGTCAAAGTATCTTCATTTGCAGATGATATCATGTTATTATACATAAAGATTTTACCATGAAAATGCTACATCTGATAAAGACGTTTAACAAAGTAGAAAGATACAAAATTAACAAAAATCACACGAAGAAAGAAATCAGGGAAACTATGTCTTTCACAATATCTTCAAAAAATATCTTGGGATAACTCTAATGAAGCAGTGAAAGACTTGTATAATTAAAACTTTAAGACACTGAGGAAAGAAAAGGCACCTAAAAATGGAAGACTCTTCTATCCTAATGGATTGACGGGACAAGTACTGTGAAAACATCTTCTACAGAATCATTGTAATCCCAATGAAAATTCTAACACAATTCTTCACAGAAAGTGAAAACTTAAAAAGATAATCTTAAACTTTATATGGAAACACACGTGTGTGTGTGTGTATACACACACACACACACACACACACACACACACAAACACACACACACTAAAATAATCCTTAATGATTAAAGAACTGCTAGGGATATCACCATCCCAGATTTAAAATTGTATTACAAAGCTATAGTAACAAGAACAGCATAATATTTGTACAAAAACAGACACTTTGATCAATGGGATCAAATAAAAGACCCAAACATATTTTATGCATCTAAAGATGCATTCTTTTGACACAGAATTCAAAAGTACACACTGGAGAAAAGACAGCATCATCAAAAAATTGTGCTGGAAAAACAGCATAGTCTTGTTTAGTAGAATGAAAATAGATCCATATCTATTACCCCATAAGATTAGACCCCTCGAATATGATAGAGGTGAACTTCTTGTCACAGAAAGAACTTTCTAATAAGGCCACCTACAGCACTACCATTAAAATGAAAAATTAATATAATGGAAGCTCATGAAGTTAAGAGGCTTCTTTGCAATTGACAAATGGGACCTCATAAAATTGCAAAGCTTCTGTAAGGCAAAAGACACTGTCGACAAGACAAAAAGGCCACCAACAGATTGGGAAAGGATTTTTACCAATCCTAAATCTGATAGAGGACTAATATCCAATATATACAAAGAGCTCAAGAAGCTGGACTCCAGAAATTCAAATAACCCCATTNAAAAATGGGGTACAGAGCTAAACAAAGAATTCTCAACTGAGGAATACCAAATGGCTGAGAAACACCTGAAAAAATGTTCAACATCCTTAGTAATCAGGGAAATGCAAATCAAAACAACCCTGAGATTCCATCTCACACCAGTCAGAATGGCTAAGATTAAAAATTCAGGTGACAGCAGATGCTGGAGAGGTTGTGGAGAAAGAGGAACACTCCTCCATTGCTGGAGGGATTGCAAGCTTGTACAACCACTCTGGAAATCAGTCTGGCAGTTCCTCAGAAAATTGGACATAGTACTACCGGAATACCCAGCAATACCTCTTCTGGGCATATACCCAGAAGATCTTCCAACTGGTAATAAGGACACATGCTCCACTATGTTCATAGCAGCCTTATTTATAATAGCCAGAAGCTGGAAAGAACCCAGATGTCCCTCAATAGAGGAATGGATACAGAAACTGTGGTACATTTACACAACGGAGTACTACTCAGCTATTAAAAAGAATGAATTTATGAAATTCTTGGGCAAATGGATGTATCTGGAGGATATCATCCTTAGTGAGGTAACCCAATCACAAAAGAAGTCACTAGATATGCACTCACTGATAAGCAGATATTAGCACAGAAACTTAGAATACCCAAGATACATCTTGCAAAACACAAGAAAACCAAGAAGGATGACCATCGTGTGGATACTTCATTCCTCCTTAGAATAAGGAACAAAATACCCATGAAAGGATATAGGTACAGAGACAAAATTTAGAGGTAAGATGAAAGGATGGACTATCCAGAGACTACCTCATCTGGGAATCCATCCCATCATCAGCCACCAAACCCAGATACTAATGCACATGCCAGCAAGATTCTGCTGAAGGGACCTTGATATAGCGGCCTCTTGTGAGGCTATGCCAGTGCCTGGCCAACACAGAACTGGATGCTCACAGTCAGCTATTGGATGGAACACAGGGCCCCCAATGGAGGAGCTAGAGAAAGTACCCAAGGAGCTGTAGGGGGCTGCAACCCTGTAGGTGCAACAACAATATGAACTGACCAGTACCTCCTGAGCTTGTTGTCTCTAGCTGCATATGTAGCAGAAGATGGCCTAATCGGCCATCATTGGGAAGATAGGCCCCTTGGTCTTGTAAACTTTATATGACCCAGCACAGGGGAAGGCCAGGGCCAAGTAGTGGGAGTGGGTGGGTAGGGGTGCAGGGGCGGGGGAGGTATAGGGAACTTTCAGGATAGCATTTGAAATGTAAATNAAGAAAATAATAATTAATTAATTAATTAATTTTTTAAAAAGAGGCCTCTTTGCACTGAAGGGAAACATCATTTGAGCAAAGCAGCAGCCTATAGAATAGGAAAAATATCTTTATCAATTATACATTTGATAAAGAGTATTATAATATACAAAGAATGGGAAAAAATAAACATCATGAAAAAATAAACTAATGAAAACTATAAGAACTAAAAAGATAAAATGTGAATGGCTAAAACTACACTTTAAATTTTTTTCAGCAGCCATAGCTTTCAGAGAAATACAAATTAAAAGTCTTTTGATGCCAGGGCCTATCCTAGCATCCAGTTCCCCAAGGAAGGCAAAAAGTGGGTATGGAGTCAGCAATGGGGGCCAAACTCTGCTTCCTTTTGGCAACTTAACTCTTTCATGCTTTTCAGGGAGGCCAAAGCTGTTGGCTTCTGGCCATTAACTACTGCTAATAGCAGCAAGAAAACAGAAAGTTACTTGGGTTTTTTTCTTTTTGACTCAGGCATCTCATTGGGCATAGGAGTGTTTTGGAGTTCCTTAACAATTCCGGAGCCAAATAGAAAAGAAAAGAAGTGGAGATATAGCAAAGAATGGCTATACCCCACTTTTTTCTTGTTCTTAGTTTGTATACTTTCTCTAAAAAATTACCTAATACAACTATCAGGTAAAACTATCAAGTTATAGCAGATAGATTTAGATTTAAAAATCACATCTCATGATGCTGATAGAAGATTTTAAGAAGGAAATAAATAACCCCCTTGGGGAAAAAAAAAACAACAACAGGAGAACACAGTTAAAAAGTAGGTGCCCTTAAAGAAAAAACACAAAAATCCCTTAAAGACTGACAGGAAAACACAATCAAACAAGTGAAGGAATTGAACAAAACCATCCAGGATCTACGAATGGAAATAGAAACAATAAAGAAATTACAAAGGGAGACAACTCTGAAGATAGAAAACCCAGGGAAGAGATCAGGAATCATAGATGCAAGCATCACCAATAAAATACGAGAAATAGAAGAGAGATTCTCAGGAGCAGAAGACACCATAGAAACATTGACACAACATTAGAAGAAAATACAAAATGCAAAAAGGTCCTAACCCAAAATATCCAGAAAATTCAGAACACAATGAGAAAACCAAACCTTAGGATAATAGGTATAGAAGAGAGTGAAGATTCCCAACTTAAAGGACCAGTAAATATCTTCAACAAAATTATAGAAAAAAAACTTCCCTAACCTAAAGAAAGAGATGAGCAAGAACATACAAGAAGCCTACAGAACTCCAGACTGGACCAGAAAAGAAATTCCTCCTGTCATATAATAATCAAAACATCAAATGCACAAAACAAAGAAAGGATTTTAAAAGCAGTAAGGGAAAAAGGTCAAATAGTATATAAAGGCAGACCTATCACAATTACACCAGATTTCTTCCAAAGACTATAAAAGCCAGAAAATCCTGAACAGACATCAAACAGACCCTAAGAGAACACAAATGGCAGCCCAGGCTACTATATCCAGCAAAACTTTCAATTAACATAGATGGAGAAACCAAGATACTCCACAATAAAACTAAATTTACACAGTATCTTTACACACATCCAGCGCTTCAAAGGATAATAAATGGAAAACCCCAACACAATGAGGGAAATTACACCCTAGAACAAACAAGAAAATAATCTTCATTTAACAAACATAAAGAAGGTAGCCACATAATCATAATTCCACCTCTAACAACAAAAATAACAGGAAGCAACAATTACTTTTCCTTAATATCTCTTAATATCAATTGACTCAATACCCCAATAAAAAGACATAGGCAAACAGACTGGCTACATAAACAGGACCCAACATCTTGCTACTTACAGGAAACCTATCTCAAGGACAAAGACAGACACTACCTCAGAGTAAAAGAATGGAAAACAATTCTCCAAGCAAATGGTACCAAGAAACAAAATGGAATAGCCATTCTAATAACAAGTAAAATCGACTTTCAACCTAAAGTTACCAAAATACATAAGGAAGGACACTTCATACCCATCAAAGGGAAAAATCTACCAAGAAAAACTCTCAATTTTGAACATCTATGCTCCGTATGCAAGGGCACCGTATTCATAAAAGACACTTTACTAAAGCTCAAAGCACACACTACACCTTACACACTAATAGTGGGAAACTTCAAGGCCCCACTCTCATCAATGGACAGATGATGAATACAGAAACTAAATAAAGACACAGTGAAACTAAGAGAAGTTGTGAACCAAATGAATTTAACAGATATCTATAGAACATTTTATCCTAAAACAAAAGAATATACCTTCTTTTAAGCTCCTCAGGATACCCTCTACAAAAATGGCCACATAATCAGTCACAAAACAAGCCTCAACAGATACAAGAATACTGAATTAATTCCATGAATCCTATCAGATCACCAGGGACTAAGGCTGTTCTTCAATAACAACATAAACAATAGAAAGCCTACATGAATGTGGAAGCTGAACAACACTCTATGCAATGGTAACCTGGTCAAGGAAGAACTAAAGAAAGAAATTGAAGACTTTTTAGAGTTTAATGAAAATGAAGCCACAATANANCTAAACTTATGGGACACAATGAAAGCAATACTAAGAGGAAAACTCGTGGCACTGAGTGCCTCCAAAAAGAAACTGGAAAGAACATACATTAGCAGCTTGATAGCACACCTAAAAACTCTAGAACAAAAGGAAGCAAATTTACCCAAGAGGAGTAGATGGCAGGAAATAATCAAACTCAGGGCTGAAATCAACCAACTAGAAACCAAAAGAACTATACAAAGAATCAACCAAACCAGGAGCTGGTTCTTTGAGAAAATCAACAAGATAGATAAACCCTTAACCAGACTAACTAGAGGGTACAGGGACAGTATCCTAATTAACAAAATCAGAAATGAAAAGGGAGACATAACAACAGAACCTGAGGAAATCCAAAACATCATCAGATCCTACTACAAAAGCCTAGACTCAACAAAACTGAAAAGCCTGGATGAAATGGACAATTTTCTAGACAGATATCAGGTACCAAAGTTAAATCAGGATCAGATAAACCATCTAAACAGTCCACAACCCCTAAAGAAATAGAAGCAGTCATTAATAATCTCCCAACCAAACATAAAACAAAAAAAACAAAAACAAAAACAAAAAAACAAAAAACAAAAACACAGGACCAGGTGGATTTAGTGAGGAGGTCTATCAGACCTTCAAGTAAGACCTAATACCAATACACTTCAAACTATTCCACATAATAGAAACAGAAGGAACACTTCCCAATTCATTATATGAAGCCACAATTTCTCTGATACCTAAACCACACAAAGACCCAGCAAAGAAAGAGAACTTCAGACCAATTTCCCTTATGAATATCAATGCAAAAATAATAAAATTCTTTCAAAATGAGTCCAAGAACACATCAGAATGATCATCCATCACAATCAAGTAGACTTCATCCAAGGGGTTCAGGGATGGTTCAATAAATGGAAATCCCTCAATACCATCCATTATATAAACAAACTCAAAGGGGGAAAAAAAACACATGATCATCTCATTAGATGGTGAGAAAGCATTTGACAAAATCCAATACCCCTTCATGATAAAAATCTTGGAAAGATCAGGAATTCCAGGCCCATACCTAAACAGAGGGAAAACAATATACAGCAAACCATTAATCAGCATCAAACAAAACGGAGAGAAATTTGAAGCAATCCCACTAAAATCAGGGACTAGACAAGGCTACCCACTCTCTCCCTACCTATTCATTATAATACTTGAAATCCTAGCCAGAGCAATTAGACAGCAAAAGGAAATCAAAGGGATACAAATTGGAAAGGAAGAAGTCAAAATATCTTTATTTGCAGATGATATGATAGTATACTTAAGTGACTCTAAAAATTCCATGAGGAAACTCCTAAAGATAATAAATAACTTATGCAGTAGATGGATATAAAATTAACTCAAGCAAATCAGTGGCCTTTCTCTACACAAAGGATAAACAGGCTGAGAAAGAAATTAGGGAAACAACACTCTTCACAATAGTCACAAATAATATAAAATACCTTGATATGACTCTAACTAAGGAAATCAAAGATCTATATGATAAGAACTTCAAGTCTCTGAAGAAAGAAATCAAAGGAGATCTCAGAAGATGGAAAGATCTCTGATGCTCATGGATTGGCAGGAATAACATCTGGAATAACAAAAAACCTAGCAAAAACTATTCTCAACAATAAAAGAACCTCTGGTGGAATCACCATCCCTGACTTCAAGCTGTACTACAGAGCAATTATGATTAAAAACTGCATGGTACTGGTAGAGCGACAGGCAAGTAGATCAATGAAATAGAATTGAAGACACAGAAATGAGTCCACACATCTATGGTCACTTGTTCTTTGACAAGGGAGCTAAAACCATCCAGTGGAAAGAAGACAGCATTTTCAACAAATGGTGCTGGCTCAACTGGCTGTTACCATGTAGAAGAATGCGAATTGATCCATGTTTATCTCCTTGTTCAAAGCTCAAGTCTAAGTGGATAAAGTAACTCCTCATAAAACCAGAGATACTGAAACTTATAGAGGAGAAAGTGGGGAAGAGCCTCAAAGATATAGGCACACGGGAAATTTTCCTGAACAGAACACCAATAGCTTATGCTCTAAGATCAAGCATTGACAAATGAAACCTCATAAAATTGCAAAGCTTCTATAATACAAAAAACACTGTTAATAGGAGAAAACAGCAACCAACAGATTGGAAAAAGATCTTTACCAACCCTACATCTAATAGAGGGCTAATATATACAAAGAACTCAAGAAGTTAGACTCCAAAGAACCAAAGAACCCTATTAAAAATAGAGTACAGAGCTAAACAAAGAATTCTCAGCTGAGGAATCCCAAATGGCTGAAAAGCACCTAAAGAAATGTTCAACATCCTTAGTCATCAGGAAAATGCAAATCAAAACAACCCTGAGATTCCACCTCACACCAGTCAGAATAGCTAAGATTAAAAACTCAGGTGACAGCAGATGTCTTCAAGGATGTGGGAAAGAGGAACACTCCTCCATTGTTGGTGGGACTGCAAGCTGGTACAACCACTCTGGAAATTCGTTTGGCAGTTACTCAGAAAACTGGACATAGTACTATGTGAGGACCCAGCTCTACCACTCCTGGGTATATACCCAAAAGATGATCTAACATGTAATTGTAATAAGGACATATGCTCCACTATGTTTATGGCAGCCTTATTTTTTAATAGCCAGAATCTGTAAACACCCCAAATGACCCTCAGTAGAGCAATGTATATAGAAAATGTAGTACATTTATACAATGGAGTACTACTTAGCTATTAAAAGCAAAGAATTTATGAAGTTCTTAGGCAAATGGATGGAACTAGAAAATATCCTGATTTTGAGGTAACCCAATCACAAAAGAACACACATGGTATGCACTTACTGATAAGTGGATATTAGCCCAGAAGCTAGGATTACACAAGATACAATTCACAGGCCACATGAAGCTCAAGAGGAAGGAAAAACAAAGTGTGGATACTTTGGTCCTTCTTAGAAGGGGGAACAAAATTCCTCTGGGAGAAGATACAGAGACAAAATGTGGAGCAGAGACTGAAAGAAAGGTCATCCAGAGACTGTCCCACCTGGGGATCCATCCCACACCAGTCACCAAACCCAGACACTCTTGTGGATGCCAAGAAATTCTTGCTGACAGGAGTCTCCTGAGAAGTTCTGCCAGTGCCTGACAAATACAGAGGTGGGCTCTCAGCCAACCATTGGACTAAGCACAGGGTCCCCAATGGAGGAGCTAGTAAAAGGATCCAAGGAGCTGAGGGGGTTTGCAGCCCCCAGGAGGAAAAACAATAGGAACCAACCTCTACCCCCAGAGCTCCCAGGGACTAAACCACCAGCCAAAGAGTACGAATGGAGAAACCCATGGCTCCAGCCGCATGTGTAGCAGAGAATGGCCTTGTCGGTCATCTATGGGGGGAGAGGCCCTTTGTCCTGTGAGGCCTCGATGCCCCAGCTTAAAGGAGTGCCAGGACCAGGAAGCAAGAGTGAGTGGATTGGTAAGCAGGGGAAGGGGTAGAGGATAGAGAGTTTTTGGAGGGCAACCAGGAAGTGGAATAACATTTGAAATGTAAATAAAGAAAATATCTAATAATAAATTGCAATAATAAAAAGAAATGTAAATCAAGAAAATATCTAATAAAAATCATATGAGCTGCCCCCCCCAAAAAAGACTAGTACCTTACTGAACATTCATTATGTATTTTATGAATTCACAAGCTCATTATAAGTTTAAAGCAATAGTTTTTATGTCACAAGGTAATGTGGCTTCGTCAAGAGACTAATCTGCTGCCTTTTGTCTTATTAATTTGAAGTCTTGTATAGATAAACTAATCAATATTTTATTTTCTGTCCTTGCACCTACAATAAATTGTCCATTCCCAGTTTATGATCTTCAGTTACCAGATAGTGATATCATTCCTAACCTATAGGGAATGTTTTCCTAGATTGTAAATTTATTCAAAGCCTGCTTTCTTTTCCTAGTGCAATTAGCCCATGAAACCTGAAGTGCTCTATATGCAGCTTTTGTTCTATAGGGGACTTGAGATAACTTTTATCAATTCAGGAGTTTTATAAAGTCATTAAAAGGAATTATGAAATCATCAACTCATCTACACAGCATTATACAGAAGATGTACACAGAAGGTACATCTTCATATTAATTCTGTAGATATGCCCAGGAATCATGAGGTTATGTAATGGTGGCAGGAAAGGCATATCAGCAGTGAGAAGCAATTTTGGGATGAAGTCTCTGAGGACCTTGCATCTCAGAGCACACCCACTGTAGCCATGCAAAACGGTAGGTCATCTTCAGAAATATTTGCTTGCCATAATCTTTCCTATGATGGCTTCTGACACTTTGAGAATTCATCTTATTCAACTAAAAGTGACCAAGACTAATACAAAAAAAAATGAAAACACATGTTGACAGATATGTTGGGAGAGACATTTATTCATTGCTGGTAGAGTGCAAACTAGTACTATGCAAATCAGTATAGAGTTTCCTCAAAATGCCAAAAATCCATCTATCACAAAGTCCAACTATATCACTTTTGGGTATATACCCAAAGGACTTAATATCTTTCTATGGAGATACTTATTCATTCATCTTTATTGCTGCTCTATGTAAAATATGTAGAAACTAGAAAAAAACTAAATGTTCACCAGCTGATGAATGGATAAGAAAAATATGTTGCATTTGAACTATGGGATATTATTAAGTTGTTAAGAAATTTGAAATTAGTAGGTAAATTGAGCTATAAATAATCTTATTAGATGAGGTAACCCAAATCCAAAAAGATAAATATTGCATGCTTTGACTTTTTAAAAAGTACAACTACCTGTTTACCTGTGTTCTCATATATATATATGTTTTGTCTTATATGTAGATGTTAGCTTTTAAGGTTTTGATGTGTGTGTTTCAATCAGAATAACAGCAGAGATTAGGGAGCCTCTAAGGGACCAGGGAGGAGATCTTCCAAGGAAGGAGGAATAAAATATAGTGTTATAAAGAGATAAAGGAAAAACTATGATGGAAGCTTAAATGAGAAGCAGGGTGGAAGGGCAAGGTAAAGGAAAGAATATGGAGAGGGACAATTAACACTGAAGTCATTTTGAGAAGTCATATGAAAACCAACTACTATAGAGGCTTTCTAAATATATATACATATATGAAAGAAATTTAAATTGAGTCACCATATAATGGGAAAGACAATGCCCTAACTAGACATCATATGCAACCAAGTAAAATCTCCAGTGTCAAGAGTGAGTTACACCTTGCTATTTCCTTGGCCAAAGGGGTCCCATAGATTGCCTGTCAAACATAACACTATTGCCAAGGCTACTGTTTACTTCCCACAACCTGATGATAATACTCTATTGATGGAAGCACCACCTTTGTCATGGAGAAATCAACTTGCTGTCCAACGAGAAGCTTCACTTCTACTAACTAGCATCCATGCTGGAAGGTACTTCGTATACTACTAGAGGAGAAAAGTAGCCATCAACATTACCTAGCTATAAACATTGAAACCTGTAACAATGACCTGCCTACAAAACATACTGGTACAATAGTGACACAGATGTTATGGTAGTAACCAACCACTTTTTAGTTAGATTTAAGACTTATAAAATCCATATCCAACACTACCAAAGTAGCCATGAACCTGAGACTAGATAGGCCCTAGGAGGACACATATTACTACTATACTGCTAAATGAACATAGCAATGAAATTACTCCCAATGACATATTACTATACATATAGTTCAATGTCTCACTCAAGCCTCATCAGGGAAGTTTTTACAGTAGAATTAACACAAAACTCCACAACTGTGTAGAGTTAGACACTTTGGAGTAGTCAAGCATAAATGAGATGTTTTTACCACACCACTCTCTTAAGGCTCAGGAATCTTTGTAAAAGAAAGGGCAGAAAGAGTTTCAGAGGCAGAGATTGTAGATGAGTCCAAAGAACAGCATCTTCCAGCCACAACAAGGCTCTGTATAGATGAACTTACATAGACTGACAACATGCACAAGACCTGCAAAGACTCAAAAGAGAAAAAAATTCCAACATTTGAAAAGGGGCTGTGAACACAAAGTTCCACCCCCTAACCAAGAAGCTTATTGCAATTGATGCCTGCTAGCAAAAGAAAAACTAAATTAGTGTCATTGATTATATCAACCCCACTCTGGGTCAGGTTCCTTGCTCAGGGGTTGTGCCTGCTTTTTTGTTTTGTTTTACTTTGGCTTGGTATTTTTTCGTCTATGGGCTGTTTATTTTCATTTTTGTTTGGTTTGGTTTTTGAGGGAGAGAGTGAAGGGAAGAGGATAAGCATCATGGAGTTGGGTGGGTAGGAAAGTGAGGAGTATCGGGAAGGACTTGGGAGGGGAGAGAATATGATCAATATAGACATAGTATGAAAAATCTAAATTAAAAAGGACAACTTTATCAATCAAAACATAAAGAAACAAAAAGAACTAATTAAATAACTCAGTTATGCTTTCTATGGGAAGATGTTGACACTCTGCACTTTCTAAATAATCTGTTTCACTGCATATATAATACTAAAATGTTCAACACTCATGGCAAGCACCTCCCAAAGCCTGGGCAGCTAAAGGTGTAAAGGATGCTATGAGCAGAAACTGCAGTGAACAAAGGGATACAGAGTTCTTCGAATAGTCTGAGGCTCAGGGGAAGAAGTACCTTAGAGGATTCCATCATCAGGCTGTGATTTAACCGCATTGAGACAAAGGATGAAACTCTTACATGAGTCAGATGTTCTATATCTGGCTATATAAACAGGTACAAGTTATAGCGTGCATGGGAAAGACAATAAATCAAAACCAAACTGGTACAGCTAGACTCTAAAAGCCAGTTTGATTACTCTCTGCACATCTGCCAATTCCCAGGTCTAAGATCACCTGCTGTGTTGTATGAATGAAAGTGTTACATCCCATTACCTGCTTTGCCTGTCACCCATATGGCTGTCAGCAGAGAAGTATTTATTGAGCCTCCCACAGATGAGTAATTTTAGAAACTAAATTAACTAGAAAAGATTCAAGGGTAGAATAATTACTAAGCTCCTTTTTAAAAAAAAATCACTGGGTATTATTATTATTATTATTATTATCCATAAAAAGCAGCAAATCCTGTGTTCCTTATAAGAACCCAGCACAGAACTCACCCTGAAAACACTAGTCTAAAATAAAGAAAACTAGGATGGAGCACAGGCCATCAGATCTGAAGTAAAGATTAATTATGGTTGTGACGCCTTACCTTGCACATGCCTTATCTCATTCACACCTACTCCAACTCATAAATGATGAAAGCAAGTTTCAGCAAGAATGGGTAACACAGATAGCAAAGACAGACAAAACCAAGCACAGGCCTGTGAAAACGGGTTTACACCAGGCAGTGGTGGTACATGCCTTTCTTTAATCCCAGCATTCAGGAGGCAGAGGCAGGAGGATCTCTGAGTTCAAGGCCAGCCTAGTCTACAGAGCAAGTTCGGGACAGCCTGGGCTGCAAAGAGAAACCTGTCTCTTTAAAAAAAAAAAAAAAAAAAAAGACTAAGCGCATACTCAAAGCCTTTACCCACCAGCCTACAAATTATAGATAGGGATTTTCACATTCCTATTATGATGCTCAACTCTTGATATATGTTATTGCCCCAGAATGTCATAGGAGCAAAGCTGAAAAGCAACACGACTGCTTCCTTGAAACGTGAGGGCTCAGTAGTAGTTCTAAGTAACCTTGGACTGATTCTTGGGATTGTGGTCTTCTTTGAAATGTGTCACATAGGGTCCAGGAAAACTTTCCTTGTATCTCTGTTATGCAAACTGGCCTTTCAGTTACACCTTTAGATGTTTAGATTATTTGTTTCCTTGGGTTTGGTTAAATCTCAAAATTCTAGCTGTTCTTTACCACCTCCCTCCCTCCTTGGCAATATCCTCATGTGAGCGCAAACGCAGCTTTATCTCTCTTCTGTTTTTGTCAAAGATGTGTTTACATATACTTACACGTTGCAGGCTTGGTTTGATTCAAAGTTAGGAACTAGTGTGGAAATCATTCCCATCCCTCTGTCCTCTGTGGACTTTTGTCAGGAGAGTTCTTTTGTAGGAGCAACATTCTTTGCCTCTCGTGGACCTTGAATTTCTCCCTCTTCTCAAGATTCAGTATTCCTCTCTAGGAAAAAAAAAAAAATCTCACCAGGCCCTGAGTTTGTGTAAATGTCTTCTCATCTCCTTTCTCTTCAAAAACTTCTCCCCTTCATAAAGAGTATTGTCTACCTTACTCCTCCATGCAATACCTATGCCCAGGGCAGGCCTCTAGAGAAACAAGATTGGGTTTGTTCTTACTATGATTAGGTGGGTTATATCTAAATTATTGTCTTCAAGTTCCACTAACAGAGTTGATGTTCCGGTACCCACCCAATCTGTCTTTTGCAGACTTCTACAGCTGTTCTAAAGTTTGAGTAAAAAACATAATTCACTAGCACCATATCATACTAGAAATAATAATCACTACAAAATGGCAGTTGCTGTGATACTAGCAACTCAGGAGGCAGAGATGAGATCACAAAATCAAGGTTGGGTACTTTTATGTTAACTTGCCACAAGCTAAAGGCATCTGCAAGGTGAAAAACCTCAATTAGGAAAACGCTTCTATAATATCAAGCTATGGGCATTTTCTTAATTAGTTATTGGAGTGGGAGGGATCATCCCATTGTGGGTGGTGCTATTCCTGGGCACCAAGGTGGCACCATTGTGGGTGGTCCAAGGTCCTGTAAGAAAACAGGATGAGCAAGCCACCTCAAGTTAGTAAGCAATACCAGTCCATGGCATGTATATCAGCTCCTGCCTCCAGGTTCCAGATCTGCTTGAGTTCCTGTCCTGACATTTTTCAATGATGGACTATGGTGTGGAAATACAAGCCAAATAAACCCTTTCCTCCCTAACTTGCTTTTTGGTCATGGTGTTTGAGCGTAGCAATAAAAACCCTAACTAGATAGTCAGTTTGGGCTGTAGAGCCAGTTCCAGGCCAGCCTGAGCTACATAGCATGACTGTCTCAAAAGCAGCATGCAAACATACAAATTATTTCCTTTAAAAATACTGGTTTTGGTAGAGCATGAAGTACATTTTATATGTAAGCAATTCATATTTCAATTTTATCATCTTTCACGTATCTACTTCAAAATAATCTTCTGTGACTTATTTATTCAGATGATTGATATTTGATTAAATCTAGCAAGAATACACTCAAGTTTAATATCTAACTACACTTGAAGCAAGACATTTTTCAAACAAGTTTTCAATTGTATAGGATTTCTTTATAATACATTAACATGATTTAAAATACCCAAGTTAATATTAAGAAATACCACGTTTGAATACACTCTAGAGTTTTAAGAATTATATAGATATTGACTATAAAGATGTATTTTTTTTTCAGTATTAGAGATCAAATCTTGAATGTTATGTATGCTAGCAAGAACCCTAAGTCACATCCCTAGCTCAAAAATGTTTGATCCTTGTGCATATGGGCACAAATATGTGTGTGTGTGTGTGTGTGTGTGTGTGTGTGTGTGTGTGTGTGTGTGTGCAGGTACACAGCACATATGGAAATGTGAGGATCACCTTAAATATTGTCCTCCCTGTTTAAGATAGGGTCTTTTGTTGTTCACTGGGGGATATGCCAGGCTAGATGGCCCTCAAGCTTCTGTGTTTCTCCTATCTCTATTTCTGATTGCCTCATAGGAGAAATGGAATTACAGATATGCAGCACTACATCCAGTCATATGCAGGAAGCATTTTACCTACTAGGCCTTCCCCCAGCTCAAATATTTTTAAACAGGAACTTGGTAACTGAGAATCCTAAACTTGAAATATGTATACCTGGTAATCCTGCATGCTTTTAATCCATGGTATTTTGGGTAATTGTTCCTGGATTTAATTCCACAAAGTTTAAATTAGTGCTGAGAAAAAAACTGTTAAAGAGACACATTAACACTTTAAGGATGTTAGCCTGTACATCCTTAACAGAGCTTGCCTTGCTCACAGCTAAAGCAAATCTTCATGTAACAGTATACTAAGCAGTATTAAATCATTCATACTCTAATGCAAAAATATGACTTCCTGAGTTCATAGTTGGACTATCTTATTTAACAGCTGGGGGGACAATGTAGAGGGGTGTTAAGGTCCTGTTCCCCAATTGGTTCTTGATTTGTCAGTAAAGAAAGCCAGGGGCCAATTGTTGGACAAGAGAGACAGGTGGGACTTACAGGTCCCAGGAGGAAAAGGCAGACACAAGGAAGGAGAGGGGACGTTTTTTGCCATGCTTTGGAAGGTAAAGAAGCCAACAGCTAAGTGAAGTCTCAGGAGGGGCTGGGGACTGTGCCCACTACTGTAGGAGGGTGGTCAGGCCACTGAAATTTAGGGTGGGTGGGTGGGAGGAGAGGAGATTCAAATATTACTAAGGGCACGCTTTTCCAGGCAGGAGATAGTAATGCCCAGCAATTGTGCCCTAAGGCAAGTTGAAAAGGAACAAACTGTATGTGTGTGTTTTGTCCAAAGATTAAAGGGAAGCCAGATGGGGACTGGTAGTGGGTCACTTCCTGGAGCTAAAGGCAGTAGCATAAAACCACATGCCATAGGACAATCTACAAATAACAGCTCTCCATCGGTAAGCTGTGAATAACAATAGCCCTTGCTAGCAAGTATTGTTTTACATACATTATTGTGTGGAAGTTGCTTGTTCACAAGGTTTGTTCTTCAGAGGCAGCACTGCCTGAGAGACAATAAGGGCTGGTAGTTGGCTAATTACAATCACCATTCTCTAGCCAAAGGCTGCAAGAAACACATCTACAGTGATGCAAAGCTACATTTACTGATTTATTGCAAGCAGGGAAAACAAGCTTCATGGGGACACAGAGGGAATCTCAATAAGACACTGTTAGGAAGAACTTCCTGTAGGAGTTGAACCCTAGGGAGCATCCAAGGAAATGGGTATCCTCTTTAGACTAGATACTGTCTAGGAGCAGAGATCTTTTTGATTGAGTGCTTAACTTTTTTATCCAGTCACTGAAAGACAAAAGCTGAGGTAATGCTATAATTGGAAAAAAAAGGGCAGTGGTCACTTGTTGTTAGCCAGGAATGGGAAGTGATTGCTTGCCTTCTTGGTTGGTAATGTTCATATTTTTGCCTATTCAGACATTCCCATGAAGAATCTATTTCTGTCCAGCTTCACGAAGTGCTCTAAGTTGTCTCAGCTGAGGTTAGTGTCCTGTGAAAGTGTTTACTCTCCCACAGAAGAGCATACATTCAAGCTAAGTACTTAGAAAGCTCCTGGCTAGTAGAGACTTGTTTTCCTGTTTCTCAAACCGAATAAGAAAGTTTTGATCAAATGGCAGGGCTGGTGAGAAAAATAGTAGCTATCATTGCTACATTGTTGGGCTTAATTTAAAGTCCTTTCTTTAATAATCGTTGTGTAACTTGAGCTTCAGAGCAATTCAAGTAAGTAGGACTGGGAGGGGGGGCTTTCTCTTACTCACTTCCGGGGGTTCAATAGATAATGTATGTCATGCAAATGACCCCTCCTTGATATAAAGACAGCCTTCTGGAGTTGTGATGCAATACTTCCCTGGGAAGATACATATTTCAGTTCCTTTTAACAATTCTGGAACAATATTGGTCACAGATGCTTCAGGGTATTTCTCATTTTCCAGCTAAACTTCAACTTCTGCCTAGAAATCTGTTAGACCACTGGTGTTGGATCTCTTGATTATTCACAGTTCCTGCTTCCCCTAGGCTGTGCTATCCTGCCCTGTTAAGACCTAATAGCCACAGGCTACTTCAGTTGGGACAGCTTTGCCTATTGTCCACAGTCCTGTCTCTGCCCCAAACAGGATCTTTAAAAGGGTACTAAGCTCACATCCTCTCTCACATAGTAGCTTCCTAAAGTGAAAATAACTGTGCCTTAAAAGGTAGTATACCTCAGCATGTTTTGCCTATAACTTTGGAATGAAGAGGAACGTGATTTTTGAACTATGAAAAAAAAAATAGAAAAGCAAACTATTCTGCTAAATTCAGGCACTGAAATTCCTAGATTTAGACTAATCGACTAGTTATGTATAAGTTCTTGCACATTTTGAGAAATCTGCCAAATAAAATCCCACAGGAAAATGGAAATTCCCAGGAAAATTTTGTACTAATGATTCTTTGTCCAGCACCGTCTTTTTATATGCGGGAATTCCCCTAATCACTCTATTTCTTTCCTTAGGCACTGTACAAAGTGAAAGTAAAACAGAACATACCACCGATCATCATCGAATGAAAGCAGTTCCCAGAAAGAAAATGGACTCTGAGCCCAATAAATGTGCTCCAGCATCCTAACCCTGCAGCTCACAAACTGTCGCTTCTGGAAAGTCACACTATCACTGTGAACGCCACTTTTCTTATCTGTCCATGGATTTTTTCTGATGTTGAAAGGAGAAGCCTGAACTTTCAGAAGAACACTCGTGACTTTGTGAGCATGTTCTGGCATCTGATCTTTCCTAGGACAGTCAAAGCATTTTGAATGCAGAGACATTTCTTTTCTTATGTTTACTTCCAGCACTTGGGATAAAGGTATATTAAATGTCTATTAGATGTGTGGCCTTGGGGTATTGGGCTGGAGGTATGCATTACCAGGCAGGTCCAATTTTCATTTGCACACCTCTTAATATCAATTGAGTGCCATACATCATACCTGTTTAAGACACATTAAAAAAAAAATCACATTTCTAGTATATTATAGGCAACTAAATGTACTAATGAAGTAGTAGGTATTCAGTACCATTTATCTCCCTTTTCTTTTAATCACATATCAAATAAGTGATTTTGAAATAAATTATTTTCTCTGTATTCTTTACCATAATAAGCCTAACATAATTTGAGGACTAAAATATAGTTTCATTTAGAAAGATTTTTTTTCATTTATCATGAAGAAATTATTAAACACAGTTACTTCAGCTAATTCTATCTTATATTTCCCTGCTTTGAGAGTATATGGAGATCAACAAAGGAGTGGTTCATTGGCATTCTGACCTAGCATTCTAACCGTATAGTCAGCTTTTTCCAATGACACTATAGGGCTGGAGAGATGGCTCAGCAGTAAAGAGCACTGGCTGTTCTTCCAGAGGAAGATTCCCAGCATCCGATGGCAACTCACAGCTATCTGTAACTCCAGAAGGTATTCCCTCTTCTGGCTTCTGTGGGTACCAGGCATGATGTACATAAATACACAGAAAAAAAATTAAGTTAAGAATTTTGGCCAACTGTGATGGCAAACACCTTCAATTCCAGCACTCAGGAGGCAAGGCAGTTGGATCTCAAGGCCAGCCTGGAATTACACAGTGAGTTCCAGAAGAGCCAGAGCTATGTAGAGACCCTGTCTCAAAAGCAAAAGTAATTAATAATGACGATGATGGTGATGATGATGATGATGATGATGATGATACTGAGGAAACCTAAAATGTTCCTCAGTGGATATATGATATATGGTATGCCCATACCATGCAATACTACTCAGCAATTTATGAAAAGCTATTGATACAAACAAAATGTCACATGGACTTCCAGGATATGATTCTGAATAAACTAAATCAATCTGAAAACATTAAATATTTTACAATTCCACTAACAATTTACGGTTTGTATATAAAGCAGCCTTCCAAAAGCCGGTGCACTAAAGGCTTACTCCCCAGCTGGTAGCACTACTGAGAGGTGGCTAGATCATGAGGCTTGCTTCATTTATTGGTAATCTATTGATCAGCTCATAACTGAAGGGGCTGATAGAAATCAGGGGCCTACTTGAAGAAAGCAGGCCGCTGCAGACATTGCTAGCATGCTGTCTGTGAAAGATAAGAGTGTCCCTCTCCTTCCATATTTCTCTATACTTCCTAGTGAACAGGTTTGCACTACACAGGATCCCTGCCATGATGCCCTGGCTCATTGGGCCCCTAAAGCAGTGGCGCTACCAACCATGAACCATACATAGCTCTGAAACCACGAGGCAAAAATAAACTCTTCTTCCTTCAGGTAGACCTTTCTCAAGGAATGGGTCACAGAGCCAGAAAAGAAATTTTGAATCGGCAAGATTAGGCAAGGAAAACAGATTCAGTGTTTACAGAAATTTTCCTTCTGCGAGCCATGAGGGATAATCGGTTCAGTTCCTCTCTCCTAGCCTGTGGTAACTTCAGTCATGCCTTGATTGACTGCAGTTGCCTTTGTTCCTGTATCTTCATTCTGTTGCCCCCATATGCATTGCTATCTGGGTATTTAAATACCTATTCCTTATTATTGGGCGGTCCTACATGCTGAACCCCCAACCCAGGAGTCTACGGCCTCAACCTCTCAAGTAATGGGATTGCTAGCACGTACCAACACATCTGATCCATTTTTTTCCTATATCAACAGTCATCTTTGATTACGGCCTAGACTTTATCTTAATTAGCCTGGTCTCAAGAAATTTTTTTCCTGTTGCTGTGATAAAGTATCCTGCAAAAGCTACCTTCAGAAAGAAGAATATATTTTAGGCTCAGAGCTGGAAGGCATAGTTGATTATGGCAAGGAAAGCAAGGGAGCAAGAGCTTAAAACAGGTGGTCAGATGTTCTCAACAAGAAGGGCGCGAAGAATGCTGTGCTCTTTGTAAGTGGGGGGCACAGTAAAGAAACCCAGAAACATCTGGGAGCAAGGTTTTTATTGTGGATGAGAGAGAAGGGTGTGTGTGGGGGGCACTCAGAGGCATCTGGAAGAATGCAGAGCTAAGGGAAATGGAAGCCGACTGGACATGGCCCAGGGGAAAGCAAGATTAGCAGAACAGCATCAAGAGAGAATTTCAAAATAGTGTGCACATGAAGAAGCGGGGAGACTTGCTATCAAATAGAGAACAAGGGGGATCCAGGGGGAGGGGATACTGGGGATGACAACAGTCTGGGAGCAAGTCTGGGGGAGTGCTAGTAGGCAGACAGGAACTCAGTGTGTAGATAGTCAACAAGCTAGCAAGCTTCTGGCCTTTCCCAAAAGCGTGACCTTTCTGGCTGACTTACCTGGGCATGTTCTAGGCAGGGCATGGATGTGTCAAAGCTTGCACAGTGAGATAGTACGGACCTACGCCTCTTTTTTCAAGCTGATCAACGCAGAAAGAGGGGAGAAGAAACCCCATCCAATATCACTACACCACTCCAAATACCAATCTTGCAAAGGAAAGCAGATTTCAGTTTCTATCTCCTTCCTACTTATGATCACTCTATCCACTGTGTGTGTGTGTGTGTGTGCGCGCACACACACACACACATACTTTACTTTTAACAGAACTTGATTGCTTGCTGTGATTTTTTTCTGTCTTTTAATTCTTTAATTGTTGGGGAAAACTGAACTCGGTCCATGACCCTGGATGGTAACATAAGCAGGTACCAATACCACTACACTTGCTGGGTTTGAAAAAGTGCCTCCTTTTGCAAAATATGTGTATCTTATTTCTAAATGAGATATGAATGTCTTAAAGCTGCTATTTCCTAGACTAATGTAATAAGGCACAAATAAACTTTATTCTTAATAACATTTAGGAATAATTTTGTAGGACTTAGAATAAATGAATTCAACGTATAGATGTGATGTTTATTTTTGAGGCTAATTTGTCTATTTCGTCTAAGTTTTTCTCCAGTATATTTACTTCAGTGTCAACGTCTTAAGCTTTCTATCATTAATTGATTATGAAAAATAAATGTATAAACTCACAAAATCCCTATACGTGTGTATAAATACATACATACAGTACGTATACATATATATTCTTAGTTGAGAATATATACACATTATATTGTAAGTACATATTTTTTTTGGTTTTTTGTAAGTACATATTTTTAAATTTTTATATTTTATTTATGTGTACGTGTGTTGCCTGCAGAAGCCAGAAGTGTTGGTCAGAGTCCCTGGAGCTGGAGAACAGGCAGCTGTGCGCTACGAGATTCGAGTACTGATAACAAACCTCAGGTCCTCTGGAAGAACAAGCTCTCTTACCGGCTTACCCATGACTCCAGCCCAAGAAAACAATCTTAGAATGCAGGCTTGTAAAAAACTATTAAGAACTATAGTATAGGGAAGGAAATGTCGGTGATATATATATATTACACTACTAATATAAGGAATAATTACCGATTGTAGTATCCTGGTGCGTGTAGGATCATGGAACTATATCGCTCACAAATATGAGATATTTGCACCAAACATCTTACTGAACACTCATCTAAGTACAAAGGTGTTTAAAGTAAAAAGATAAAATAGTGCTGGATTTTGGTTGTTTGGTTTTGTTTGGTTTTGCCTTTGTTTTTCTTTTTGGATGGAAGACTTCCCCAACACAAGAAACGGTTTTATATTTCTATTTGCGTGTAGGCTTTGAGGAATAAAAGAAGAAACCGTTTCCTGGTAAGGGAGCAAGTCACAGAAGCTAAACACCTCAATCTGTCACCCTGACCGCGCTAGGTTTACAGCTCAGGAAGTGGGGCCTGAAGACGTCACCAGGCTCCCCAGCAGGAGTCACCCCACACCCTATCACGTCTGGGGTTTGGAGGCTAAGGAAGACACTCGGGCCAAAGGAAAATCCAGCCGACCCACCAGACACCGGCCCGGAGGACTCCGGAGGGATTTTCCCCGGAGGAAATCTTTGCCAAGCCTCAGTGGTGTCCACCCGGCTTGGGGGCGAAGGGGGGGAGGGAGGGAAACCTCTGAGACACGCCCATGGGGTGCGGAGGGAGGAGCCAGCAGAGGGAGGAGCCCGCAGAGGGAGGAGCCCGCAGAGAGGAGATTGCAGAGAGAGGAGCCTGTAGAGGGAGGAGCCCGCAGAGGGAGGAGTCCGCAGAGGGAGGAGCCCGCAGAGAGAGGAGATTGCAGAGGAAGGAGCCCGCAGAGGGAGGAGCCAGCAGAGAGAGGAGCTTGCAGAGAGAGGAGATTGCAGAGGGAGGAGCCCGCAGAGGGAGGAGCTCGCAGAGGGAGNCCGCAGAGGGAGGAGCCAGCAGAGAGAGGAGCTTGCAGAGAGAGGAGATTGCAGAGGGAGGAGCCCGCAGAGGGAGGAGCTCGCAGAGGGAGGAGTCCGCAGAGGGAGGAGCCCGCAGAGGGAGGAGTCCGCAGAGAGAGGAGATTGCAGAGGAAGGAGCCCGCAGAGGGAGGAGCCCGCAGAGAGGAGATTGCAGAGAGAGGAGCCCGTAGAGGGAGGAGCCCGCAGAAGGAGGAGCCCGCAGAGGGAGGAGCCCGCCGAGAGAGGAGCTCGCAGAGGGAGGAGTCCGCAGAGGGAGGAGCCCGCAGAGGGAGGAGCCCGCAGAGAGGAGATTGCAGAGAGAGGAGCCCGTAGAGGGAGGAGCCCGCAGAGGAAGGAGTCCGCAGAGGGAGGAGCCCGCAGAGAGAGGAGATTGCAGAGGGAGGAGATTGCAGAGGGAGGAGCCCGCAGAGGGAGGAGCCCGTAGAGGGAGGAGCCCGCAGAGGGAGGAGATTGCAGAGGGAGGGGCCGGAGGAAGGAGGAGCCAGAGGACAGAAGAGAGGACAGAAGAGTAGCCGGCGGAGGGAGGAACCGACAGAGGGAGGAGCCGGCGGAGAGAGGAGCTGGTAGAGGGAGGAGCCATCAGAGGGAGGAGCTGGCAGAAGGAGGAGCCAGAGAACGGAAGAGGCGGCGGTGGGAGGAGCCGGCGGAGGGAGGAGCCGGCGGAGGGAGGAGCCCGGGGTAGGAGGCGCGGGCTGAGGAGTTGGTGAAGGGAGAAGCCAGCCCAAGGAGGGCTGGTGGAGGGAGGAGCCGGCGGAGTCCAGGAGGAGGACGGAGGAAGGTCCACCTCGGCGCGGCCGCAGACCCGACGGGCTCCCAAGTACAGCCGACCGGGCCGGAACTGCAGCGGCCACGCGGGAATGGGCCTCCCCGGGACCTAGCGCGGCGCAGCACGGGGCCGCGGCCAGGGTCGGGCGGAGCCGCCGCGCTGCCGGAGCCATGAACGGGGACGCCATCTGCAGCGCGCTGCCCCCCATCCCGTATCACAAGCTCGCCGACCTGCACTACCTCAGCCGGGGCGCCTCTGGCACCGTCTCGTCGGCACGACACGCAGACTGGCGGGTGCGGGTGGCAGTGAAGCACCTACACATCCACACGCCGCTGCTCGACAGGTAGGGCGCCGGCGCGGGGCCCCACGCAGACGCGGGCTGGGTCGTCCACAGCCCGGGCCGCACTAGGGTGATGCGCCGGCTCCGCCGCAGCGAGTCCTTAAGTCCTTGGGCTAACCTGGTCCAAGGGAGAAACTATCCTGGACGTGCGTCAGACTTTGTTTGCAACTCGCCCTGCCTCTCCTCCCATCGGAGGTGTTCCCACTCTCCAAAAACCTGCAATCACAGCCACCTCTAAAACCCTGTTTATTGAACCCGACGTGTGTTGGTACAGTGCTTGTGGTCTTTGCTCTGTTTTAGCTAGCTGTTAGCCGTAAGAGCTGTGGAACTCTGGAAACTGCTCTTGGAAATGAAGTACGCAGTGGCTGCAAAATACACACCGGGTTTTGAACGTTTAGCACTAAAATAATAATAATATACCGGTGTTTTTATATTGATTAAACGTCAAAATATTTTTCTAAGGTTTTATGTGTGTTTCACTTCTGCTCCTGAGCCTGCATATTATGGCTTGGTTTGGTTTGATTTCGTTGGTTTTGTTTTCTTTGTGGTTTATTACGTGCACTCATGAAGTTCAGGTATCAAATTCTACATTACCAGTTGTTATTCGGGCTCTTGCTTTGGAAGTCCCCAAAGGAAGTGTGCAATGTTTTTGTAACAGTAAAATGAATCAAAGGCTATTAAATGGTCAAAATTTGTGAAGATTTTAAAAAAAAAAAAGTTTTGGCCATCCCTTGTCCTGGTATTATTTGTGTCCAGCTCCCACATATTCAGAAGAAGAAAGAAAAAAAAATGAGTTGGTTTCTGTTTCCAGGAACACATTACAACTAAATACCATAGATGTGTGGCTGTATGTGTTATTCAATGGGTCTAGTCAGAACTCTTGTGTGTTTCACTTCCATCAGAAATTGAACTAGAGCTTCATTCAGTTCTTAGTGCTAATTAAGTGCTATTCTTTTATCTTGCTGTCTAACTTGCTAACCTTGGTGGTCACAGGCCTCTTCTCCTGCTGGATCTAGTGTAAAAATACAGAGATCAAAGCGGCCCTATTGGTCAGAGGCTGTTAATGCTGGGTATCAGGTCAGATCCAGCTTCAGCTAACTCTCTTGCTTCAACCCTGGTAGGATGTTGGACTTTCATCGGCCTGTAGGCACCCTCCCCCTCCCCCCCCCAGCCCCATGGGCTAGATCACATTGTAGTAGTTTGTGGAGCCAGTGCTGTGCGTGTGTGTGTGTGTGTGTGTGTGTGTGTGTGTGTTCGCAAGCTTAAGTAGTCAACTTTAAAGGGAGGTTGGTTAGTAACCAAGCAAACGAATGGTCTATGGAAATGTAGCACTAATAGACCACTACATGTATATAGACTAAAGCTAATTGTTTTCTCACTTTTGATCCTGCTTTTCAAGGCTTTGCTTTACCTAAGCTTCATTTGTGCCATTTGTCGGCCAAGGGATAAAGATGGAGAGGATGGTATTGCTTTCCCGTATTCACCAACCACTTCATGGTATAATTTCCTTGAATTGGATAGGGCATGTCTTTATAAGACCAACAAAATCCCCTTGCCTTACTGCATTGCATTCTTTTATCTTGCTGTCTAAGATCTTACCATGAACACAGGCCAAGGCTTATGCAACTGACTCTGAGGTTGTCTTACTTCCTCACCTATTAAATATGAATAATAAACACGTATATTTGTTGTGCTCTGGTGTGGATAATGTACCCATTGTTCTTTAAGATTACCCGAAAAGAAAATAAATTTAGGTGACGTTGCATATTATTTTAATGATGAGTTGCCAGTGAGTGGGCCTTCCGTAGCAGTCTTCCAGCCATCATGGACTGATGGACTCCTATTGGTTGTTCAAGTACCCTAGAGATGGATAGCTGTTTCCTATTGACATTTTGAGTTGGCTCATTTTTGTGATATAATTATTGAAGCTGTATTTTGCATTTTAAGTTTTTAAAAATCTTTAGCTTTTATTTCCCCCCCCCCAAGTCTTGTTGAATTCTAACCTCACAAACTATCTGATTTGCTTTTCTCATCCAACAATAGAATAGAAAACACACAGACTTTAGAGTACCTGGGGTACAATTTCAATCGGACTTAAACCCTGTTACTTTGTATCTTTGTCACCAAAGGTCATTCATTTTTCTGACTGTAGATGCTCCTATAGGTAAACCAGAGAGAATGAAACCAGCTTTAGAGAGTTGATTAAAGGGTTGGAGTGTATATAAAATGGCTGACAGGGAGGAGGAATACCTCATATGTATTTTTATCTGTGTGTGTACATGAATGTGTTTGTATTAGTTTATACACATAGGAGATGCCTGTGCTGAACCACATGCATGATGTATAGGCCAGAGGTCAACTTCAGGTGTTGTTCCTCGGGACCATTAAGTAAGGGGGGAGGGGAGGGAGGGAGAGAGAGAATCTTTAATGTTTTGGAGTGTGTATTGTGTATTCTTTTTTTTTTTTTAAGAAATATTATTTATTTATTATATGTAAGTACACTGTAGCTGTCATCAGACACTCCAGAAGAGAGAGTCAGATCTCCTTGCGGATGGTTGTGAGCCACCATGTGGTTGCTGGGATTTGAACTCAGGACCTTCGAAGGAGCAGTCGGGTACTCTTACCAGCTGAGCCATCTTACCAGCCCCATATTGTGTATTCTTAAGAATTAAACTCAGATTCTCCTGCTTGTATGACAATCTGCTTGTATGACAATCACTTTGCTAATGTACTCTCTCCTAATCCTTTAATTCATACTTTGGACAGCTGGAAGAAAGGCTATCTTCTATGTGTGTGTCACTGGAACTTCCACACTGTGTCCTCTCATCTCAAGTGTCCAAGAATCTTTGGGTTCATCCTGTAAGGAACTGTCTTGTTGACCCATATCTCTTGCAGGGGGAGGGGGGCAAATATAGAACTTGAGAAATTGAAGTTTAATTATATAGGCTTCACAGACTGATATAACTGGTTTCCTTTCAGTCAAGGTAAGGGACAGAGAATAGAGAAACATTTCTTTACGTTGTCTTGCACCTCTTGAATTTAAAAGCATAAAATATTTTGCCTACCCAAAGACTTAATAACTTCTTTACTATGGTAGGGTGTGTGTCCGTGTGTCTCTCTGTGTGCTTTAAGTAGTCTGGTCAGGAATGTCTGTCTGTGTTATTTCAACAGCCATTTGTCCAGAGCTCGGGTTTCTTAAGAGCCAACTAATCATCATCACTTACCCAATAGGCTTCTCCTGGAAGCATTTCTATTTATGTCAGCGCTGCCAACACCCATGCATCTGGGGAAATGATGATGGCATCATATCAGCTCTCCCTCATTGCTTTTGTTTATTTAAGTCCCTTGTAGACAGTGCATCCTGATGTCTACCATTCTTTTCAGCCAGTGTTTTCTTGTCTTTCCACTAATTTATCAGGCTTCTCTTGCTTTGTATCTGAACTATTGTTACAATCTTCATAGTTATTCCCCCTTCTCTTAATCCCATAGCCTGTTTCCAAGATAATTACCTTTAAACCTCCTTTCACTGATTCCTTTTCTCTTGCTTAAAACCTTCCATTGCACTTGACTGTCAGACAAAGTGGACACCAACATGTCACTTATGCCACCCTCCTCTTAGGTACACTCTTGCCTATCTTAGCTCTCATTAAACAGTCATGTCTTACTTTCACTTCCTGAATTCATTTGACGCATGGCTGTTGGACATACACTGTGTTGCTGTATATGAGGCATTGTTTAAGTCCTGGGAATGGATACACACGCGGGTAAAAGAGAAGCAAAGTCTTATCTTTTGTGGAGTTACTTTCTGTGTCTTCTCTGATGTTGAAATTCTAGCCACACTTCAAATTCCACTGAAAGTCTGCCTCTTTGAAGACAGTGGTGACTTTACCATGCTCAAAATTCTCTCTCCTCTGAACGCCCCATAGTTTGCTTTTCTTAGTGTGTGTGTGTGTGTGTGTGTGTGTACATATGTAAAATATATGATAATTATCACATTATTCCTTGTATTATTTATTTATTTATTTATTTATTTTCCTTATCTGAATTATGGGCCTTTAAAGGCAAAGATGCCATTTTGTCTTTGTTATGTTGTAAAATGCTGTCCACAGCTCTCTTTGATAGTCTTTTCTTCATGACCATGTGATATACCAGGGGTCGGGCTGTGAGTGCTTACGTGTCTGCTATTATTTTCCCAAGTTTGGGATGTAATTTCTACATATTACTGACTTTGATGTAGCTTATCGTGATGCAGATCATCATCTAAGCCAGGGGTTCTCAATCTCTGGGTCATGACCCCCTTGGGGGGGGTCAAGCAGTCCTTTCATAGGGGTCACCTAAGATGGGTTGGAAAACAGATATTTATATTACGATTCATTACAGTAACAAAGTAGCAACAAAAGTAATTTTATGGTTGGGGGTCACCACAACATGAGGAACTGTATTAAAGCGTCACAGCATTAGGAATGTTGAAAACCACTAATCTAAGCAATTACATCTGCAATATTAGAATGTTTTAGAATTCATGTTTGGAAAACCTTTATATGGTATTTAACAATAAAATGTAATAGTCTCCTAATCAAATATGTTTCTTTTAGTATAAAGTAATCTCAATAATTGAATTAGCTCAAGCATCAGTCATTCTAACATAGGTGGATTTTTGGAGCTTCCTCTAATGCTGTTCCTTCTCTTTCCTAGAAAAAGCACAGTAAGAACCCACGCGCTACACTTTTACCATTAGTAGAAAGTACAGTCACAGCCATGTGTAGCCCTCTTCCCACCAGTGGCTTAGAGAAGTTATTCCGGCTGATCTCTAAACAGACCAGTAGAATACATAGAGTGGATGGTCAAACTAAGGGACACAGAAGTTGACAACTCACAGGAAGCTACATAGCTAATTACTGAAAAAAAAAAATCCAAGCTTAATTAATCTGTGGGCACAGTCTTTGTATGTTTTTCATTATCTGAAATAATTATCTTTTTTTTTTCTCTTAGTGAAAGAAATGATATCTTACGAGAAGCCGAAATATTACATAAAGCAAGATTTAGTTACATTCTTCCAATTTTGGGAATTTGCAATGAGCCTGAATTTTTGGGCATAGTTACTGAATACATGCCAAATGGATCACTAAATGAGCTTCTACACAGAGTAAGTACTGCTTGTTTTCAGGGACTTTAATCACTATATAGTCTGTTCAAAGTAAATATAATATTTTTGTTTTTCGTTCAGTCACATTATTTTGCAGTGTATAAATGAATCATACTAGGTAGGCATGGGAAGTAAAAGAAATTCATACTATATAATCTATTTTTAAGCCATATTTTATACTAGTGATGACTTACGATCCAAATTAAGTATTAGCAGTTAATGAACCAGGTAAATTATCTCCAGTGACATGATACATGATATTTTTCTTATCTATAGCAGTTTGAGACGTTATTATTATTATTATTATATGACTTATTTCTGGAGGTATGAGTTAATTCTGACTTTTATTTGTGAATCCTATCAACAAACACACTAGAGAATCCTCATTCACAAAATACATGAATTCTGTATTTATTTTTGCTTGATCTTACACACTGATTTTTTTTTCCAGTCTGCATTTTCTTTCGTACATCTTTTTAGATCAGATGCTGCATTTTATGAGGTTTTGAGCTAATTAGAATCGCATAACACCTGTGACTACCCATGGCACTCCCATGCTGTACTCTATCACGGTGCTTTTTACACAGGCAAGGGAAGGTGGGCACCACTGTCAGCCACTCATGGAGTGACTTCCTCTTTGTTTCAGAATACATCGCATTCTATTCATGACTTGTGACCATCTGAAACAAAGACGGACTAAAGTAACTGGTGTCAGTCTGTAAGGTTTGTGTACCTGCCCCAGCAATCAACTTACAAAGATTCCATAAATCAGGTTTTTCGTTTGTTTGTTTGTTCGTTTGAGAAGCGAAGTTTAAGCAGAAATTCTAATGTTTTCTTTCCACATCCCTGTAGATAGTCTGGCACCCAGATTTAGAACCCATTGGAAATTCTGTAGCCTTCTCTAGGGGTATTGCTAACTCTTAGATGTGACCATAAATCATAGATTGTTACTGTACCTTTGACTGCATGAGGAAAAGCTTCCTTATGGCACTGTCATGCAGAGGCCCCATTTTTCCATTAAACTTCATAGTGTTATTAAACAAAAGATTCGCTTACTCCAAGGTATTAAGCTTGTGTGTCCCTAAGGAGGCAATTCTCTATGTTGGTATTTTGTGTTCCTTTTGGTTCCTTATTCTATTACCCTAAATTATACACTGGTCACTCACAGTGGAATTCATCTTGAAGCACTCATCCCTAACATCATAAAAGATCATTGAATGAAAATGGAAATATACTATAAAAACAGCCTAAAATATTTTCAAACATCTCCCTACCAATTGGTCACTGAAATTTAAGCAGATTTGTTTTCAGAATCAGAAGGCAGTTTTAGCACTTCCAAAAAAGTGACTTTTACTTAGTATTTTAAAAAAAGGAACCCGTGGGTCTGGCGCCTGATGTCTATTACCACCTTTTCCAAAGTGTCGGATTCTTCTGAGGGTACACATTCTCCTGGGAAACTGCCTTAACTTAATTTATTCAGAAACAATTATTTTAAAGAAACTCAGGTGGATAAAGGTTTAGAAACAAAAGTGGTCTTTGATTTCACAAAAGGAAACTTCTCAAAAGTTAATGTTTCAAGAGGTAAGATCAATAAATTGTATAATAAAAAGAAGGAGTTCCAGATCAGTGGACTGACTCAGAAGGTGCAGACACTTGCCACCAACAAGACAACCTTGACGTTTGGCTGAGGCCAAAGCCTGTGTAAAGGTGGAGACAAAGGACTTACTTCAGGGGGTTGACCTCTGACCCCCACACTCACACTCTGGCACACATACCCCTCACATACACGCACACACACACACACACACACACACATACACACACAAACTATAGTAACAAATTAATTTTTTTCAGATATGACATATTGACACTTCAAATAAATGTAATATACTGTCAATTTTTAATTTACGTAGAGGTTATAGTGACAATTATGGTTTTAAATTAGTATAAAAAAGTTAAAATTTTGAATGAATGGTTTGGCATGTCAGAAGCAAGTATATATACATATATATGTATATATGTATAAGTAAATATATATATATATATATATATATATATTCTCTATGTACATGTGCTTATGGGTATAAGTGATTAGATGAAGCCATGGAACTGGGCAGTGGATGGGATGGGACTGTAAATACATGTGTCTGGCTGTATAAACATACAAATAACTGAAAGCTATTTCTGCTAAAAAACAAGATGGTAATCTCATGCAATTGCATGGCCAATATAAAAAGAGAAATACCACTGCTGAAGTTATCATAAACAACTCTAAAACTTAAAATATAAGACTATTAAACAGAATGGAGGAGTTAGAGAAAGGATTCAAGGAGCTGAAGGGATTTTCAACCTCATAGGAAGCTTAACAATATCAACCAACCAGATCCCCAGAGCTCCCAGGGACTAAACGAGTACACATGGAAGGACTCATGGCTCCAGCCACATATGTAGCAGAGGATGTTCAATGGGAGTAAAGGCCCTTGGTCCTGTGAAGGCTCCATGCCCCTTTGTAGGGGAATGTGAGGGGGGAGTGGGTGGGAGGGTGGGGGAGCTTATAGAAGCAGGGTGAGGGGGGATGGGATAGGGGGGTTGAGAAGGGGAAAACAGGAAAGGTGATAACATTTGAAATGTAAATAAAGAAAATATCCAATAAAAGAAAAGAAAAAAAGGAGGAAAAGACTATTAAACAGTATTAATTGATACTATGTTATAGAATTGAGTGTGTGTTTCATCTTAGTTTGTAATCTGTTTCCTGGTGGATTTCTTAATTTTTAACTGTTAAACTAAAAGTGTTAAAACTGTTAAAACTAAAACTGTTATAAAAGTAGTACTTTTTATTTCTTTCACCCATACAAAGAAAACTGAATATCCTGATATTGCATGGCCATTGAGATTCCGCATCCTGCATGAAATTGCTCTTGGTGTAAATTACCTGCACAATATGAACCCCCCTCTGCTTCATCATGACTTAAAGACTCAGAATATTTTGTTGGATAATGAATTTCATGTTAAGGTAACTATTTGGGGGGAGGGGTGGGGACAGTTTCTCTGGGTCTTTTTCTTCATAATTCTGAAAAAGCATTTTAGTAGTACCTTAATTTCTGTCTTCCGTACCACCTCCCTGTGGCTTGGGGTAGGAAACCTGACTGGGTACTTGAAGGAATGAAGCAGTCTCAGGCTGTAAAGATCCAGGAGGAGGAAGCTCTAGTTCCTAGTGTTTGTACAAAGTGCCAACTTGGCAGTGGGTCCAGGGGTTTTGCATTCCTATGGGTCTGAGGCATTGGGGTTTCTTAACACGTTCACAGCTCTTTGGCAGCAAGAGTCATTCATTCACTCAAGTGGTCCTCAGCTCTCTATATGTCAACCCCTTTCCTGAAGTGGTTCAGTTATATTATTGTTGGTTTGTTGTAGTGCCTGGGGGATCGTGGAATGAGATTGGGGGTGGGGTGGGGGTAGGCTGCATGTCTCAGCACACATAGCTCTGTGAGCTCTCACCTTTGCACCACCAGAAGAGGTCAGGTAGCCCCTGTAACCAGGTTAAACTTCCTCTTCCCTTATAACACCTCTCTAGCTGCACCTGGAATTCCTCCTTATGCAAATGAGGCATCCCCAGTGCCCTGGCCCTAGCCAATGATGTACCCTCACCCCATAGCCCCTAATCACCCTCATCTCACTGCCCTCTGAGGCCTCTCAGGTGCCAACCATTCCCATCCTGCTCCCCCCCCCCCCCCGCTCCCCCGCTCCCCCCCTCCCCTGCTCACCGCTCACCGCTCCCCGCTCCTGGACTCTAATCTGCAGTTAGCTGCAGTTTATATGAGACAGGGTCGCAGTGTGTATCCCTGGTTGGCATAGAACTCGCAGGAATCTCCTACCTCTGCCTTCCAAGTGCTGGGATTAAAGCTGTGTACCACCACCACTATCATCATGCCTGGTTATTATTTTTTTTAATTTTTTAAATTGGATATTTTCTTTATTTATATTTCAAATGTTATCCCCTTTCCTGGTCTGCCCCCAAACCGTCCCCTCCCTCCCCCCCCCTCACCCACCCACCGGCTCCAGCCTCCCCACTCTGGCATTCTCCTACACTGGGGCACTGAGGCTCAGTTATTCTTAAACTTCAGAGAGAGAATTTGGTACAAAATAGCAATTCACTGTGTTTCTTTGTTAAAATTGTCAAAAATGTTTTTACCTTTTTTCTTTTCTGTTTTAAAATTAGTGTAGAATCATAGGATGTTATAATACAACGTGGTTCCATGTACCAGTTTCCTCCATAATTAGAATACAGCTTCCAGACCAGAAATTGGACAGGGATTGGAGATTTTGAATCTTTTGGTGTGCTTCCGTGTCACCCATGTAGCCATTTCCATGAAAAGCTTCTTCATGAGCCCATTTCCTAACTTTCATTTTTAACCACTGGATTTTAAGAACCCCATATATATATATATTTTGAATATGAGTCCCTCATTCATCAGATAATAATTTTCAAATATTTCTTTCAAATACTTCTCCACAGCTTATATTGTTATCTGTGCGTTTGTGTGTGTGTGTGTGTGTGTGTGTGTGTGTGTGTGTGCGCGCGGGCGCGCGCCTGTGTGTGTGTGTGTGTGCGTGTGTGTGCGCGCGTGTGTGTGTGTGTGTGTGTGTGTGCGCG
>NC_034611.1:24844190-24848861 GCF_900095145.1 Mus pahari | reverse complement strand
AAAAAAAAAAAAAAAAAAAGGTTCAAAAAAACACCTCTTTCTCCATTACTTAATAGAGTAGCTGTACCAATTGAAAATTTAACCAGAGAGCCATGAGAAAAATGACATTTAAACAATTACTGAATACACTTCCTTTTTCTTGGCTTAAATGATAGTTTGGGAAGAGAAAGGAAGGTCAAGCTTATGGCCCAGCCTTCCTGACTGGGAGCGTGGGACTATCTCAGGGTATCTCATCCTTTCTGTAAGACCTTATGGTCAACTGCTAGAACTCTGAGTCCTTGTGAGTAACTGATATTTTCTTAAATGACCAAACTTCCTTCCTCGTGCTTTTGTCCATTGGTTCTGCCTTGTTTTACTGGTAAATGTAATAAATTCAATTCTTCTCCGATACAAAAGCTATTCTAGTATTTGGGTAGCAGAAGTCCCTCCGATTCTCATGTATACTAGGACAGTTCCCCTTTTTCTGCTACATAGCTCCTCCTTCTTTACTCAGTTTCTTGTGGTATGCTCTTTAATCTTATGTTACTTGAATGCATGTTTTAGCTTTAATCTCAAATTTTGATCCCTAGAGCTGAACAAAATGCATCTGCCATTATCTGATGACTATGGAATGGAGTCAATGAGGGATAGTTATACTCCTAAATACTTAGTAAAAGTTTCTTAGCCAAGCATGGTAGGTGAGTGTTGTCTGTAATTCCGGCACATGTGAGGTGCCAGCAGGTGGATGAAGAGTCCAAAGGTACATAGTGGGTTTGACAGTAGTCTGACTGCTGAGACCTGACCACAGGAAAAAAACAACAAAAAAGGGGGTATAGTAATTTACCAGTTGCCCTGGGCAGTTATGATGCTCAAATTGGACTGACAAGCCGAGGTCCCGAGAGGATTCTTTTTTTATGTCCCCGTTGTTATTCTTGTCATTTTCATGTATTATTGTCTAGCTACCTCTTCTTATTGTGTACTTTTTAGAATTCCTTTTGTACAGTATCAGATCTGATCCTGTTGTGTGGGGTAAGACTTCAGCCTCCACTTAGAACAGAGCAGCATGATGTAGCCTTAAGCAACCCTAAGAATCTCAGGACACATTAATCCAGTCCTTCTGTTAATCCATACTTTTAAGAAATCACCATTCAGCTTCTTAGGGGCACACATTCTTGCATGTACCATTAGAATTTCTCCTTAAGACTCCTAAAGGAGTCACTGTGACTGCTTTTCCTAAGTGTCTCAGTGGTTTACTCTATCTGGATAAGTCAGTCTTTCCATCATAACCACCTAGTTCCTCGCTATATCCTGGGCCTATATTTCCTCATATTTCTTACCAACTGACATGACTTTCTTAATTACCATGATTAACTTGAGTAGTCCAGTTTGAAAGGTGTGGATGCCTAGTAGCAACTGGCTAATTAGTTAAAAACAGAACATACGCAGCACTTGGGAGGACTTCTAAGTTCTGGCCAGCCTTGTCTACAGAGTGAGTTCTTGGACAGCCAGGGCTATACAGAGAAACCCTGTCTCGAACCACCCCCCCTCCAAAAAACAAAACAAAACAAACAAACAAAAACCACCTTTTCTTGTGAAAGGTCTCATGCAGTCCATACGAGCCACTCAGACTGTAAATTTCATGAAGAAAACAATTTAGCCTGGGTTGTTAACTTCGACATCCCCAGCACTTGCTGTATAGACAGAAGTGAGCAAATGAACTCCAGATCTTCTCTATATAATAACTACATCTGCTCAATTAATAGTCAAGTATGTTATTAGAAAGTAAAGTGTCCTATAGATACAAACTTTTAAGTTGGTGGTATGGCAGCAAGGCTATCAAAGAAATTTGTCTTATTTTTATTATTTGTGGGGCAACTTTGTTATACAAAGTGTAAAACTTAGTACTGGTCTTTTTAATTTGTTTTTCATGAATTCTTGCTGGTTTCTGCATTTTCTGATTACTTTTAATGTTTCCCATTTGGTAACTTAAAATACCCTTTTGCAAACCCTTATAAAGGTTTTGGGGTTTGCTTGTTTTGTTTTTCCTTTGGTTTTTTGTTTGTTTGTTTGTTTTGTTTATCTTGGTTAAAGGATTGTCTCTTAATAGGATGAACACTTGCAAAATCAACATTTTTTTTCCTTTTTAAAACTGAGACTGATATTACTTTGTAAATTTTTTCTTTTCCATTTATAACTAATCTTTAGACATGCACACATTAGTAATAGTAACTAGCCCCTATGGGTAGCATGTCATATGACAGATGCTTTTCTGAATCATTCCTTAGAAAGACCAGTTTGAATTTTCTCAACACACTTCTACATTACCCCCAGTTACAGATGAATAATGTTGGGCACAGAGAAATGAAACAGTTTCCTCAGGATCACACAACCATCAGCGGTAGAATTAGACTGTAAATTGGAATAACCTTGACTCCAGAACCCAGGGTTCATAACTGAAGCTTCGTTGCCTTTAGAACCAACCAGGCCTGGCTTTCCATGTTCAGCAACATGTCTCCCCTTCTCCCTTTTATCTTTTCTAGTTAGTTTTCTTAAGCTTGTAGTAAATGCATGAAAGGTTTGTATATTCTATTTTTGACTAGGTGGGAATTAAAATGTTTATCTCATTAATCTAAACACAGATATGAATTATTTTTTCTATACACACAAGAGTTAAATATTCAAAATACTATGTATTCTGGATGGAGCCCACCCTACTTTGTTAACTTCTTCAGTCTGTATTGTAAGTCTAAGTAATTTAAATGTCTTCAAATTTTTCCCATGTTCCTTGGTCACTAAATAGTATTTCTGGTCTTACATTTTACCTTTTATTTTTAAAAAGTAAGGAACCTTTTAAACATTAAGAAAGTTGCGTAGCCTGTGTTATATAATACATATACAAGATTACAACCAAAATAAAGCTGTAAAAGGCATACTAAAAAAAATAAATGCCTACCATTGGTCAATTCCTTAGCTGTGCATTCTTGGGGGCACACACATACGTGATATGTAGCCATCCAAAGTGACTCTTAATAGTGAGCATAAAGCATATAGTGGTGACTTTTACTATTACAAGATTTTACTTATTTTAACATTTAACAGCACCACTTTTAGAGCAAGAATAATACCATAAGAACCTGAGCTGGCAAACTGTCTCAACTACACAAGTGTTTGCTGTTAGGCCTCATGACAGAAGTTCCATCCACAGAACCCACATGATGGAAAGAGAGAACAGGCCCCTGAGCTGGCCTCTGGCCTCCCATGGCCACACATATACACATCATACACAAATGAATAAATATCATAAAAGACTTACTAAGGACCACATAGACCTCATTTGTAAGCCATGCATGTGGCGTATGAGGAGGACGAGTCAATGGTAGGGCATTGGAAAGCCTCCCTTAAAGCTGCTTGCCATACAAACCAATATTGAGTATAAATACTTGGTCACCCTCTGAAACCAATAGTTTCCCTTAAAATGTGTAATATCCTGCTGTGAACCTTACTAGTGTATATAGTACATGTGCAGTTATTGGTAATAGCACTATAGTATTTAATTTGGTAAAAGGTTAGAGTATTAGCAGTATATCTCTTTTTTGGGTATTCTAGACATTATAAATACAATATATGAAAACAACAGCATTTGATTCTTGAACCTTTTTTAGAAAACTAATTATTTTAATTCAACGCCACTTACAGATTGCAGATTTTGGTTTATCAAAATGGCGCATGATGTCACTCTCACAATCACGAAGTTACAAATCTGCACCCGAAGGAGGAACAATCATCTATATGCCACCTGAGAACTATGAACCGGGACAGAAATCGAGGGCCAGTGTGAAGCATGATATTTACAGGTACAGGGTATTATTATTGTTTTAGTAGAAATCAATATTAATGATTAATATTAATCTATATTAATATTATAGATAATCAAGGTTAATCAGCCAGAATTTTCCAGCTACATTTTATAGTGAGATTTTCTTCTAAGAACTTACAATAAAAATAAATTCGAGTCCACAATGGATGATATTTTTCAAATTAAACCCTTTAACTTTAAGCAATTTCATCATTGTTTAAAAATATAAAGGTGTTTAGTTTGTCCTAGGAACATGTAACAATGACAAGGAATTCATCTAGCCCTGAGATTTTCCTTGTTAGGAAACATTACTGTAACATAGGTATCAGTGATTGCTAGTGTATGTGTGTGTGTGCTTGTGTGCATGTGTTTGTGTGTGAACATAGCTTGGTTTAATTTTTGTTGGTCATATTTATCTAATTTACCATTTCCTTTGAATTTTCCAGGGTTTTTTTTCAAAATGAGTTTTCAAAGTACTTCCTAATGAGTCTTTGTATATTACTGAAAATAAGAACTAGCCTCCCCTTTTCATCTCTAATTTTATTAATTTTGGCCTTCATGTCTTGACTATTCAGCTAAAAGTTTGACCATCCCTCTTATTTGTTTTTAGAGAACTCTTTTAATATATAACTCTCGGGCTGGAGAGATGACTGAGCTGGCTAGACTCACAACAAAAATGTATATTGTTGTGGTCTCTATTTCATTAAGTTCTGGCCTGATCTTTGTTACCTCATTATTTGAGATCTTTCTTGTTTTTAAAGCACTCCTTGTTGGCATTTCATCTAGGCTCCACCCCACAGTTACCTGGCAACAGCCAGGTGTGCCTGACTCACTAT
>NC_034611.1:24832887-24843833 GCF_900095145.1 Mus pahari | reverse complement strand
CTCTTCTCTCTCTCTCTCTCTCTCTCTCTCTCTCTCTGTCTCTCTGTCTCTCTCTCTCTCTCTCTCTCTCCTTCCTCAACTCCCTTCCCCATGCCCTAAATAAGTTCCATTCTGTACTACACCATCCCGTGGCTGGTACCTCAGGGGAAGAGATGCCTCAGCATGGGCATGCAGAGGGACCACTATTCCCTACACCATACTGCACCTTCACCAAACATGTCCCCTGGCCTCTTTTCTCACCTTGTTACAAAAGACAACACTCATAGCTTCCAATGTTCCTCTTACACCTACTTTGTAAGTTGTGCTTTCACTTGCTTTTTTTTTTTTTTAATTAGATATTTTCTTTATTTACATTTCAAATGTTATCCCCTTTCCCGCCCCCCCAACCCCTTTATTCCATCTCCCCCTCCCCCTGCTTCTATGAGGGTGTTCCCCCACGCACCAAATCCCACCTCCCCACCCTCACATAGCCCTACACTGGGTCATCCATCTAGCCTTCATAGAACCAAGGGCCTCTCCTCCCATTAATGCCCTACAAGGCCATCATCTGCTACATATGTGCCTGGAGCCATAGGTCCCTCCCTGTGTACTCATTGATTGGTGGTTTAGTCAATAGGAGCACTGGAGGGTCTGGTTGGTTGCTAGGAAGTGAAGTGCCAGGGGTGGGCTTGTCATCTGGGGACACAGATTTGTTGGGATCAACCTGGAAGCTAGTACTAGATGCAGGTTTTGTTGGGGGATAACCTGTAAACTGGTGTTAGACAGGAGTCTTGTTGGGGGATAGCCTGGAAACTGGTGCTAGGTACCGGCCTGTTAGTTCACATCAGTTCAACCTTAGGTCAGGCTCTCTAAGATGGAGTCTGAACCCAAAAGATTTGCTCTCTCATGTCTACAGAGACTATTGAGAGATACTAATTCCTGCAGTTTTGTTGGTTGCCCTTCTGTGGCTTGGATTATTGTCTGTTCCTTACTTTCTCCCCTATTGGTATCAGGGATTTGAGAACAGGCTAATATCAATATACTTATCATTTGCTTCTTGAATTATGTTTTTATGTTCAAGCTCTTATCCCCTAGGGGTGAAAAATAAAATATTTTTACTTAATTTGGGTGGGATTTTCTCTGTTATCTGTTTCTATGTTGTACTTTGCTCAAAGATACTGTGTTGGTATCTAATCAAGTTCACGTATTGTTTTTGAACACATAATTCACTTGAAGATACTGCAGAATTTCTATTTTCTGCTCATTTATTCCAAATATAAACTCTATTTAGCTTAACTAGGCAATTTGCAACTGAATTACAATTGTTGTCAAAATACTTGCACTACGAAAAGACTGTCTTCGTGTATTGCTCTTTACTTTGTGTGAAAAATAAGAACATTGTATTAAAGGCTACATTTATCTGAATGTTTAAAATAAATTATCACAAATATTTATCCTGGTGAGTAGCAGCACTAAGCCAGTATTATGGTAACTTCATTTTCTTCATTAAAATTAATTATTTTTAAAAACAATCTCAGGCATACATGAACATTCACCATCCTGACTGTATATGGTGATTCTTTACCTTATCATCTTCAAAAATGGTGTTATTTTTAAATAATGCTATACTAGTTTGTATACAAAGTTTGCTTATAATTTATAACTTTCTAACCTAAACAGCTATGCAGTTATCATGTGGGAAGTGTTATCCAGAAAACAGCCTTTTGAAGGTATGTATACTTTTATTCCAGAGGACATCATGTGGGTGGTACACATGTCTCAACTTTCTAAACCTCACCAGATTTTAAATATACCAGCCATTCATTTTGTACACAAACCACACTGTACAAACATAGCAGTATAACAGTTATGCATCTATTGCATACTATAAAATATACTAGATTAAGGATCAGCTATGAAGCGTGTACTTGGCTTAAAGATCAGAAAAATTTAAATTCTAGTTCTTATACTAGCAATAACTAACTCTGTGGTCAAGCCACAAAATTTCATGACCTCATTTTTGTCCTTTGCAAAATGAGAACTTTTTTCCTTTGAGACAGACTCTCACTATGTAATTCTGGCTGTCCTGGTATAACTATGTAGACTATAGACCAAGCTGGCCTTGAACTCACAGATTTGCTTGCCCCTGCCTCCCAAATGCTAAGATTAAAGGCACATGCCATCACACCCATCTTTATTACTATTTTCAAGATCATGATATCTATAAAACTGTGTGAAAATTTAATTGTTATTCCTTCTATAAATACCAACAAACCTTGAAAAATAACCTTTGTCATTCCCAGATAATATTGGGGCATTTTTTTTTTGAAGTTTGTAATGTTGAACTTGTTACATCATGAATATCCTTAACATTTCAGTAGTTTAATAGACAGCATTGATCTCTCATTCACATTAACTATTAGTTACATCCCTCACTGGCTATGCTAAGCTCTGCTGAGCTCTGCCTGGTTTGGCTCTTCACACAGAGCAAATCAAATGACTTGTCTAAATCTAGAACTAAGGAGGAGGGGCTATAAATTCCTCCCAGGAGAGGTGCACCAGGCTGTCAGTGACTGGGATGTAAGTCCTCTTACAGAAAAGGGTATTTTGAATTGAGTTAACACTTTAAGATATCCTCATTTTGATTTGAATTGTGTTAGTAATGTCTTTCCAGTTAATGAAATACATTTGTTTTGACAGAGGTCACCAATCCTTTGCAGATCATGTACAGCGTGTCCCAGGGACATCGACCTGACACCAGTGAGGAGAATTTGCCATTTGATATACCTCATCGAGGTCTCATGATCTCTCTAATACAGAGCGGATGGGCGCAAAACCCAGATGAAAGACCATCCTTTTTGAGTAAGTGAACAGTTTTAATCTGGACCTGTATTTAGAGCATAGTGAACCAAGAAGGTGGTGAAGGTGCCTTAGAGAGTAAGGGAGCGACTGCCAGCCCCTCTCAGACCTATACTCATATGTAATGGAAAGCCATTCGCTTCTGTCTCCTCTGGGAGCAATGTGATCTAATTTAAGTTTAGGTCGAAAACCCTCTTGACTGCTGGATGAGGAAGTGACTGTGTGCGAACAGAGAAAACAGTTCGGAAACTCCCTCAGTAATTGTTCAATTCAAGGGACAATTCTAGACATGGAAAAGTTATCCAAAGTTAAAGCACAGTTCAGAGGAAGAAGGTCAGACCTCTAAATATAAGCAGGAGAAATCGTAAGACCTTGGTTAGGCAGAGTTCTTAGATTTGAATCCATAGGATTTTAAAAAAAAAATGGTTTTTTCAATAAATAATCTTGGAGATTGAACTTTTATAATTTAGAACTTTGTACTTGCATAAAATACCAGCTGGAGAGCTGGCTTACAGGAGAAAGTGCTTGCCATACATGCCTGAGGACAGGAGCTTAGATTCTCAACACCCATAAAATGCTCTACGGGTATGCTGCAGCCTGCTGGTAATCCTAGCATTTGGGAGGTGGAGATTGGGGCTCCAGAACAAGCTGAGACTAGCTAGCAAGACTAGTGAGCTCTAGGCTCAAGTGAGAGACCTGGCATCATGGCCTCAGTCTAGAAACTGGAAGAGGAACAGTCCTTTGCAGATGCACATACATGCAAACATGCATGTAATATGTTCACATCACACACACACACACACGCAACTACAAAAACATGAAAAGACAAGCCATGGATGGTTGGAATATATCTTTATATCCTATATTAAAAGGACTTATGTCTGGAAGTAAAAAAGCATTCTGATTAACCCAATAATAAGACAAATAGTACAGTTTTAAAACTGTAGATTAAGGTTCCATTGAAGAAAATATACAGTTGCCTAAAAAGCATATAAAGGTGTTGTTCATATCACTAGAAAATACAAACGGAGAGATACCAGTTCAAACCCATTAAAACAGCTATGGTTAAAAAAGACAAATAATAAGATAATGGCCTTGTTCTGAGGTAATGAAATCCCTCACACAGTGCTGATTGTGTACAGACATGATTCATAAAACCAACAGTAGAAGGAATTATAATTACTGTTACTACTATAATAACATGTAAATGTTTTTATCTAAGGAAGAATCTAGGACTCATGATATAAAATCAGGTGGTGCTAATGCAAGTAATTTAGACTAGACCACCCTAGATGGAGAATTTAGCCCTTCAGCGAATACTAAATATCCATATTAGACCTCTAAGACATTTCTTAGAAATTGTATAGAGGAACAAGAAAATAGATTGCAAAGAAAGACTGGAGTCTCTTTGTCTAAGAAGGAATGCTCTAAGGAGGGAGTGGTCAGTCGGTCAGTCCTGTCTGCTCTGACTATAGGTCATGTAAGCCAGCCTTTAGCTGAGTGTGGTGGTGAGAGGCTAAAGTAGGAGAATATTTTGGACTCAGGAGTTTGAAGCCAACCTGTGCACATACGTGTGTGAGTGTATGTGTGCATGTATGTATATGTAAGTGCATGTGTGACTGACTGACTGCCTGTGTGTGTGGAGGGGGTGTGTATAAGCATATTATATTAGTTATCAGTGGGCAGCTTTCGGTGCAGTGCTGGGATCAAGCTACAGCAGGCTGCCTTCACAGCAAGCGCTTTTACCCACTGAGCCATCGTCCTGAGCCACCCTGGCAGAATGCTTCACTCACACTAGATGCGAGCCCTTTCGCAGATACTCACCCTGAGATGCTAAGTTCTCCTCCTACTCCTAGCCTGAGGCTTCACTTCTCATTTTTTTCTTAAGGACATCTTCTCTCTAGAGCCTGGTTCTCAACTTTACTACTGCTGACACCCTATATATCAGTTCCTCGTGTTGTGGTCATCCCAAACCATAAAATTATTTTTGTTGGTTCTTCATAGCCATAATTTTGCTACTGTTATAAATTGTAATGTAAAAATCTATTATGTAGAATATCTGATGTGTAACCCCTGAAAAAGAGTCATTCAATCCCCAACAGGGTCACAGCTCACAGGTTGAGAACCACTGCTCTAGAGTCCACTGTTCAAAATTGTTTTTGGAAGTCTAGCTGTTGGGTTTCTAGAAATCTGATTTTTTGATCTCACCTCTAAGGGTTTATATTTAAGTAAATGATCTATTTTGATTTAATTTTTATGTATGGTATACAATAAGGGTATAAATGATCTGTTTTAATATGGGTATTCAAATGTCTTAGTAAAAGTTTACTTTAAAAGGCTGTCCTTGCCTTGTGGAATTTAAGGTCCTATGTTGAAAAATCAGCATCCAGAATTGTGACAGTTTATTTAAAGGCTGCTAACTTTGTTCTGTTGATCCTCATGTCTGTTTATGCCAGCAATAAAATTCCTTAAGATAATTGGATATCATCGTTTTATTGAAAGATTGACGTGGAACCTTATAAGATAAATGTTAACATTTTGGTTTAATTAGAAGTGATCTGAACTTAAAATTGTTGGGTTTTTGTTTTTCGGTTTTGTTTTTTCCTTATTTAGAATGCTTAATAGAACTTGAACCAGTTCTGAGAACATTTGAAGACATAACTTTCCTTGAGGCTGTTATTCAGCTAAAAAAAGCAAAGGTAAATCCCCCTTTGAAATTTTATAACTTAGAGCTTTACAAAACTGTATATCACTCATGAAGTTTTAATTGAGTTTCCCAGAAACAGGCTGGAGGTGGAGGTGAGAGAATTTACAAGGGTCCTGATTACTGCCTTTTCCTTGTCATCGATGGGCATTTTTGTCATTGATGGGCATTTCCATTTCATTCAAATGGGCTACCTTCAGATTTAACAATCAGAATCCTCAGCATATCAGAGGTGAACTTAGAATCTGTGCTGAGGCTCCTGTGCACTGCAAACACCCCGTGTCTCTCACAGCATGCATGTAAGTGTTGGTGTGGATTTACCTCTGCTAAGTGTTAACACCTGCAGAGGCCAGTGCTTGCTCTCTTTAAAGTACTTGGGTTTTTTTTTTGTTTTGGTTTGGTTTTCAGTTTTTGTTTGTTTGTTTGTTTGTTTTTTGAGATTTATCACCAAGTAAAATAGTTGCATTTATGTTATATTTGAGCCCCCAAAGTATACTTTTATTCCTTGATTTTTATTTTGTTTTCTCAAATACTTCACGTTGCATAAACCAAACTGTCGGAAAAGTTCATGTAAATTACCTGGGAAAGTTCTGTGATCAGTGTACCTCTTGTGGATCAGAACAACTGAGGATTTATAAAGTATCTGTAGTTCCTTAGAGCAAAATGAGCATAGGCTAGCACTCCCTGGGTTTCAGTAAATTGTGCTGTGTATATGATAATCAGATTGCCAGCTAGCCCAGCTCTTGGGGGATGAACTAGCCCAATCTATTGTTTCTTTATTGACTGACAGTTTGCATTTCCCTCCTGCTTTGCTGGACCCACTAGCATAACCTTTCATTTACAGATTAGCATGTCAATGAAACAACCACTCATAATCAAATTAAATACTTAATAGCAGTATTAATATCCAAGTTTTCAGTTCAATTCCATTGATTGATGAACATGTCTTTTTGTTACCAATACCATGGAGAGTATCCAAGTTTTAGAAGATCTAAATATGAACTCTGAATTCTTTTCCTAACTTCTCCAACTCCCCAATTTCTGGATAGGGTACAGCGTTTTTTCAGAGATTCCAGTGTCAATACAGACTGCTAAGAATGTTTCCTTTTGCCTTTTCTTTTCTTTTCCTATTTTCTCCTTACAAGTTTCTCTTTTTTCTCATCTTTCTCTAAGCAAAACTAAATGAGTAGGGACCTGGTGGTACCATCCTGTAATCCCATCTACTTGGGTAGGCTAAGAGGAGGATTGCAGACTCAAGGTGTGCCTGGGCTACAGTGTGAGCTCAAGGCCAGCACAGGTAAGTTAGCTAGAGCTGTCTCAAAATTAAAAATAAAAAAAAGGGAGGGGACCTAGGAATAGAGTTCAGTGGTAGATCATTAAACAAAAAAAAAGAAACAGAAAAAGATGGGAAATACAAAGGCCTATTTTCTAGGCTATGAGGAGAGAGAGAACTGTCCCACACCCCTTTTCTGTCCCCCAAACAGTTCGAAAACTCACGTACTATATATTAAGACTTGATGTTTAAAAGTTGTATCTTCTTAAGGAAAGTATACATTTCAGATAATCTGGTAATCACACAGTGGACTCATGATTGTTTTTAATGTCACATTATTATCTTTACCTAAAGCTACGGTTGGGGGTGAGGTGAAATGCTGGCTCTTCAGAGGAGATGAGTGCAATACAGAATACAGTAGAATAGAAAGTTGAAAGCCCAGCGTGGTGGTGTGCTTTTAGTGCCAGCTGCTCTACAGGTGAAGCCGGGCCGGCCAGAGAAGCAGGAGCAACATAATGAGCCTCTGTCCTACACAAACACACACATCCACAGTTAATATTTCTCTATCTAGAATGGCTTGTCCTACTTGCATTTCCCGTATTTTTTAAATTCTTTTAAAATTCTAGTTCTTACTATTTGGATTTTTCTAAGTGTTTCCTATATGTTAAAAAATAAAAACTGAACCAAAAAAGTTTTCTTTAATAATTGTATTTTCTTCTTTAGGAATGACTTGCTAGTACATAATCAATTTGAATGATCATACTTCATTAGTTTTTTTTTTTTAATAGGTATTACTAATAAAGATCTGTGTTAGAAATATTTCAGTAAAAAAAGTCAAGAAAACTTTACATAACAGACATAGCCAAAAATTAATTTAAAGATGCGTATAAAATTTTATGTGGTATGGTGGTGCATGTCTCAGATGGCAAAGGCAGGTAGCTCTCTGTACGTTCAATAGAAAGAGCTAGCTCCTCAAGGGTCACATACTCTCAATCCATACAGGAACACTTGTTGAACTACAGTTTACTGAGTAATGACCTAGATCCACTGTATATGCAGGTGGCTCTTAGTCTTTTCCTCCAAATGGAGCAGAAGATTGTAGTGGGACGTGGAGAGCTGGATGCAGAACACACTAGTTTCTAAAGTTCTGAAGAACAGTTAATACCATGCTGGTATAGAGAGGGGAAGTTGACTTTAGACTTAGCTCTGTGTGGTATTTTTCACCTGTAATCACAGCATTCCAGAAGCAGGGGCATGTCGATTGCTCTGAGTCTGAGGCCACCGTGGTCTACATAGTAAAAGTCCATGCCAGCCTGACCCTAACTACACAGTGAGATTCTGTGTGAAATGGAGTTGAGGCGGAGGGTAGACTTCTAGATTGGTTTTTAAATGACTTAGTAGAGATGACAGCCTGTCTAAGCCTCGTTCATGGAGCCAGGAGTAAATCACTTTAGTATAAAGTTACTGTATTTAAGGAAATAAATCATCTGTTTAGCAGCTCCCTTTTATTGAATACCTGCAAGTAATCTTAGTGCCCTTTTGCATGTATTACTTCTAATTCTCCTCATATTAACCCTACCAAATGAGTATCTTTATCTCTAATATATAAATAGGAAAATTAACATTAAGTTTCATACCTTGGCCCATGCACATGCAAGCAACACTAAGTAAACTCAGTAGAATGATAGATAGATAGATAGATAGATAATAGGTATTATATAGACAGTTTTTTTTTTAATTTTTAAGACATGAAAGTAAGACAGAGGACAAGATGAGAAGTAGAGTTTCAAAGTGAGTATGAGGGACTTAAGAGAAGGAAATGGAGTGGTGATGTGACCAATATATATTATATATATATATATATATAACATATATATATGTTATATATATACATATATATATATATTTGCCAGTTGGTTACATATCATGGGCTCTAGGCTTGACTGTCACACAGGCACACACACACTGTACCATGGTAAAATACTACCACCTTTACACCGCCCCAACCTTGGTTTCTTTTCAGTACAATGAAAATAGTCATAGAATTTGAAGTGTAGTCCTTGAAATACAGTTTTGCATAATAACAGTTATGGATAAATAGAGCATACAGCAAAATTGAATACCTGGCTTGAACCAAATGCTTTATTATTTCAATTTTAAATAGTCCTGTTTGTAAGCATTAAAGATGAAGCTACAACTCTCTTGAAATAATATTTATTACTAAATCAAACAATATGGGGCAAGATGCAAAATCTATTCTCTAAGCATTTCTTGTTCTGTTCTGTCTCTACCTAATTAAACTATATATTCCCAAATGATGTAGATTTTGTTTCCATTGATTTTTCTGTAAACACAGAACATGTGTATGTTCATTCCAGATACAGAGTGCATCATGTGATAAGAAAATGGATTTATCGCTGAACATACCTGCAAGCCATCCCCCACAGGAGGTACAAATATACTTCTGTTATACTAAACTTGAATGTGAGAACAATATTAAAAAAATCTTTTAGTCAAAGCCCTTTTGTATAGCTGGAAAACTAAAGTCCAGGAAGCATTTCTAGCTAAGTAGACATGGCCGTCTCTAACCTGAAATCTTGCTCCACTCTCTCTTTGGATGGTGCTCTAGGGTAGTGTACAGGTAAATGATAGGTGACAATTTCACCACTGTCTTATAGCACCCTCCCACCTCTTACAGTAAGCAGTAAGCTTCTGTGGCTCTCCAAGAGTTATATCTTTAATTGGTCATTTTTATGAATCATTTTAAAATTATATATCCACTTTACAGGTTCATAAAAGTAACAGTACATTCAAAAGAGCATTAAAGCACACCACGAAGTTGTTTTTTTTTTTTTTTTACATTTGTTTACACAGCATGGTACATGTGGATGTATGCATGTGTGTTAAAGGATAACTTGCAGGAATCCATTCTCTCCTTTACTGTGTGGCTCTCAAGGATTACATTCAGGTTATCCACTTGGCTACCCACTGAAACACCACACTGACACACAATACAGCATCTAATTGGATCATTGTAATAAGCTAATTTTTTATTGGATATTTTCTTTATTTACATTTCAAATGTTTTCCCCTTTCCAGGTCTCCCCTTAGGAAATCCCCTATACCATGCCCCCTCTCCCTGCCTCTATGAGGGTAATAAGCTAATTTTTGATGAAACATTAAAGCCAGAGAGTTTCGATAAATTTTTGGAAAGCAGGAAGCAATTCAGTGACAGAGCTAAGTGTGAAGATCTCCATAGTTTCTCCAAGCATTTTTCTATGCCTTCAGGTTGAAAGAGAACAAGCATGTACTCTAAATCAATAGATAACCACATGTTCCTTGTTCATCAGTATGGCCACTGAACAGGTCCTCTGAATCATAATGGGTGTGTAGTTGTTTCCAGTACATAGCTGTTGCCCCATCCCTTCCATTTGAGTTGATAAAGACATTAAATTTAGAAACTGAGGAGATAGCTCAGTGGTGAAACACTCACCTAGCATGTCTGGGACCCTAGGTTCAACCCCTAGTAGAGAAAAGGGTGAAAAAGAAATTACATTTTTTGTGATGGTTTTATACCTTATTTCTTAGTTCTGTAATCTATAATTTATAAGTAGTTCTAGGTTTCCATTATTAATAAGCAAGAATCTAGAAACTATAGTCAGGTAATTTTAAAGACAATGCCTTATGTATACAACTCCCCTCAACCTGTTGGTCCTCTGTTTACTTTAGGAATCGTGTGGATCCTCTCTGCTCTCTAGAAACACTGGTTCTCCTGGACCCTCCAGATCCCTATCTGCTCCTCAAGACAAAGGATTTTTATCTGGTATGCCCATTTTCCAGTCAGCATGGTTACACAACCTTTTCACTTTCTTTCAAATTATACCCTTGGCAGACAGATGATGTGCATGGAACACATTTCTCATTTGCATTCATGATCCATGTTTTTAAAGTAACAAGGCTACATATGTAAAGGTAGCAGTAGCATGATAAACAAATATGTTTATATTAAAGGCACTCTATGGTCATGATGGAAAGGGTGTTTTTCTTAATCTCACAAGAAAAAAGAGAAATGCTTCAAAGTTACCATGTGTGTGTGTGTGTGTGTGTGTGTGTGTGTGTGTGTGTGTGTGT
>NC_034611.1:24828444-24832657 GCF_900095145.1 Mus pahari | reverse complement strand
CTCAGTTTGTAGACCAGGCTGGCCTCGAACTCAGAAATTCGCCTGCCTCTGCCTCCCGAGTGCTGGGATTAAAGGCGTGCGCCACCACGCCTGGCTACAAAACACAATCTTAAAGTATTTTTAATAACTGTGTGAGGGAGCTAGTCTTAGTCCTCGTTGACAGATTATGAACTCTCTGGATCACATGGCAAGTAGCTAGCAGATCCTAGACTTGAGTAATGCTAGGCTCTTTGACGAATACTTACTCTACCTTGGCGAATGTCACTCTACTCTATTATGTCATCATGAAGACTGTATTTCTGGCTGAAGGCGGACCTCTGCTTATGACAGGCATTCCATAAAAAGAACAATATGGAATCCAGAAGCAAGGAAATGGGTAACATGAGTAATTTAGTTTGTCTTGTAGATAGAGTGAAAACGAAAAGATAAAAGATTAAGGAGGATTTCAGTGGTATCGGCAAGAATTCCTAGGGACTGGAGAGAGCTCAGTGGTAGAGTACTTACTGTTGTTCCAGAGCTATCAGGCTTGATTCCCAGCACCCACACAGCATCTCAGAACTGCCACAACTGCAGTTCCAAAGGATCTGCCACCCTATTTTGGCCTCCATAGACACTAAGCATGCACAGTGCATAGACGTAAATACAGAACAAAACACTTATACATACATATATTTTTAATTAAAAAAAAATTAATCAGTTTTTTAAAAAAATCCTACATTCCACTAATCTAATTTAGGCTTTTAATTTCAGGAGGGAGTGACTCTTAAAGAAGGCTATCAGATACAAATTTTTGCTTAAGGAAGGTTCATCGTGGCTGAAATTAGAAACAAATAAATAAATCTATTGTTTGGGGGTGGGGGATGGGTAGGGCTAGGGCATCACAGTGCACATGTACAGATCAGAAGTCATCTTTTGAGAGTCACTTATCTCCTTCCACCGTGGTCTCTGGGAATCAGATTTAAGTGAAGTAAGTGCCTTGGCCCACTGAGCCACCATGATGGCCCTGAAGAAGCCACTTGAAGTCAAGAGGAGACTTGGAGTCAGGGCAGTTAAAAGGGAAAATAGGGAAGGTGGTGTGAAAAATTAGGGCGACTCCCTGACACCTTATGACTGCTCACCTGAGCTGAGGGAGAAGGCCATAAAGCTGAGTACTACGTTGTTAAGCTGGGAACACTCACAGCTGTTAGAACTAAGAACTGAAATGGGGTTTAAGGTTTAGGGTTAAGATGGATGATGATTATGATTTACATCTTTTTTATGTTATGTTTGTTTGAGACATCATCAGTACCCGTTGGGGAGGTGTTGTGCAGCCTCTGAAAATGTTGAAGGGACTGGGTGTTCAATGGTGACAGAAAGATAATTACATAAACTTGAAGGAGGATAAACAGTTGGAGCACTGAAATTGTTTTCTAGAGGAGAAAGTAGAAAACATATGTCAAATACAGATTTATTACACTTAAAAGTCTGTGTATGTGACATATATACATAAGACATATTTAAAGTGGAGAAGGAGGAATTCACAGGGAAGAAGTATGAGACTATGAGAAGATGGCAAACTTTATGATTTATAAGCATAGACCAGTCAAACACTAATAGTAAGGAAAAAAACTATTCAGTATGAATGTTTATTACTCTAAAAAGTATTTGCAGGGCTGGCAAGATGACTGTGTGTAAAAGTACTTCTCACCATGCCAGCAACCTGAATTTGATCGTCTGAACTCACAGGGTAGAGAGAGAGCTGACTTCTACATGTTGTCCTCTGACCTTCACACACACACACAAAATAAAAAAATATTTCAAGTATTTTCAGAACTGGATTTCTGAAGTAACTTCAATGACAGTGCAAAACTAAAGCTGTTAGAGCCTACTTTCTGTGTGACCCACCCATTGGTATTTTATCTAATGAAAACTCTCCCTGTAATGAACTGTTCTGTAGGATCACCTCAAGACTGCTCTTCATTGAAGGCACACCACTGTCCTGGAAACCACAGCTGGGATGGTATTGTTTCTGTACCACAAGGGGCAGCCTCCTGTGATCGCAGGGCCGCCTCGTGTTCCTTGGCTGTAATAAGTCCATTCTCGGTTGAGAGAAGTTCAGGTGAGTATATGCTGTGAGTTACACTGCAAATGCTGGTGTTTACCTTACAAGTACGCAATGCATAGATTCACCATATAGTACGTTTTCTTAGTTTTCATTCCGTACTTCAGTAAGTATTTGTTTAAGTAGGAAAGCATTTCCAAACTCGGTGCTGACCAAATGCATTCCAGGAATCTCTGACCTAGAAGGAAGTGGTAAGAAGCTGCATACTGTCAATGTTAATAAAGGTGAAGCTGTTTTTGTTTATCATATAGGCAGGTATCCTTTATATTTGAAACAAAACAAAAAGTCATTTTGCCCTACAACATAGCATATAAAAATATAATACTCTTCCTGGAAGGTGAATGGGGAGCTAAAACTTGAGTCTCTTGATAGTTCCTGGATAGTAGAAGCATTTTCAAATAATACTCTTCACACCGGCAGTCATACGGCAATGAGTGTTCTGCGTGTTCACTTTCCCACAGAATTATACTCATTGCCTATATGTATCCTCAGCTTGGTAATTCTCACGCATTGCTTTGCTGCAGAGCGCCCGCAAGCTGGTATAGCCCAGCAGTGGATCCAGAGTAAGAGGGAAGCCATTGTGAGCCAGATGACTGAAGCCTGCCTTAACCAGTCGCTGGACGCCCTCCTGTCTCGTGACCTGATCATGAAGGAGGACTATGAACTCATTAGCACCAAGCCTACAAGGACCTCAAAAGTCAGACAGCTGCTAGATACGTCTGACATCCAAGGAGAAGAATTTGCCAAAGTTATAGTGCAGAAGTTGAAAGATAACAAGCAGATGGGACTGCAGCCTTACCCAGAAGTGCCTGTGCTTTCCAGAGCACCGTCTTCAAATTTCCCTCAAAATAAAAGCTTATAAGGGGGCCTTCTTTGGGAGGAAAGTCAGTTTACAAATGGTTATTTATATTTCTGTTACCTGTATAATATTTGTATAAAAAAACATGAGAGTGTTAGACGCTTCACTGAAGGTTTTTGGAAGAGTCTCTTCCCATGACATTGCAGTATTTTTTTTTTTTTAAATTAATATAAGTAAAAAGTTTGCTTTATGCCGTGTAGTTCCGTTTTTATGTCAGTTTCACTACTTGAACTTTCTATGTAATAATTACATTTTTCTAGTATTAACAGTGCCTTAAAGTGGCCTTTGTTTCAGATGGAAGACCTTTTCACACTCACCTTCTCTGCGGATCCTTCATTATTACTCTAAAGTGCAGTTTGACTTTACATTAGCAGTAATTCAGAATCCCCTTTCGCCAGTCCCAAGTTCAGATCTCCAAAGAGTTACTCGTTTTTAAATTTGACTTACAAATTCTTTAGCAGGTGGTTTCAAGGAATATAGAGTATATAAAGAAGCGGAGGAGAGAAAATTAACACCTGCCAGCCGTGTACCTCTGCTTAACTTTTGCCTCCTGTCTGTCTCCAGAGCAAGCACCCATTGTGTATCCTGCGTCAGCCTGCTTCCGGCTCCTGTTAAGCAGATGCTGGTTGGGTAGAGGCCAACCTTTACTTAGCTATTTTCTTTGTAACACACCATGGTTTTTGAACTGAAGGGCACAGCGGGTACGCTCCTCCACACAGCTAACTCACTCCATTCAATCACCTCACGTCGGCCACGCCTCTCCGTGTTTGATTTTCCAAGCTTGCTCTTACCAACTTCACGAGAAGCAATAAAAAGGCAATACAGTGTGTATTCTTTTTAATCTTCTGGTTATTAGTTTATGTCAGTAAAGGGAACCTATATGAAGTGGATGCCTTTTTCTGAAAACTGTTTAACAGAAGAAAGTGAGAAACAGATTGATTTGAAAACTCAAACTTGCAAGACGCACCAGACTCATAACCTAAAACGATATGAATATATGGAATAAAAGGACTTAGATCATATGGAGACAATGAAATATTCCTTAATTTGAAATAAGAATTTAAACACCAGGGTTGGAGAGATGCCTGAGCACAGCATTTAAGAGTGCTGGCTGCAGCTACTGGATGGAACACAGGGTCCCCAATGGAGGAACTAGAGAAAGTACCCAAGTACCTGAAGGGGGCTGCAACCCTGTAAGTGGAACAACAACAGGAACTAACCAGTACCCCCGGGGTTTGTGTTTCTAGCTGCAT
>NC_034611.1:24803320-24827726 GCF_900095145.1 Mus pahari | reverse complement strand
TCTCTCTCTCTCTCTCTCTCTCTCTCTCTCCTTCCCTCTCCCCCTCACTCTCTCCTCTCTTTCTTATACTGATGATGTATGATATATGTAGATTGATAAAATGAATTTTCCCCTGTTCTTTCCTTTTGCTGCAAAGTCTACAATTCATAATGTGTGACCCGCTGTCTGTGGTTACATGCTTATAACCCACCTGTTGTTCTCCTGTGTGTGTGTGTGTGTGTGTGTGTGTGTGTGTGTGTGTGTGTGTTGTTCTCCTGTGTGTTGTTCTTACTGTAAGGAATACCTATGTATAGTCACCCAATTCACAGCCCCACAACTTTCTACATGAATAGAGTACACTGAACAATAAGAAGATGGTATCACTGGGCAGTCGTGGCACATGCTTTTAATCCTAATATTAGAAAGGCAGAGGCAGGCAGATCTCTTAAGTTTAAGGCCAGCCTGGTCTACAGAGTGATTTCCAGGACAGCCAGGGCTACACAGAAAAACTCTGTATTGGAACACGGTGCCCCCGCCTCCAAAAAAATCCCTATGGTGATAACAATTAAGATGAATCTTCAATAAGCTGTCCTCCTTTGGTGGTATTACTAGTCTCAGCGGATAATTTTCACTGTGACCTATACTGAATGTTTGCATGTCCTTGTTTTGAGGGAAATGATACCCTGTGCTAAGTATGACCAGTCAGCACACAACAAGGCCTGGCATAGAGTGGGCACTTTCTAAATAACTCTAGTGAATAGTGAAATAAAAGCTGCAGAACAGAGCAAGATGCTCACTTTAAGTCCTGCTTCCCAAGATGTATGCAAATACAATAGTAAGTAGAATTATTTTTAAGTAGAACAGAGATTCAGAACATTGTATCATTTGAGCTACAATTTTGTTTTGTTTTGAACCTTCTCATTAAGGAAAGGAGAAAGGCTTAATTTTGTGCCAAATGCATGTGTTCTTAATTTTGATCAACCTTATTAAAGAATTCAAGCACAGAACTTCAGAAACAATGCTCTGTAAGAATTTTCTAATTATTTGTTACCTTATTTTGAAAGAGAGTTTCTATCTAACAATGGTACTGTTTTTCTCTGTGACATAATATATAAAGTTTTATAGTATCCAAATAAAATGATAGTATAAGATATTAAGTATATGATAATAAAAACAGTTCATGAAAATGCCAGCAATCACTGAAATAGCAAATAAACGTTAAGACTCACTCACTCTAGGTCAGCACTGATTAGTTTCTTCTTTATCTACAACGATAGATAGAGATGGTATCTTTGTAGTACTTTTTTTGCTTATTTGTTTATTTGTTTGCTATGTACACCAGGCTGGCCTTAAACTCACAGAGATCCACCTGCCACCTACTAGCTTTGTAGTGCCTTTTATACTCTGCTGCCTACAAACACAGTCCAGAGACTAGCATAGACAACACGTAGATTATAAGAACTGTACATTTATGGCCTCTGTCTGTGGGACTGAGGTCAGGAATCTGTTTTAACAAACCATGTAAGTAGTTCTTATCATGGCTAGCATTCAAGGGGCTTGTTTGGAGAAGCAGTATGAAATGAGCTATAAAATAATTTCTCTTTAGGCTCACAGTTCTCTTTGTGACAGCTCTTTGATACATTTACCTTGCAAATGTACACTCTCTGAGATTTGGCTGGTAAAACCATTAATGTATTTACCCATGTTACATTCTCAAAGTAACATTGGTCATGTTGCATTTTGGAAAGATCACTTAAACGTGATATTCAGACCAGATTCGGTTCTACAGTTCAGCTCTTTAAGGTAGAGAGCTTCAGAAGGGACTAAACACTTCAGTCTGGAAAGCAGAGGACTAAGTTGATGCAGGAAGAGCCTGAGGAAAAGTTTTGTTTGTCTGTGAGTGGTTGGATAAAACTAAAGCTTTTTGTTTACACTTACCTTTATTCTCTGAGAATGTCCCGCATGTATACAATGAAATGTGATCCCATGGTCCCCATTTCCCTGCGAGGTTCCACTAGACCTCCCAAATTCTCCCTCTGCTAACCTTATGTCATATGTGTCTCCCACTAAGTGCTGCCCGTGGCTGCATGGGTATGGGCTTAGTGGGAACCAACCAGTGGCTGCTCCCTGTAAATGGGCTTAGTGGGAACCAACCAGTGGCTGCTCCCTGTAAGAATGATTCTCCCTGAGATTCCTTTCTATTTTTCTTCATTAATCTACACACCAGCAGCATTCTCGCAAAATACTATATTTTCTTATTTATGGAGAAAAGTTATGACAAATTGAGAAAGGAAGATTAGTTATTACTTATGTTGGGCAATGCTCACAAACATCTCTCAATTTTCAGAAAGTTTTATCACCCTCTATCTCATAGAGACTAATTTCCAAATTACCTCTTATTTTTCCTTTCTCAGTTGAATGAAATTTTTTCCTGTATTTTGAGACAGGGCTTGTCTATCCGTGGCCTGACCTGTAACTTCATTTATAGACCAGGTTGGTCTCAGACTGAAAGATCTGTCTGCTTCTGCCTCCAAAGTGCTGGGATTAAAGGTGTGTGCACCACACCAGGTAAGAAGTACCTAATTTTCATCTCAAGTACCCATATTCCTTGCGATAGCAAAATTCCTTCACTTGACCTCCCTATCTCTATTAATTTTTTTCCTGAAGATTTACTCCATATTGACTCCATTTTTGCTAGCAATTCTTTTCTAAATTGTATAAAATTTAAGGAGCCTTTTGGTCTCATCAGTTGCTTAAAATATAATGTCATATAACTACTGAATGGATTAAAGTGAATAGTTACTAAAATAAACAATTATGTATCTGATGTTCCAAGCTCCTTTATGAAAAAAAAAAAATGTTGCTATACCTGTATATCATAGTTAAATACTCCACTGATGAAGGGAACTTTAAAAGCTCTTCATTGGCTTCTCTCTACACAGTATCATTTGTACATTGCTACATTGATTTCTCAAGACTGGGCAGAGAGCTCAGTAGACAATCCCTCAACTGAGACCCCCTTCAAAGGTGACTCTTAAGGCTGTGTCAAGTTGATAGGTAAAGTTAACTCAGTCACTATAACTGCATTTTCTATTGTAGAAATTGCAACTTAGAAAGCAAAAATATATTAGTATATACAAAATATCAAAAGAGGTGTTGTACCACAATTAAAAAAAAAAAAAAACTGGGTCAGCAGTATTTTGCAACTCTCTTTAAGAAAGACAAATAGAAGAAAACTGTTTCCTTCTACGTGCCTTCAGTCTATTCAAAGTCATACTCATTTAGCCCCTAAGGGGACCCCATTTTCTACATGTGAAGGAATGGCAGTTGGCAAGGCAGAATTGATAAAGGTTTCACCTCACTTGTCTCTAGAGTGGTCCCAGGTGTATTAGGAGCAAACTTTTAAAGCAACAAAAACTTAGAATCTATATAAAATTGCAAATAGTTGAGGATATTATTAAGTGATCCTCCAAACTATTCACTAAGAACTCACACAATTCTGCTGGCAGAATCAAAACCAGGTTGGGTGCAGGACATTATTTCTGCTCATCTTACAGCATTTGAATAGAAGTAAGTACCCCTTCTGTCAAAAACAAGGCTCCCTTCCTGCACTCCTTGTAGGGGATTGGCCTCTCTGCCCACCACAGGCTCTCCCAGTCAACTTTACTGCACACTCCCTCCTAATCTGAACTTTTCCTCATTCTTTTTTTCCCCCATTTTCATCCTGATTTGTTTTTGTGCTATGCTTTCTAAGGTAAAAAGTTTAAAAGCACACTCTTATATACTATGCAGAGCAGAAGCAGATCCCACGAAACAGGCACATTTCAGCATGTGATTAGGTGCCAGCAGTGATTTCTGTGCTCTCGCTGAGCGTATGACTCTGGACCTTGGTTCCTCAGGACACATCTTCATTTTAAACCATTAGAGCTTATTCCATTATACAGATGCACCAATATTTAACGTATTTCCTGTTCATGGGTACTATACTTTTTACGACGTTCTTCTATTAGAAACAGTTCAGACCTTTCACATCAGACCATGGCCCAGTTCATCTCTAACTTCTCAGCAAAGGTCCTAGCCCTGGTAAGTGCTGCCATGACTTACTGGAAGCCTCTATTGGCCACACTATGTCAAGGTTGAGCTAAGTTCCCCTTATAATCCCTACTGAGCTCCCCCCAGTGAGTCAGAGAGTAAAAAGAGGAAGTTCAAAGTGCTAAAACACGTAGCTTCAAACCCTCACAGTTAAAGAAGATGTGCTGAATGGTTTGGTGGCCACCAAGGTGTGGATGTGGTTTTATATTGGAGAGATTATAGACAAATGTAGTATCATTGGCTATAATGTTTAAAGACAAATTACCATTTGGTTTTATTTGAGTTCTTACTTGAATGTTCTTAAATTACATGTAATGAGACAGCTATCTGAATTAAATAAAACAAACTAAACAATACAACCCAAGACAAATCCCAGCCTTAGACAGGTCACTATTACCATGCTCTCTAAGGCTTTGGAAACATTTTAAAACAGGGGGTAAAGAAATATGTAGGAGCTAGACTATAGCAAAAGGGATATAGAGCCTCATTCCCTAAACTGGATGTATCCATTTTACTTAGTAACACATCAACTGTAGGTCCCTGAGCTGGGCCCCACAAGTAGCTCTATCAACAATGAGTCAAGGAGTGCAGAGTGTTCGCGGGTCCTGCCTTTCCCTCTCCACTACTGGCCATCAATAAATTCTAGGCAGTGGCTGTTTCCCCCCAGTTGGGCATACTCAGCTGTGATGGACAGCTCCAAACCCACAGTCACATAAATGGCTCTGGTTAATAAGGGTGAGATATTAAATAAATAGATATAAATGTGAGAAAGAGGTCTGTGAAGATGAGGGAAGGTGAATAGAGGTAGTAGAGAAGTGAAAAGGTCAGTAGGCAAGGAAGGTCAGTGTGCATATATGAAATTGTTAGAAATAAAAGTTATCTTTATAAGCTCATACTAATAAACATATGAATATTCTTTAGAAAGCTTAAAATATTAGGAAGCATATCTAGGAATCGAACATCTTGGGTCCGTCCAAGACTAAGAACATTTTAAATGTCAGTGAACTTGAGCAAATTCTCTTGCATGGGTCCATATCAACTTACTTACTTGTCTTACCAGTACCCCCATGAACTGTGGCCAGGCATCGTGGGGATGCTGTCTGTAAAAGGTCTCATTTTTACATCACCCTAGTTAGTTGCTCCCTCATTCAGTCGTCAACCATTTAATCTGCCGTCTGTCTGAGCCACTCCCCTGAAACTGCTCTTGCCCTCAATGACTAACACATCCTCTTTGTTCCTAAAGCTAGGAAGCTTTCCAAACCAGCTCTCATGTGATGTGGCTGAACACTCCCTCCTTAGCTAGTTGTTTCACAGGGATGGAGGGTACCACCACCCTCTACACTTTCCTCCTACAGTGTAGTCCTTCCTCCCCTGGTCAAGGGCTTTAGATATTCTTCCTAGTTCAAGTTCAGTATGGACCTTCCTGTTTTTGGTGTGCTACATCATTTCCCTGACCAACCTCATCTCCCTTAAAGGTCCTGATAACCACCCAGACACCCGTGGCTCCCAAAGTCAGCCTTTTATCTTGAACTTCAGATTCACTTCCCTCTAGACCTGCCCATGTGACTACTCCATAAGAAACTCCACATTCCAAAGCTGACCTTGATATCCCTCACTCTCACATACATCCAAAACAGCTTGCTTCTCCTGTTTATTTTCCCAGATAACAGTATCACCACTCACAGACAAGTTTGACTCTTGTGATCCTCTGCTTTTGCTTTAGTCTACTTTAAAAAAAACCCTTCATCCATACCCATAAATCCCCCAGTGCTGTGCCTTCTATCTCCAAAGCACATCTTCATTCTGCAACCTTTTTCGCCCCTGCTGCATTTCCCTATCACTGATAGACAGTATCTCCTTACCAACTACCTGGTATTTCAAAAGTAAATCCATCCGAGGAATCTATCTGCTAGAGTAATACAGTTTAGGGGCTCCTCACTGTCTGTGAAATCTGAGTGTGCTGATCTCTTCAAGCTCAGGCCATATCACTTCCTTCCTTGTTCCTCTGAGGCTTGCTGACAGCATCTCTCTTCCTACATTAATGGATCCTTATGGTAATCTTTTCCTGGCTTCTTGCTCTTCAGTTCTCAACTCAATCATGTATCCTTTGAAAGGAGGTCCCTGGGCAACAGCTGAGTAGTTTCCCGTTACTCTCTCACATCACTCTGTGTGTTCTTTCAGTATTATACCTCCAATTATAAGTATTTGGTTTCATTATTTATTGTCTATAAGCCTTATTCTCATTAAATACATTCCATAAAGGTAGATGCAAACCATATCTATCTTAGTCTATGTATTTTTATAATGTAATATTGCTTGGTAGTTCAAAAAATAGGCATGTTTCCCTAATACAATTTAAACACTAGATCCAGGGAGAACATTGATGTCTATCTCCCCCTTTATTACCACTCTGTCATGGTCTTTCCCCCAGAACAAAGATCAAAGACCTCCAGATTCTGGCTTCTGCTTTCCTGGTCTTCTTTTCACTTCTGCAAATGCTTCTATTGTATCTGCTTCACTCAGGCTATCTGCTGTCCTCTGGGCTTCAGATTTCTGGGAGTTCTGCTACCTTAATGTTCTCTTTCTCTTTCAAGTTGAATCTGAAAGATCTCACCTTCTAAGTCTACCATTGAGCCAGCCAAGCTGGCCTGTCAGTCTCTATGGATGGAGTTTAATTTACTCAGTAATGAAAGCATCTCAGCCTAACCCTGGGACCCTGTTTTATAAACGTGATTCAAGTGAAGAATCTTGAGACAGAGAGCTCATTCTGGATCTCAGGCATAGATAGTAAATGGAATCACAAATAGCTATAGTAGACGGGAGAGGAAAATTGTATTACAGAGGAGAGGAACATGTGTCAGAGACACTTGGAGATGTTACACTGCTAACATTTAAGATGCATGAAGGAGCCAAGAGTCAAGGAATGCAGCTCTAGAGGTTGAAAGAGAGAAATTGATTTCCCTTCAAACGTGGGAAAAGGAGACAGAGTGGCAAACACCTTGACATTAATTAGCCCAGAGAAATGAATGTGGTGCTTTCTACCTCCAAAAGGAGACAAGTTATGTATTAAGTTACTGACTTCATTGTACCAATAAAACCTAATAAATCTGCCCAGTTACAATTTGAGCTCTTTACCGTACTGTTGCTTTCTATTAATCTATAACCATACATCCCTTCAGAACAAGCATTTCTTACTTCAGTAACTTTTTAAAAGCTGGCAGAGGTACTGGAGAGGCAGCTCAGCAGTTGGGAAAGCTCCTTGCTCTTGCAAAGCAAGGAAGTTTGGTTCCCAGCACCATATTGAGAGACTCACAACTGCCTGTAACTGGAGCTCCAGGAAAGCTGTCACTTTCTTTTGTCCTCTGTGGACACCTATACCCCCACGCATCATATACAGAGACAAACACATGCATGATTGAAAAAGAAAATTATTTACAAATATTTAAAATTTAAAGCTTAGTAGGGCATTTTCCACAAATGTGTATCTATGACATTTCTTGACCATTGTTAAATAAATTATGGCAAGACTGAACAACAAAACATGTATTCAACACCAACATGAATTATAGAATTGCTTAGTGTCATTAAAATGTGAGTAGAATATCTGTTTATTACTATATTTAGTAAAAAATTTTATATTATGAATGTTCTATGTATAGATATATGAAGTAATGATCTATAGGTGTTGGGATACTGATAATTTTATTTTAACATTTTAAGCTACCCTAAACTTCCCTACAATAAATAAACATTTGTTTTGTAATAGACAAATGTGTTATTTAGCCAAAAAAGAGAACATTTAAGCTGTCCTGGAGTCAATGTCACAGTCAGAGCCATAGACATAGCTCTGCTTCCTTTTAAGTGTTGAAACTCAGATCTTCATTCACTCTATGCAAGTACCTTTCCCATCAAGCGTTATCAGCCACAGTACAGCCTCTAGCAAGATACGCTCTTACACAGGATGCAAGAGTAGTCTGTATGTTCAATTCAAGTTAGTATAATTCATGAACCACTGGTGCTAATTAAAATGTTTCTGTTTGTGAAAAATTTTGTATAAGGCTCTTATTTCTGATATAAAGCAATGGGTATATACGGCTTGTATAAGCACAGCATGGAGAGAATGTGCCAGTGTTGGAAAAGTCAACAAAATTACTGTGCTGAAAAAATGAGTTCTACAACTTATTCTTTTATATAAAGTGAAGTTGTTATTGGCATTTTCACTGCCTGGGCACCTCTCATTTATTACTGAGTCCTGCGTTTCAGTGGGAATCAGGAAAGGCACCTCTGTCTTTAGGAACTTCCCATTAGAGTGAGGTAAATAGTGCCCACAGTTTACATATAAAATAATTATAACTTGTTATTAGATCATTGATGGCCAATGGGGCGGAGATGGTGTTGTGACTAATTGAGAGATTTACATTAAACAGAGTCATTGGGGAAGACCTCATAAAGGCAAGTCACAGGAACTGGACCCTAAGTGAGACACAACGTTCATACTATATGACCTGTTCATTATCCTAAGAGAATAAATATAACCTTGGATTTTAAAGGTTTTGAAAGAATGATAGTAACTGAAAATGGAGGCCAGTGGGATCTCTGCACTTAGGAAGGAGAAGAAAGCTGTTCTCTGAGTTCAAGGCCCATCAGTCTATAAAATAGGACTCTATCTCAAAATATTCAGAGGAATAATTGTAAGTGGAATAGAAGGAAAATAAGAGGAGGTGGGAGAGAAAGACAATGAGGCTTTACAAAAGAAGAAATGGTCTCTTACATAATCCCCATGAGAAAAGGAACTGTGTGGAGGGCTTCTAGACAAGTCATGGTATGGGGATTTGGGAAACATTACAAGAGCTGCTGTGTGTGCATATAGGCCACCAGAGGGAAACTGAGGAAAATGGTTGGCAGTGCCATCTAGTGTGGAGGTCCAGGTGGGAAACCATGCTGACTGGGGGAACTTCTTGATGGTGGAGATGGCAACTGGCAGTGTCCAAGTACATTTTGGAGACCTAACAGCACAAGTTTTGCCAATGTATTGGCTATGAAAATATAGAGTGAGAAAAAAGAAGCTGTTAACATGAGCCCTAAGGTGTTAGCAGTAAAATGTGGGTGAGTAATACTACTGGTTTTTGAGATAGAAAAAAAGTGGGACTAACCGGATGGGAAGTGAAAACATCAAGCATTGTGTTTGGGGAGTGCTGCGCATGAAACTGCAGCAAGAAGTCCAAACTGTGCAGCGCAAGGTGTGAGCAGATGAGGCTGAGCCAGGGGAGTAAGTCTAAGCCATCAGCCTGCAGATGCCATGGAAATATCATCCAATATCATGAAAATGGATCAGGGAGGCAGACAGAGAGAGCAATTTTTATAAGGTGTACTAAGATACAGTAGACATTAGTGACTATCCAAAAGTTAATGCAGAGAAGAGCCAGGAGATTGTCCCTTCTCTCTTATTATATACCTTGTCATACTGCCACCAACACTCCCAACACCAACACTTGACTTTCTGATCAAGAGTCAAGTCCAGGTAGAAAGACTATGACTGAGCAAAAAGCTCCCAAAAGAAGACCAGGAGACTGATGCATCATTTTCCTAGTAAGAAAAGTCGGCAGACTTCTGAGGAAATTACTACAGCTTTCTTTGCACTGGAATTAAAAAAAAAAAAAAAAAAAAAAAGATCCTTCATCACCTCAACCATTTCCTATCTGAAAAATCTTAACTCTCTGGCTGTGAAGCCAGCTTAGTGAATTAAAACACTTACCATGCAAGACTGGCAATCTGAGTTCTGTCCCTGAATTCTATGTCAAAAACCAGATAAGGTGGCTTGCAACTATATTCCCAGATCTCATCCTGTGAGATGGCACGTGGAGAAACGACAATCAATCATACAGAAACTCAATGCACAGCTATAACTGAATATTTAGTGCAGCAGAAACAAAAGGGGGCACTCTGCCTCAACAATATGGAGGAGATAATTGGTTCTGAAAATTATATTTTCATTTTCACTGTGTACCCCCACTCACATCACACACACACACACACACACACACACATGCATGTGCGAGCACACATATACATACACACACGGAGACATACACACACAATATAATACATATTTTTCAAAATCATGTTCCCTTTTTTTTTAAATGTCTAACACAAACTACAACCCAAACTCTCCCGACTTCTTCTCCCTAAATGGAGATTCCAGACTATATTTTTAATTATATGAGAGTTATTCATATAGTGTATTTTAATTATATTCACCTTCCTCCAAAATTCTCCCAGATCAAACTCCCCTGTTCTCTATTCACCCAACATTATGTCCTTGTTTTTTGTTTGTTTGTTTTTTTGGGTTTTTTTGTTTTTTGGCTTTTTTTTTTTTTTAAGCTCACCAAATTCAATTTGTGTTGCCCATGTACTGTTGGGTCTGTGGCCAGCATGAGCAACCACCAGGGACCACACTCTAAAGAAAACTGATTCCTTTGCCCAGCAGCTATCATCTACCAATAGCTCTTATCTAGGGGTGTGACTCTGTCTCACCTTCCCACTCTGTGGTCAGATTTTTGCCTGCTTGAGCTTACACAATTCTATTGAATGCTATAACAACCAATGTAAATCCCAAAACACAGCCTCCTTGTTGTATCTAGGCAATCATTTCCTTTTAATCATCTGTTATCTCTGAATTTTGCAGTCTTTCTACCTCCCTCTTCTGCAGTGATCACTGATCCTTGAGAGAAGGAATTCAGTACAGGTGCTCCATTTAGAGCTAAGCATTTTGTGGTCTCTTGTTCTTTGCACCTTATCCAGCTATGAGTCTCTGTTAAACACCTTCTACTGTAAGGATTTTCTGATGAGGTCTGAGAGGAGCACTACTATTGACATAACAATGTCATGAATAGAAGACTAGATACTATTCTCTTTGATAGAGTATTAGTATTAAGTTTGCCCCCAGGTCCTGTGACCTGTCTAGAAGCAGGTTCCTGGCTCTGATAATGGTGCCAAGTGTGAGTTCTATACCTTTAATGGACCTTAAATTCAATCAGAAAGTAATTGGTTGCCCCCACAATGTTCATGCCACTATTACACCAATGGGCATCTCTTGTGCGGACAGAAAACAGTCATTAGTGTAGCTTTCATTGTTTGTAGCTGGAAAAAACTGTTGATTACTTTTCTTCTTAGCATGCACTGTGAAAACTAGTCAGTAAAATTAAATTTTCCAGGAGAGTGTCAGGTTAATTCCTACATGTTCTGTGGTTCAAGTATGTGGTACCTTTGGCAACAGGGTCTAACCATCAAATTCTGGAGGGCAAGCAAGAGTATTGACAATAATGAAAATGTGGTACATCCTTTACAGAATGGAGTTTTATTCAACTATCAAATGAACAATATTATGAAATTCACAAGTAAGGTAACCCAGACTCAGACAAAGACTGTATGCTTTATCTTATATTTGGATGTTAGCATTGAATCTTGAGACATCTATGTTTCATTTGTATTGCCCTCGGTATTAAGGAATATAGTAATGGTCTGTGAGGCTATTGCTTTCAAGCAGTGGAGGACAGAATGCAGTGGTATAAAGGATTAAAGGGAAATAATGGAAGAAGGGTTAAATGAGGTGGGGACTGAGAAGTAACAATGGAGGAGGGAATATGTGGATTGATGAGTAACACTGAACACTATTTGAAAAAAGTCTTATGGATCCAGACAGTAGTGGCACATGCCTTTAACCCCAGCATTTCGAAGGCAGAGGCAGAAAGATCTCTGAGTTTGAGGCCAGCCAGGTCTACAGAGCAACTTCCAGTACAACTGGTGCTACACAGAGATCTTTGTCTTGTGGAGAGAGAGGTGGGGGAGCAGGGAAGGGACAGAGATGGAGGAAAAAGTTCTAAGAATACAGACTATCATAAAAGCTTCTTAAAATATATATATACACATATATTAAAATGTGTATAAATGGAGTTACCTTATAACAAAGTGTAATACTCCTAAGAGATACCACAGGCTAACAAATAAGAACCCCATTCCAGGAATGGATTAATTCTTCAGGAGTAAGATCCTATAGATGAACATACTTTAGACTCAGTGCACACTTTGCCCCATTGCATTGAATTGTAGAGCAACCCCGAACAACTAGACACAATGGTCAGTGCTTTCCAATGACATCAAGAGCACATCTTATGCTAAGGTCAAGTTTTAAAGACGAGTCTATGTTAGCTAGTCAGGTGCTCTGCTGTGCACACAGGTTGTCATCTGATTCAGCTCCTGCCCTATTCAAATTAGCAGGGGCAGAAGAGCTTGACCGGGGTTTCCCTAGAAGGAAGTTTGTAAATATGAGTTTTAAACCACATAGGATGACTCTTTGACTGGAGCACGCTTTTCCTTTGGGGGTTTCTAACCACATGTAGCTAATGATTTTTCTGCCTATTGAACTTTGGTTACTGTTTTAAAAGCATGTTGCTTTACTGATTTATAATGTGGTTAGATAATGTGGGTGTGGCTTATATGGTCAGGAGCTCTGGATGTTCACCAAAAAGATAAATACATTGGGTAAAATATTGTTTTATTTTTCTGTACTTTGGTAATCAGAAATGATATTCCATTTCTTGACATTATATTTTGATGTGACTTGTTACGATAAAGTGAATAATATCATGCCCTAGATTTTCGCAGGGGAAATTATGCTTTTCTAGGCTGTTAAACCTTAGTTTTTAATCTTAGTAAGATGGAATAAGAACTAAACCATTTTTGTACCATATCCAAGTTTTGGGGGGTTTGATATCCCCTACTCCAACCCCTGCTACAATTTCCTGTTGTCACCTTTCCATCCAGTGCCCTTGTATTGGCAATTTATAGAGCATGCCTGGTTTTAATGAAAGTCCTCTTTAACCATGATAAATGTAGACTGCTTCCAGAGACTCAGAGAATAATTTTCATATGTCCACATCTAGGAAAATTTGCATTTTGCTGTAATTATACTTGTACTCCATGAAAAAAAGGTGTAAAAATGCTTCTTTAAATATTCCTTGAACTTTAAAAACAAAAATAGATTTATGTAATGTGTTAGTGTAGAAGAAATGCAAAAAAATGAATTGTAATGAATGTATTTTCATTTCTATTAATTGAGAATTGTCTATACTTATATTGATTTGATTCACACACACCCTTTCCTAACTCCTTCCAGATTCAGTTCCCATTCCTCACCACCAAATTTCATATCTTTATTTTGTGTAAGCTCATTGAATCCAATTAATGTTGCCAACATGCTATTGGGCTTGTGGCTAGCGTCTAGAGTACCAGGCACCACATCCTTAAGGAAAACTGATTGGATCTCTCTGAAAAATAGATGATTATCTGTGGGGCAACTGGCTATGTATAGACTGCCTGGTCTCCAGTCAAGCTGAAGTTGTGAACCCCAGTGAAGCTCAGTGGTGGTGATTTTCACCTACATGGGATGGAAAGCATTCCCTCATGTCTCCTGGACCCCTGGCTCCTGTCGAAGTTACTGGCTCCACAGCCCCCACAGGAGAGGATCATGGCTTTTAGGCACTTACACAAGGTCCCAAGCTTCTGACCTTCAGGCTAGACTCCTCCCAGTTACCTAGCAACAGCAAGATAACAATCCCACTATAAGAGGAGCTGCTTGGCCCCTCCTCGCTCTCTTAAGCTTTTACTTTCCTTACTCTTGCCCTCTTTCTCTCTCTCTCTCTTTAAGCTTTCTTACTCTCCAGCCTTTCTTTTCTCTCTCTCCTTTTCTCCCTTCTCTCCCCTTGGCCATGGCTGGTCTCTCTCTCTTTCTACCTTTTCTCTTTTCCCCTGCCTTTCTACAAAAAAGCTCTAAAACCATAGATTGTCTCTGTTCATGAAGACCTGGACTAAGGACTCTCACCTATGTGGGAACCTCTCACCCTCTGCCCTCTTCCCGTATCTTTGGGCGAGAGTGTCGCCCTGGGCCCCTATTCTGTTCTCAACTCCTCTGCCATATCTAGTGTGGGATTCCAGAAACTGAGAACCTGGTACCCCGGGGGCTGCCCTTTGTCCACGCCCCCATTGTGTGGGGTTATGGCTTCAAATAGCCAGATGCTCACCTGGGGCTTCATGGAAAGCGTCTGTCAGTCTTCCTATGTCTTCCTATGTTCCTGGCAAGAGCACAGGAACTCTGGCCAGATGCAGGCTCTCTCCCTCCTCCCTCTTCCCCTACACCCACAGCCTCACAATTATCAACAGCTTCTCACCTAGGAGTGTAACTTCCTGTCCACCATTCACTCTCTATGCTAGGATTTTTCTGTCCTGACTTTGCACAGATCCTGCACTACCACAAGTACAGTGAGTTCATATGTGCAATTACCCTGATGGGTCCAGACAACAAAACAATGATTTTCTTTTAGCTCTCCATTCCTTCTGGCATTAACAATCTTTCTTTCTCCCTCTTCTGAATAATCCCCGAGACTCAGAAGGTGGGATATGATAGATATGTCCTATTGAAGTCCCTTTTTCTCTTAGTCTGTGCACCTTGGTCAATGATGAGCCTCTTTTCATCATAAAAATAAAAAAAAAAAGTTTCCTGAATGAAGTTTGAGAAAAACGTGATCTATGTGCATGACATAAGCCATTAGGACTCTATTTGATAGAGTATTAGTAGGGAGTTCTCCCCCAGGGCCTATGACCTATCGAGCTACAGGTTCTTAGCCATGATATTTGTGCCCTGTGTGGGTTCCATACCACGGAATGGACCCTAAACCATAAAATGACTTGTTAACCCACAATGTTCATGTCACGATTGCACCAACAGACATGTCTTGCCAGCACAGTCAGTCATTTTAGTCTTCTGAATTTCCTGCTGAGTAAGATTGCTGACTCTGTGTCTCCTCTGACTGCGTGGTGCAGCACTATGAAAGCTGGGTGATAGTGATGAAGCTTCCAGGAGAATAACAGATAATTTCTTCATGTTCTACGATTCAAGTATATGATAATCCAACAATAGGGTCTAACCATCAAGTTCTGGATGCCAACCAAAGATAATGGCAAATATCTTAGAATATTTTGGTTTCTATGACACCTCACTGGCCAATAAAAGTAAACCACTCCTACCTTTGTTGTTGTTTGTTTGTTTGTTTGTTTGCATGGCCATTGCTACTCCATCAGAAAGTAACTACGTATACCTTACGTATTATGTAGTAACTCTTAATACATCAGCCATGAAATACTCTATAACTAGCACAGCCTAGTTTGCTGTAATTTCTTTGAAATTATATCTTTTTTCACTAGAAACAACTGTAGAAATTTCACATGGGGTTGCAGAGGGAGAAAGAGTTAGATATATTTAGCTTTACTAACATCCTGTGTACAGTCTAATAAGAAAAAGAGTAAATGACATATAATTGCCTTAAGAAGCGTTATCTACATTGTTGTTTTTCTTGACTTGTTCCAGATGTACCCTTTACCCTACAGGGAATGGAGTGATAAATCTTAAACTGATTCATTCTAGAAATTGCTAGTAAAGCCTAACATGGATCAGGAAATATTCTAAAGTAGAAACGCAATGAAAACATTGAAGTTTGCTATCTTCAGGGGGCTCAAGATCTAGTGTAAGAAGACAATAATGAAAAACAAAATAAGAAATGGGCAGATGGATTTAAAAGAGTAGAATGCCATCAGATGGTGATCCATGATACAAACAAAACCAAAGCACAACGATCGGTTTCAGAAGGATTAGGGGAAGATGAAATTACTGATTGTGAAAACGGTTAGTTACCCTACTTCTCTGACTGACCCTTATGGATTTACTCAGTGAAGAGAGAGAGCATATGAGCTGAAAGACTGAGGGAGGAAGTCTGAAAATGGAATAAAAGCTTAAAGGGAGCTGAGCATCAAATGTTTAAAAGATCAACAAGAAAGTGAATCAGGTTCAGGGGCTAAGCGCTGAAGCCAGAGTAGTAAGTAGAAACTAGAATTGAACATAGGTTTTGTTTTTGTTTTGTTTTGTTTTTTTAAGTATTTTCTAGTATGTACATTGGATTTTTAAAAACTGAAGGACAGGTGAGTGTGAGCAAGCAGAGGCTGACAACATGTCAGGTATGTGAGCATTCTGTAGTCACTGGTCTCCTCATCCATTCCCCACTCACTTCACATGGTTAATTTTTTATGATAGTTTGAATAGGTTTGGCCCCCATAGACTCATGAGTTTGAATGCTAGGCCAATACGAAGTGGCAACATCAGGAGATGTGGGCTTATTGGAGCAGGTAGGGCTTCATTAGAGGAAGTTTGTCACTGTGGAGTGGGTTTCTGAGTTCTTAAATGCTCTAGATAGGCCCACTGAAAAAGAAATCCAATCTCCTCCTGGGTGCCTTCGGATGAAGATATAGAACTCTTAGCTCCTCCAACACCATGTCTGCCTGTGCCCTGCCATGCTTCCTACCATGATTGTGATAGACTAAACCTGTGAAACTGTAAGCCAGCCCCAATTAAATGTCCTTTATAAGAGTTTCTGTGGTCATGATGTCTCTTCACAGCAATAGAAACCCTAACTCAGCCGTTCCACTACACTATCTTTAAGTTATTCCTTCATGCACTAATTCCAGCAAACCTTTCCTGAGTCCACACCTTGGAAACACTGGAACTGCTCTTCCTGCTCCCTTGGGGCAGGGTTTCCCACTGTGAGTCTCAAATGCATTTGTCTCAAGCTTCCTTGAAACTATAAGCTAAAGTACTTCTTTCTGCTCCAGAGCCCAAAGCCACAATGCCACACAGTCTCTTCTCAGTGCTTGTTGAACCAAGTCTGGGAAGACAAGGGCTAACAGATGACTCTGAATCTTCAAGATTCTGGGGAAGAACTGATGTCCTTGCCAGGAAAAGAATGCTAAGGGAGCCTAGACTAAGTGAGCAAAAGCTGGATTTTGTGAATGCTGTTACTTTTCCTTTTTCTTTCCCCTAGAGAATTACCAATCCTTAGCAGCTTAAAACAACACGAATGTGTTACCTCCAGTTTTTATAGGCTAAAAGTACAACAGACATCTCACAGGGATAAAATGTAGGTGTAACTGGGCAGTATTCCTTAGCAGGCGTGAAAGAGAATTTGAGTCTGCTTGCCCATTTTTGCAGTTTCATAAGTCACAAGACCAAGGTCTTTTTTTTTTTTTTGTCAATGAAATGTTTTGTCAACATTTAATTGGGGCTGTCTTAAAGTCATAAGACCAAGGTGTTTTTTGGGTTTTTTTGGTTTTTTGGTTTTTTTTTTTTTTTTTTTTTTTTTTTTTTTTTTTTTTTTTTTTTTTTGCATTGCAGCCAGCAAGTTCCATGGGCTGAATACACTCACTGGCTTCGTATGGCCTACTTCTAAGTTCAAGGCCAATAAAATCAGAGAGAATTCATGTCACACTTCCCATCTCTCCTGCCTCTTCATTAGAGGACTCAGGGAATATCTCTTTATATTAAAGTCAGCAACTATTAACCATTCACAACCATAAGTACTCCAATTCAACATTTTCATCATAACTTGAGAAATTCATGTTCAAGGACCTAACAAAAGGGCACAGATCACAGAGGTCATAATCCTGCCTACAACACTGCATTTATTTCAGGATTTTGTTCATTGCTCAGCAAGAATAAGGGGACACCTTTTTTATAACAGGAAACTTATCAACTCTCTGTAGCTATAACTATGCCATCTGATAAAACTGAATATAGTTGACTTTTTCAAAACAAAGACCATACTAATTATTTATATTCAGGATGACAATTTCTTAATGGAGTAGAAAAAAATGAAGGGAAAAAAGAAAGAAAAAGAAACTCTGGCAAAGCTTTTTTGAACTATAGGGGGAAATCTCCCTTTTGCCCACAAGAAATTCTTCATTTGGATGTATTACTATTAATTATCAAATTTTCCAATGGTGCAAGATCCCTCACATTGTTTTTTATTCTTAGGAATGTACCTTGGTCATTTCTGTGGTCATTGTGTCTGTCATGGATTGACTGACTAATGTGGTTTATGACATCATCCTAGAAAGGCCCCCCTCTCCTGAAAAATTACACTGTTGCTGTGTTAGTTTGAAGCATCCTACTGGGACTTTCTACAGAGAATTTTCTAAGAGAAAAAATTCATCCCTTTTTGTACTGGGTCAATGAGAGTCTCATAAAGATCAAATGTGTGACTACAATGGAATTTGACATACGATTACAGTTTGGATAAGTGCTTCCCAAAGGCCTGTTTGTTGAGGGACTGATTCCTTAGTAGTAGAATAGGATGGACCTTTTAAGAGGTGGGACTATGGAAGGAATTCCAATAGAGTAGGAAATATACCCTTGAAAGAAACATTGGCTACCCAGTCCCTTTCTGTCTTCTTCATGACCACTATGAGAGGAGTAGCTTCCTGTTACATGCTCCATCATAATGTACTGCCATGGCATAGGCTTCAGAGGACAGGCTAAAATAAACTCAAAAGAATATACCTCTCTGGACCTGGTGCAACTTTCTCCAAAACTGACCACATACTTGGACACAAAGCAAATCACAACAGATACAACAAAATTAAAATAACTCCCCTGATTCTATCAGATCAGACCCTCACTGAGTCACACTGGATCTCAACAACAGAAACATCAGAAAGCTTGCAAACTCAAGGAAACCGAACAAAGAAAAGGAAGCAAACATATCCAAAAAGAGTAGATGGCAATGAATGATCATATTCAAAGCTGAAATCATTAAAACAGAAACAGGAGAACAATGCAACAGATCAGTGAAACGAAGAGTTGGTTCTTTGAGAAAATCAATTAGGATCAAGAGACTCTTTTTCAAATTAACTAAAAGGTGGAGAAAGAATATCCGAAATTGTGCCTACCTTTGCAAGACTTGAAGGTTTAGAATAGAGGGATATTGGGGGGCGGGGTTACCCTCTCAGAGGAGAAAGGGATGGAGATGGGGGAGAGTCCCTGTGAGGAAGAATCAAGGGGACAGCGTTTGATGTAAATAATTTAATTAATTAAAGAAAAAGAATGGCAAAATTAATAAAATCAGAAATGAAAATTACACTCACCAAGAAAATGCAGAGAATTATAAGAACATACTCTAAAAACCCTATACTGCACTTTGGAAAATCTAAAAGAAATGGATCCTTTTTTGATAGCTACCACTTACCAAAGTTAAATCAAGATCAGTTAAATTGTTTTAAAAACAATTTAAACAGACTGTCAAAGAAGAGTTAATTCCAATACTCCTCAAATTATTCCATAAAATGGAAATTAAAGGAGCATTGCCCAATTCGTTTTATGAGACCACAGTTACCCTGATATCCAAGCCACATGAAGACTTGACAAAGAATTACAGATCAACATCTTTTACGAGCAGAGATGCTAAAATACTTGCACACCAAATCGAAGAACACAGCAAAAAGATCATCCACCATGAACAAGAAGCCTTCTTTTCAGAGATGCGGGGATGATTCAATATAAGAAAATCAGTAAATATAATACCCCATACACACGAACTGAAAGTAAAAAGACCCACATCGTCATCTCAGTAGATACAGAAAAGACCTTTAACAAGATATAAATCCCCTTCATGATAAAAATCTTGGAGAGACTAGGGATACAATTGCCATATCTAAGTATAACAAAAGCAATTTAGAGAAAGCAGAATAGCCAATACCAAATTAAATGGAGAGAAAAAGCAAAGCAATTCCACTAAAACCAGGAATAGGACAAGGTTGTCCACTTTTGCCATACCCATTCAATATAGTACTTAAAGTCTTAAGCTAGAACAATTGCAAGGGTTACATCTCTAAGGAGAAAGGTTTCCCATATAGAAATGTTGGACTCTGAGGAGAAAGGCTTCCTCTATGGAAGTGTTGCAGCTCTGACAGGAAAGGTCTCCCCAATAGAAGTGTTGTAGCTCTGAGAGGAAAGGTGTCCTGCAGTCATGAGCCAAGGAATACCACAGAGTCACACTGCACAACACACCTCACACTAGAGATTTATTAAAGAGAGGGTGGCTATTTCTGCTCAGTCAAGAAGCAAAAGGGACGTGAGCAGGAGACAGGCTTTATATAGGGTTTCTTGTGGCTCGAGTTTTCCCAATAGAGATTTCCAGGGTGGAGACTGGTGAGATTTCAAGGCAAGCCCATGTATTGGTGGAATTTTGAGATCAGGAACTGGTGAGTTTGGGGCGTAGGGTATTTGTGGGTTTTCGAGGTCAGGGATTGGTAGGTTCTCAGGCTCCAAAACTGGTGAATTTTCAAGCACAGGGATTGGTGGGGTTTGGTGAGCTTTAAAACCCAGAAGTGGGCTTGGACCTTTTACAGTACAGCACAAAGACAACTAAAAGAGATCAAGGGGATACAAATTAGAAAGTAAGAAATCAAAGTATCTATATTTACTGATGATATGATAGTATATATAAGAGACTCTAGAAATTCCACTGGAAACTCTTACAGCTGATAAATTCCTTTAGCAAAGTAACTGGAAAAAAATCAATTCACAAAAATCAGTAGCCCTCCTATATAGACGTGATAGATGATCTGAGAACAGATAAGGAAAACAACAACTTTTATATTAGCCTCAAATAATATAAACTATCTTGGTGTAATTCTAACCAAGCAAGTGAAAGACTTGTATGATCAAAACTTCAAGTCATTGAACAAAGTAAAGAAGATATCAGAAAATGGAAAGATCTCCCATGCTCATGGACTGGTAGGAAGATTTTAATTCTAGGTTCTTATGTCTGGTCTTGTCTTCATTGGACAGGCCTTTGGTCCTGGGTTTTTTGTTGCTCTCTCAGGGTCTTAGAAGAATATGGTGGCTGTTTGTTGTCTGGTAGGAAATGTGTCTGAGATCCTGCTATTCATGGGCACTGGGAGTTCAGGGTAAAATATGTTTCTAGGTTTGAGAACCTGATACTTAGGAATGGGGAGTGGTTACAGGTAGGCTTGGGGTGTGTGTGTGTGGAAATGTTAGCCATAGGAGGAAGGAAAGCAGACTGTTCTACCAGGATTTGCTTAGTCCCCTGAGAATGGGGTCAGAAATTGAGGATTGGCCACTAGCAGGTAGTCTGCGACAGTCCCAAGGATGAAACTGGAGGGTTGGATATAAAGGACAGAGAGACTGAAGAGCTGAAGCTCGCCTACCTGCTTCGCTGCCATATTTGTTTCTGTGGCAGGCGTGGCTGGCAGGTTCCCAGGGCATATCTGCTGGAGTTGTAAGGATTAGTCAAGATTTGTCTACAGGAGATGGGGGCAGAGTGTCAGGGGAGGCTATAGCAGGTGGTCTGCTGTAGAACTGGGGGTTGGATTTGGAGAAGAGGACGTGAAGATCTGCACTTAGTCTATCTGCTTGCCTGGCCTACATCAATAAAAGGTTGGGATTTTATTTTTTTAAAGACTTAATCATGCACAGTACACATTTTTAACTCCAGTACTATGGAGGCAGAGGCAGGCATAATCTCTGTGAGTTCAAGGCCAGCCTGGTTCACAAAGCAAGTCCCAGGATAACCAGGGCTACACAAAGAAACCCTGTCTCTAAACAAACAAACAAAACAAAAATTAATTATTCACATTATCCTACTTGCTATGGGTTCCTGCAATGAACGCCATGACCAAGCACAGCTTATGGTGGAAAGGGTATATTTTTGCTAATTGACTATAATCCATGACCCAGAAAAGCCAGGAAAAAGGCTTTTAGGTAGGAACCTGGAAACAGGAACTGAAACAGAGACTACAGGGGAGCACTGCTTTGTAGCTTCCATCCAAGATTATACTCTTTCTTTTATAACCTAGGACTACTTGCCCAGGGTTGGCACCACCCACAGTGGGCTAGGCCTCCATCCATCAATTAACAGTCAAGAAGATGTTCCATAGTCATGCTCACTTACCAGCAGTGTAAGAGAGGCGATTCTTCAATTGAGGTTCCCTCTTCCAAGGTATTTGATGCTGATCACCATGATTTGCCACAACACACAAAATGTCCTAAAACTAGGAGCCAATTGCACTCCTCTTTTGATATATATATATATATATATATATATATATATATATATATATATATATATTTACTTCTATAGTTGGAAACATTTCAGATTGAATATTCCTAGATTTGTTCTCTAATTTCCTAGTTTTATAATGAAGATAGTCTAGGGATACTGAAATGGCTCAGTAGGTAAAAACGTGATGGTTAACTGTCAACTTGTCAGTAACTAGAACCATCTGAGTCTCAACAAAGGACTTGATTTTATTGGCATGACCTGTGGGCATGTCTATGGGAGATTGTATTAATTAAGTTAATTTTGTGGGAGGTCTCAGCCTAATGTGGACAATACTATTATTCCCTGATTTGGGGCCTTAGACTGTATGAAAATAGAAAAAGCTAAATGATTCTTGAGCCTATGTGGACTCATTTCTCTCTACCATTGACTGAGGGTATAATATGACCAGCTACTTGAAGTTTCTGTCTTAACTTCCTTACAATGATGACCTGTCATCTGGAATTGTAAGCTAAAATAAACTTATTTCTGGCCTTTGTCATGGTGTTTTATCAACACAATAGAAAGGAGATTAGTGAGACCTGAGTTTTATTCCCAGATCCCACTATGGAAAAAAGGAACCAACTTGTCCTCTGACCTCCACGTTTTACCAGCCACACACCATATAAATATCATCATCACCACCACTGTCATCATCATCATCATCATCATTATCATCATCATCATCATCATGGAAAGTTTACCCTTTTAAATAAATAGATTCTAACTCTCAGTATAATGAAGGGAGAGGAAAAAAAGGAAGAAACATTTTTGAGGTCTACCATGTCAACACATTGTGGTCTGATGTTCCTTTATGAATGTAGTGTGTGGTATTTGAGAGAAAGTCAATCTAGCTAACTATTTGCAACATATATGGTACTATGGTGCAATATACTTATGTTTTGTTGTCCTTGAGTGTCTTGGAATTCACTGATAGTTTTCTACATATTTTCTACATACATATTATCATCATGGGTCCAGGGTTGCCACTGTCTGTATAATTTATCAATGTCTTAAACAGCCTTGAGTCCACTTCATTTCACTTTAGATAGAGCTAAAGTAAACTGTAGGTTCTCAATAACTTTTGTTTGGTTTTGGTTTTGATTTTGGTTCTGGTTTTCAAGACATGGCTTCTTATGTTGCCCTGGCTGTTTTGAAACTCCCTATATGTGTTAGAACTCTGAGATTTGCCTGCTGCTGCCATCAGAGTGCTGGAATTCAAGGCATATGCCGCCACTCTCAGTTCTCCCAATAACTTTCCAATATGTCTGTTTTCCTATCTTCTCCTCTCTCAGAAACTTAGCAGTAAGATACTTAGCTATGTTCAATGCACACATCCTATTATTACACTGGCCATATCTTGTACTAACAAATTGAACTTATTAATTATCATATTATGGGGCAGGAGGGGGACTAGACATCGTCAAAGCTGAGCAAAGAGAAAACAATAGCTTCTGACTTCAGTGTTTATCATAATCAGCAGCCATACACCTTGATGACTTCTCATTTTTATCAAAGCATTTCAGGAATTTCAAATGGTTAAATGGGGACTTTTTTATTCTACCACTTTTGACTTTGCCTGAACACAACCCACACTGAATGGCTCAGCCTTCTCTGGGATGTGAGAAAGCATGCAACGGCTCTGTCACATCACACGCCTCACATAGCTGTCAGTCAGGATAATACATAACCACATAATACTGTGGGAAAGTGCTGACAGGACCAACACGAAAGGGCACGGAGCCACGTGATGAGCACCGAGAAGCAGGCTGAGCACTCCACGTTCACGCACACTGTGTTTGCATACCCCCACTTTCCCAGTCTGCCCACGGACACTTTCCTGACTGAGCATGACAGTGCTTTTGCAATTTGCTAGACTAACAGTGAGCAGGCAAAAGCTTTCAGAGACAAAGACGATATTAGGTAATGGGCTGGCTTGCGTGATTTTAAGTTGCTGTTTCTACTTCAGAATCATGAGTAGCGAGTGGTGATGAGCAGTTCTCAAAACCATTTGAGGAGACTATTTTTATCGAAATAAACAACTAGCCTTGCTCATGCTGTTTTACTGTAACAACTCTGTGAAAACTGGCTGCTGTTCAGAGAATTGTCATCCTTGTCTTGGGGCTGAGTGAACTAGATCACTCAGAGGGCTTTCATGGGGATTTATCCAAGACCATATGCCTACCCACAACTCTACTCACATCTGTTCTCAGGCCCTCTGATTCCAGCTTCTGTGACCTCTCTGTCACATCATCTTTCTCCACACTAGTACTGAGTGATGTAGTCAGCGTTTCACTGAGGAAAACTCCTTTTTTTTTTTTTTTTTTTTTTTTTTT
>NC_034611.1:24802612-24803281 GCF_900095145.1 Mus pahari | reverse complement strand
TTACATTTCCTGTTGCAGCACATTGTACTGTCTGCCCTAACACACCCTTCCCCTGACTCCTAGTAAGTGACAAAAGGAAGCAGCGAACACAGGCAAATGTCAGTCCTATTTTAAGAAGGAGCAAAGTACAGCCACATTTCCAGAATATCTGTCTGGTATCATTAAAACACGGTTTTCGCATGCATTTGCTAGGCTCAAGAGAAGGGCATATCCTCTACAATTTGAGAATTGGCCACTAGACTCTGTTCTTCTGTTAAATTCTGTTCAAAAATCTGATGTGTGTCTTATGAAACAATGATTGATTTAGGATTGTCCTGTTCTGTCCTATTCATGTTGTGTATCCATATACCTGAAAACATTTTGTTTTTATGTATAGTTTTCAAATAATAGAGATACAGCTTTGTGAATGTGTTTTCATTTGTTTAAACTACGTTTTATTCAATGAGGGGGGTGGGTATACATGTGTGTGTACATGTGTATGTGCCGTGTCACAGAAGTAAAAACAACTTTCAGAAGTCAATTCTCTCCTTCTGCCCCATAAATCCCCAGGACCAAACCCAGATTGTGAGACTCAGCAACAAGCACCCTTTCTAGTGAAATCTCTCACTGACTCAAAAGGATTACATCTTAAAACCTTTGGAGTCTCTGCAAGACCCAACAGTCTGGATC
>NC_034611.1:24780853-24802592 GCF_900095145.1 Mus pahari | reverse complement strand
TTTCGGGATAGCATTTGAAATGTAAATAAAGAAAATAAAAAAAGAAAAGAAAAAAGAAAAGAAATGAGCAGCACAAGGAGTCCAAACCAACACTAAACCTCAGATTCTCTACACTCGACCCCTTTTGATGGACAAGCCAGACACAAGGCCACTTCTGCTCCTCTGACTTGCTATTAGATACAGAGGAATTTTAATTCAGCAACATGGCTTCTCTGGAGCGGGATTACATACAAAGAGCGAGGTCTGTGTGATTCTGATGGAATGCAGATATGCCATACATCTTTAATTCCTCTGGCTGGAATACAGATATGTCCTCAGTACAAACCTTTAAGTTAAAACTAGTTTGTAGAAAGAAGCAGATATGTTTGAAAAGGACATCTAATTGAGGGGCAGACAAAGTGACAAATCAGAGAAAGAGTTGACAGCATGAGTCAGAGATAGGACACCCTCAACTCTCATGAGAACAGCTCAGGAAAAGGAAGCTATTTAAGAGCAGTATAGAGAGAGCATAAGTCAGTTCAACTGAGTGAAGTTGATTGAACACAGTGCAGTGGAGTTGCATTCATTAGTGAGTTCCTGCACAAGCATTTGAAGTCAGGGAATAAAAAGCCAGAAGATTAGAACAAATTGCCAGAGTTAGTTTGAGGCCAAGCAGAACAATTCAATGAGAAGCCGAAAGAAGCCAGATTAGATCAGTCAGCGTGGAGAGGAGTTTGAGCCAGAAGAGCTGAATGGAACCAGCCAGCCAGAGTTCAGAAAGAACTAGAAAGGGTGAGTTTATTCAGCAGTAAGCCACCAGGATGACAATTATATTAGGTGAATAAAAGATAATTTTATAGTTAGGGTTGGCCATGTTAATAATTGCTTTCCTCAATAAATATGCTTGAAAAAAATCCTCTCTTCTGCCTGCATACTTATTCTCATACCATTATACTTTCTGGTTCTTTTTTAATTCTTTTTTTCTTATGCTCTCTTGAGAATGTGAGACTATGGAAAAGTGGAGTGGGTACAGAGAAGCTCATTTTTATCCTCAAGCATTTAATTTGCTCCTTCTAACCAAAAATAATGCTCACATACATTTGGCTAAATTCTGTTTTAGGTGTAATTGAAAATATGAATAAAGAAAAAACATCTCATAATCCTTAGTTCAATAAGTTTGGGCCTTTATTGTAATTCCAAGTCTGAATGATGGAAATTTATTTTTATTAATTTGAATTTATGTTTTGATATCATTATCAATTAAATGAAACACAAAGTGCTATTAGCAACTAAAAATTTGGTTTTGTGCTAACTAGCTTTTCACATATGAAGATTTATTTCCATAAACCTTTAAAATTGAATTTTATTGAAAACACTTATTTTGCAAATATCAATGGAGGAAATTTAAATGTTTCTTCTGTTGATCTAGTTTGTCTTTGTTTTTAAAATCAGTGGATTTTGCCTTTGAGACTCTCAGACACAATAATTTATCATTCAGTGAGAACAGGGTTTTGGGGGGGGGGGTTGGTTTTGGTTTGTTTTGGTTTGGTTTTTGAGATGAGGTCTTACTACATATCCATGACTGCCCTGAAACTTGATATGTAAACTAAGCTGGACTTGAACTCAGGGAGATTTCTTCCTACCTCTGTGGAAATCAGGTTCAAAGTTGTATAAAAGTAAGTATATACACTAACAACAGAATGTAGGTGAGGACAGACATGTATAACATACATACTCAATGAAGATTAAGAGCAGGAGAGAACTATGTTTAGGGAGAGTTTGATGGCTGGCTTTGGTTATCAACTTGTCTAGAATAGAAGATGTCTAGGACTAGTGAGATGGACCTTGTCTTAGTCAGGGTTTCTATTCCTGCACAAACATCATGACCAAGAAGCAGGTTGGGGAGGAAAGGGTTTATTCAGCTTACATTTCCACATTGCTGTTCATCACCAAGGAAGTCAGGACTGGAACTCAAGCAGGTCAGGAAGCAGGAGCTGATGCAGANGCCATGGAGGGATGTTCCTTACTGGCTTGCTTCCCCTGGCTTGCTCAGCCTGCTCTTTTATAGAATCCAAGACTAACAACCTAGAGATGGTCCCAACCAAAAGGGGCCACTCCCCCTTGATCACTAATTGAGAAAATGCCCCACAGCTGCATCTCATGGGGGCNTTTCCCCAACTAAAGCTCCTTTCTCTGTGATAAATCCAGCTGTGTCAAGTTGACACAAAACTAGCCAGTACAGACCTCTAGGGTGTCTTGGGGGAGTTTCCAGAGAATTAACACATGAGACAATGACGGAAAGCAAGCAACTGCCTTGAATGTGGGTGGCACCATCCAGTAAGCTCACAGCTCAAATGCAAAACGTTGGACTATGAGGAGCATGAGGTAGCCAGGACAGGTGTGCAAGCTACCTTCCTCCTGAGCAAGTGCACCTGCTCTGCTCCCACCAGCCTTCCTCAGCCAGTCTACATTCATTCAATACCAACTACTCTTTTAGGAACCTTTGAGGCCTCCAACAGAGACTGTGATTGCTAGGGCTCCCAGTTGCCTAGGCTGAGCAGCAGCTGAGCTTTCTGCTTCCACACTGCGTACTACCAGTTTCATATCATGTATGCTATTCCAATAAATCCCCTTCATAATTCACATATTGATTCATACATACATACATACATACATGTTCACATACGAACATGCACACTTATGTATTTCCTTTTGCTTCTAGCCTTCTGGAAAACTCAAACACAAAGAGAGAACCTAGCCAGCAGTTACAATCCAGAGTACATGGAGGAGAACAGTCACTCAGCTCTGCTGATCAGGAAGGCTTTCCTGGACAATGTTGGGTTCACTGAGTTTAATGAATAGAAATTGTTGCGATGGTCAGGGAAACAGATCAAAAAGATAGCTAATGAGACGCCATGTAGGAAACAGCACTGGAAATGGAATGGATAGTTTGCACTTAACTAGCAGGCAGGGAAATGGAGGTTGGTCTTAGATAACATACACACACAGCACTTAGTCTTTTCAAAAGTGGGTCACATCATTATCTAATGACCTACAAATGTGATCTCCTTTTTCAAAGATAGTAATCGTTGTAAGCTTTTAGCATCACTCATAATGCTTGCCATGCATACTTTCTGGCAAGTTTTCCAAGTTCACATCCTTTACAATTCAAGGAGGAAGGGAAAAACAAACAAACAAAAACACACAACCTTTGTGCATCAGCCTGGACATTTTGAAGGAGTATTCACCATCCGGGCCTGAGTCCAATGCTCTGAGAAACCCTTCCTTACAACCCTTATTATGAAAGCAGCCCTACCCCCTACTACCCAAAGCTACTTGCATCCTATCTTTCTGTCCTGCTGTCTCTTAGGATGTCTAACCAACATTAAAATGTGTACTTGTTTGCTTTGAGTGATCTGCTTCTCAATGAAACTCAGTGAAAACAAATTAGACACAACTGTGTCTCAGCATCTAAAAGGTTTGCAGGTATTGATTGGATGCATGAATAAATGATGGCCATGAGAGTGAGCGAGCAGAGTGCTTGTGATCACAAGATACAGGAGTAGTCTAAGAGCTTTTCAGGGTCACAGCAAGCCCAGAGTTGGACATAGAAGGCTAAATTGGTTAAGATATAAGTAGAAATCTATAGAGAACTACAGTAACACTACCTTTTTATAATACAGTAAACATAGCTATATACCTTATGGCTATTTATAAAAGCATATATATATATATATATATATATATTTCATTTTCATAACTCAATAACATTTTTTGTGTGTTTGTTTCAGTAGGCCTTGGTATATGAGGCATAGTATTGACGAAAGCATCTTTTGGTTCATGAACTCTTTTTTTCTTTCTTAGATATTTTCTTTATTTACATTTCAAATGTTATCCCCTTTCCTGGTTTACCCTCCACAAACCCCAATCCCCTCCACAAACCCCCTATTCCCTCCCCCTCCCCATGCTTCTATGAGGGTGCTCCCCCACACATTGACCCACCCAGTCCCACCTCACTGCCTTGGCATTCCCCTACACTGGGGCATGGAACCTTCTCAGGACTAAGGCCCTCTTCTCCCACTGATGCCAGATAAGACCATTCTCTGCTACATAAGCAGCTGGAGCCATGGGTCCCTCCATGTATACTCTTTGGTTGTTGGTTTAGTCCCTGGGAGCTCTGAGGGGTCTGGTTGGTTGATATTGTTTTTCTTCTAGCTCCTTCAGTACTTTCCCTAACTCCTCCATTGGGGTCCCCATGCTCAGTCCAATGGTTGGCTGAGAGCATCTGCATCTGCATTTGTTAGGCTCTTGCCAAGCCTCTCAGGAAACAGCTGTATTAGGCTCCTCTCAGCAAGCACTTCTTGGCATCAGCAATTGTGTCTGGGGTTGGTGTTTGTATGTGGGATGGATCCCCAGGTAGGGCAGTCTCTGNNTGGCATTTCCTTCAGTCTCTGCTCCACACTTTGTCCCCATATTTCCTTTAGACAGGATCAATTCTGGGATAAAAATTTGGAGATGACTGGGTGGCCCCATCCCCCAACCAGGGGCCTTGCCTAACTAATATGGTCCCTGCAGGTTCTCCCTCCCCTTTGTTGGGCATTTCAGCTAATCTCATCACCATTGGGTCCTGGGAGCCTCTTGCTTTCCTGGCATCTGGGACTTTCTGGTGGCTACCCCCAGTTCCCCATCCCCCATTGCTACACACCTCTGTTCAAATTCCTGACCCTCTGTATATCATCCCCATTTCCTCCCATACCTGATGCTGCCCCCCCTTTTCCCCTTTCCCTCCTCTATTCCTCCCAAGTCCCTGCCACCCTCTACCTCCTGTGAATATTTTATTCCCCCTTCTAAGGACTGAAGCAGCCACACTTCGGTCTTCTTTCTTCTTGATCAGCTCATAAACTCTTAAATCTTCTGCTCCCTTTCTATATTAAGTTGTTGATTATATGACTAACATATTTATGGGAAAGCACCATCCTCAAAACAAGGCTAATCAGTGCGAGCAAGATACATGTCACGTGATGATGCCTCGCTACATTGTTGAAGAATTTTTCCATGTGTGTACTATGGTAACTAACTGATTGGACAGAGACGTCCCCCCAGGAAATTACTGAAGCACATTTCTGGGTATGCCTGTGAGGCATTTTTGGACAAAATTAACCAAAGATGGGAAGTCTGACCACAAAAGGCAATAGTATTTTCCATCCCATAGACTTGGTAAGGTAGGACCAAAGGAGACAGTGGAGAAAAACATCAGCATAGTTACTCTCTCCCTCTTCCCCTGGCTAATGGGAGTTCAGACACATACCCAGTCACACTGACTGAGACCTCTGAAACTGGGCAGATATAAAACCTTCTTCCCAGAGGCCCCTTGGTCTTGCAAACTTTATATGCCCCATACAGGGGAACGCCAGGGCCAGGAAGTGGGAGTGAGTGGGTAGGGGAGCAGGGCGGGGTGGGGGAGGATATAGGGGACATTCCAGATAGCATTTGAAATGTAAATGAAGAAAATATCTTATAAAATAATTTAAATAAATAAATAAATAAACCCTTCTTCTCTTAAGTCCATGGATATTTGGTCACACCAATTTAAAAAAAAATATTACATCTTTATGTATTATAGCTATGATATTTTTAAGACAACAATTTTTTTTATTTAAATTAGAAATAAACAACTTTTTGCAGAGCTAGATTCCAAGTGGCGCCTTCTGTGCACCTCAGTATCCCTGTCAGCTCTGAAGCCTGTGTGTGTATGGCTCCAACCCCACTGACGAACTCAGTTTGCGCAACCAACAGCTGCTATATTTTGTTCGTTTTAAATAAAAGGGATACCTTTTAATAACTTTTTTAAATAATTGTTTTATCTATTATTTCATATACAGGAATTTATAATTAAAACATTTTCTAGGCATGGTAGCATATGCCTTTAATCCCAGCATTCCAGAACTAGAGCCAAGCAGACCTCTATAAATCCAGGACCCCAGGCAAACCAAGGATAAAATTGAGACTGTGTGTCAAAAAACAAAACAAACAAACAAACAAACAAACAAAAAAACAGAAATGAAAAGACTAAGTAAGTGCAAGAATGTTATCTATGACCTCATTTGTAACAACAAAAATAGTAGCAAAAATAGGTCCAACTTGATGGAAAATCCTGTAGCTTTCAAAAATCATATATCTATAAAACATAATGTTTGTTATCTGAAAGAATACAATATAACATAATATTTATAGTACAGTAGTCTCCCTATTTATGATGAGTATGTTCTAAGACCCATAGTGGGTGCCTAAAACTGCTGATAGCACCAATCTATTTACTTTTTTCTATGTATTTATATGTGTGCTAAGACATAATGTATAAACATGCAAAGTATAAGATGAAGAGCAAAAACTAACAATAAGTTACAACTGTGTGTTTTTTGTTCATAATCTTTCATCCACAGCACATAATTTCTTTCTTTGTTAAATTGCAAACTTTCACTTTCACATTTTCATTTAAAAGAAGCACTTTGGGGGAGGGGAGACAGCAGTGGCTCTCTTCCAGAGGAACTGACTCATTGGGCATCTCACAACCTTGTGCAACTCCAGTTCCAGGGGGTTCATTGCCCTCTTCTGGCACCTGGCAGTCACAAGATGCACAGACATACATGCAGGAATAACACCCAACATATAAAAAAAATAAAATAAAATAAAATACACCGGGCGGTGGTGGCGCACACCTTTAATCCCAGCACCAGGGAGGCNGGTGCAGGCGGATTTCTGAGTTCGAGGCCAGCCTGGTCTAAAAAGTGAGTTCCAGGACAGCCAGGACTACACAGAGAAACCCTGTCTCGTAAAACCAAATTAATTAATTAATTAATTAATTAAATTAAAATAAAATTTTAAAATAAAGTATGAAAAAGAAATCAACCAAAACCAAAAAACCTTCTGCCTTCTTTGAGCAGTAGCTAAATGGCTGGAATCACTGAACTTATACTTTGGAGCAAGTGTTAAGTAAAGTAAGGGGATCTTGAATGTATGAACTTCAATACCCTAACAGTTTACCTGATAAGCAGTGTGGTGACTCAATAAGGGTGGACTGGATCACAATATGACTGTGCTGGACACAGGGAAGACTCTTGTTTCAGGCAGGTCGGGATGGGGAGCCTTTGGATTTTATCACTTTCTAAGAAAAAAAAAAGAAGGGGGTAGACAATTTAATACTTGGAATTTCTCATCTTTTGATTTTTCTGTTTAGTGCTTTTATATGAACGTGACATGGGGCCCAGCATCTGGAACACTAGAAAGTAAAACTATGGGCAAGAAAAAACAATTCATGGTCTTTTCCTTTTTCCTTTTTCTTTTGTCTTCTTTTCTTTTTAAAGAAGTGACTAAAAGCTTCATTAGGAAACTTATAAAAAGAGGCTGAACTATTTACAAAGTAGGAAAGCAGGAAGCAATAGCATATCATATAAAACAGGGAAGAAAAGAATGAACAAAGGATAGCTTGTAAAGAGAACAGATGAGGTAATGAGGTGATGGGGTAATAGAGTGGAATAATAAATCTGGAATTTTCTCTGACGCCTGGGCTTCCAGAGTCTGTAGACAGGCAGTAACTTTATTTCAGTCCATCGACTCTAAGTGCATAAACTTTAGAAGTACCGAGATGGCCTGCTGTTCCTGTCACTGAGCCCACTGCCAAGCTTACTGGAAGCCTTCCTACTTTGTGTGGTGGGGTTGTGTAGTTCACCTCACTCACCTTGGGCTGCAGATATGACCTTGTTTAGCTGTCCCTGCGTAATGCTTCATTCTGTCGGTCGGTCTGTGAACGCTATGAAGGCCAGCAGGCCCTCCTGCTGCCTCTTGCTTATTGAGATTATCTGTACTCCCTGATTAATGTTAAACCAGAAAAAAAAAAAAAATGCTACTGCTGATCCCAGTCTCCTTCTAGGCAGATGATTAAGGATAGGAGAGATATGCTCCTTACATGCAAGGCATGAATAAAATTTTAGTTTCACATTCCATTCCCTCAGTGCTTTTCATGGTCAAGTGCAGATCAAGTGGAAGATTTCAGGCCTAGGAGGTATCTGTGTCATGAGTCATGCCTTCCAATGTGCGTTTAGTAGGGTCACGTTGTATGCCATGATCAGCTCAGACTCAGTCCATGAGCAAAATTAAATTTCTAAGTCCAGACCACTGTTTTTTTGGTTTGTTTTTTTTTCTTTTGTTGTTGTTGTTTATCACTGACATACAAGGTGTGACTATGCCGTAATGTTGAACAAGTTGGTTATAACAGAAGCTGTAAGTACCTCTCACTGAGCAGAAAAGTAAATAAGATTAGGAGTAGAACCAAAAGAGAGGGCTCTTGGTGGCTGGAATTGCTCTTTCTTTCTCTGTTCTCCCTTGAGGCCCACTGTGCAAGCTCTCTATTTAATGTTACCTCCTCTCCACACTGACACAATCAGCTGCTTAATTGTCTCTGTCCTACATCTTTCTTGGGAGTCTACTTAACTTTTTTTTTTCTTTAAGAGGCCTTTATATTTACAAAGACTTTCTAATAATAAATCCAACAGCTGCCTCTTTTGCTATTTCACTATTAGTCAGGGGATAGCAACCAGGCAAAGAAAGCAAATGCCTCGTATGTAAAAATGAAAGGATTTCCCCTTTCACTTCCCTTCAAAGCCTGTACACACACACACACACACACACACACACACATACACACACACACACCTCAAAGTGTTTAGCAATGCTTCCAGAACAATTCAGAACTTCCTCTTTCCTTTGTAGATGAAGCACATTACCCACCAAGTGATTTTATAGGGTTACAGTAGCCTTAGAAGTTGAAGGCTTAAGCCCCACCTCAGGTTTCCCAGGTAAAACTAGAAAGACAAACATCTGCTTTCCCATAAATTACCTTATGAGAAGGCGATGGTGGCTGGGCTTTTTCTCAGGCCCATTAAGACAAAGCTAGTTTTTCCTGTTCAAAAGAACAGAATCAAGGTTCTAACTCATATCCTGGGTGGAGACCCAAAATCGTAGTTAATACAGACGGGCCGATCCATCACCTGCTTGAATGTCCACCACCATGACCAGTCTGAGTTCAAAAGCCAGTGGAAAGAGAGATTGAGAGGCTAGGAAAAGAGTGAACATACAAGGACCCACAGCCAGATGTGACATACTTTACTCGATTCAGGCCAAGACCCCTCATCTCTGGTCTCAAGGGCATATTTATAGATACAGAATCCTGTAAAAGTGGCATTTTACCTGAAACGGTTATATAATAAGTTACATTGTAGTCCTATTTACTGCTAGCTCATGGTTCCCTGCACATCTAGTTAATACTGTCTTGGCTGACTTATTCCAAGTACCAATACCAGAACAGTGCTGTCTAAAGGTGATTGATAAAGCCTTTTATTTCCTTCATCGTCACCCCAGGAAACCTTAGTCACCTGAAGCCAAGCTAAAGCAATAGAAAGCATGAACATCCCCTTCCTTCCCAGAAGCCATGCCACCACCACCAGGCTTGCAGACTTTCTGTCAGGGGAACTATGGGACCCTTACCATGCAGCCTGGCCACTTTTTCTGAGTCCTCCCATAGCCTTCATGCCCTTTGTTTTTCCTTTTCTTTGGCTATTGCCCAAAGCTCGGGCATGTTTTCTCTGACATTTGCAGACTTCTCACTAGGCCCACGTTTGCTGCACCACCCCTTACCAGCCTCCATTGCAAAGGTCTCTCTCTCTCTCTCTCTCTCTCTCTCTCTCTCTCTCTCTCTCTCTCTCTCTCTCCCCCCCCACGCCCCCTCTGGCTCACCATTCCATACAGCTGCTGAGGTTTCCAGCTTGCCTGCCCTCCTATGATTCTCTTAATCTTTAATAAATTCTCCTTAGATTTCCTCTGGAGTCTGTGTCTATATTGTTTTACTAATAAGACTAAAAACCCAGAAATGCAACCCCTGTTTCCTCACTGATGTTAGAAAATCACAGACATGGAGATTTGCAAAGAAGAGCCAGGTGTGTTGGCATATGCCTTTAATTCCAGTACTCTGGAGGGAGAGGCAGCTGAGTTCTAAATTAAAGGCCAGCCTAGTCTATAGAGAGTTCCATGACAGCCAGGGCTACCTTTCTCCAGAAAACAAAGTGAGGGGAAGAAAAAGGAGAGGAGAGGAGAGGAGAGGAGAGGAAACAGACAGAGAGAATACATATACATATGTGACCAAGCACATAAAAGCCAAAGGTCCACTTTTGAGTGTCTCATTTGTTTCTTGAGACAGGATTTCTCACTGAAATCTGAGAACACACATATGTATATGAGCTGAAATAAGAAGATTAGGAAACAAGACTTAAAGAAAAAGAGAAATTTCTTTGGAAATCCCTAACATCTTTCTTTGAAAAACTCTGTAAACAACTATGGTGAATCACCCAACCTTTGAGCTATTATCCAGCAGATCCCTTAAAATGAGGAACTTCGACATTTCAGCAGAATAACACGACATGAGCTTTTGTCGTGATGCTTCATTATATTTCTAAGTAACCTAAGTGTTTGTCATAGAGGCTGTTCTTGAACCAGGCTCCATACCAATGGCATCCCTGCTGACAGAAACAAACATTAGAAGTGGGTTTTCAGAGATCTTGCTGTGTCTAGTGATGTGACTTTTGCCTAGGCCTTCCTTGCTGTCCAGACTTTTCTAAGATTGCTGTCCTTATAGATTAAAGTGTAGTGGTTCTCAACCTTCCTAGTACTGTGGCCCTTTAGTACACGTTGTAGTGATTCCCAACCATAATGTTATTTTTATTGCTATGTCATAACTGTAACCTGCATCTGACTTACAAGATATTTGATATTCGACCTCTGTGAAAGGGTCATTTAGCCCAAAGGGTTCGTGACCCATAGGATGAGAACTGCTGGATTAAAGAGTATTAAGTGTAACCATAATTAATAAGTCCAAATATAGCTTTTAGAAAGAAATAAAACATGTCCATTCAGGACCTCATATGAAGGCATTAACTTGGGTTGTCTGACTCACAGAGACATAGAAGGTCCTGTCCGCGATGTGCAATGCATGCGAAGAGATGATGGTGTTGCGGAATATCAGTGATGGAGGAAGTATGGTAGCTTTACACCACCCCTCTTTTCTCTAAGATCACATGTAGTTAGAGGAAAAGCCTAGGAGTTGACACGGTTCCAGGCTAACTGACTACTGGAGGAAGAAAACAGAACAGTCGCCCAAAGCATCACAAAGAACCTAGTAGAAACCCACTGCACTATGTTATGGTTCAAATGTGAGATGTTCTCCAGAGGTTCATGTGTTTGAGCTCTTGGTCTACAGCTTATGGTGTTGAAAGCATAAGCTTCAAGTGGGCTACCAGCCATTTGCAGGTTATACCCTCTCCAGGCTCCTGTCTACTGTCTGATTCTTGTTCTATGCCAGAGGAGGAATCTCCACCACATTCTGCTCCCCTTACCCCTGAATGTGAGGAGCTGTGAATGAAAACTCCTGTAAAGAGCTTCTGTGTCTGCAGAGACCGATAGGCTGATTAGAATTCCAGGTCTGTGGGGAGATCAGAATTTTATGGGTTCAGAGGCTAATTACTCCATCTTGATCTAGTTTTGCCTTCTAGAATAGCCATCCATGCCTTTCCCCAGTCTGTATCTGAACTAACACCTCATGATAATAAATAAAACACTCTTAAAAGTTATTAACTTGGCAGAACACTAGCTTCCATCAAGCCAAGAGCTGAGAATGCCGTCAGATAACATCTTGGACCTAGATCTATCTGTATCTCTGCTGTACCCACTAATGTATTTTAAACTTGCTTTGATTTAAGACTCCTTTCCTGATGTAAAACTATAAAAATCCTGTGACACTGCTGTCATGTCATGTTGGAACACGGAATTGAGGTAACCTAAATCTGTTTCCCTGGGCCATGGTCACTCATAATGGCTCCAGAAGAATCTGTTATCCCCTTTAAGATGAGAGCTGTAGTTGAGAGAGTGAAATTTTTCTCTGAAATGACAAGTCAAGATGAACTTTCCTCTTAAGCTGTCTCTATCAGGTATTTTTAACATAGAAATGAGAGAAGTAACTAATGTACCTGGACGCTTTCCCTGAAGTTTGAGAGTAAGGACTATGTAAATGAAAAAGTTAAATACAGAAGTGTGGAGAACATTAAAAAGCTGTATCTTTACTGAGGTGGAACCCATTTATTACCCAAAAGTTTTAAAGTGCAGTGTTTTAATGTTAAAAGCACAGAAAAACACAAAACAGGAGTGTTAGAGTTAAGCACGAAAAAAATATTATTTACAGTTTTTATTTGTATTAATAGAACCATTAACTTTTACCAAACAGAAATGTACCAAAAAACAAAATCACAAATCACTAATCGTCTATATGTATTTCACCTTGCCTACGGAGATGTCTTCCTGGTGCTGATTCCACATAGCTGGTCGTAGGATATGAGGCTCTATCTATAGCAGGCGAAGAGTTGGGTGTTTGTGTGCACTCTGTCTCCATGCCATGTGATTTTAGAAGGAATTTTCATCCTGAAGATTTCTCAAGTGCCCGTGAGGCAAATCTAATTAAAAGTAGATGTAAATGTCCTAGAAAACACAAACTTGTATTCTATATACTATTTTCTTTTTTAGAGATTTATTTTCTTTGTGTGTGTGTGTGTGTGTGTGTGTGTGTGTATCTGTCTGTGACTGTGTCTGTGTGTGTACAGCAGAATGTCCATGGAGAGACCACGAGATGCAAGGTCCCTTTGGGGTTGGAGTTACAGGTGCTTATAAGCCACCCAATATGGGTTCTAAAACATTAGACTATAATTCTCTGTAAGAACAGCCATAACTCATTTCTTTATTAAGGCCTACTTTCTTTATTAAGGTGAAATCTAGAAGACAGAGTAAGTGACCATTTTAAAGTCAACAATGAAGTCACTATTGGCATATTCACAGTTCTGTATAAGAATGAAGGCACTATCAGCGTATTCACAGTTCTGTGTGACAATCAAGTCACTATTGGCTTATTCACAGTGTTGTGTAACCATCACCTCTAGTTTCGATGCAGCCTGAGAGAAGACTAGTAGTCATTAAGCAATCGCCCTCTATTCTTCCCTCCCTCTGGTCCCTCCAACCACCTTTGTACTTTCTCTAAACATGGGTTTGTCTGTCTTGGACATTTCACACCAATGCAATGATAAAAGTGTACTTGCTGCATGTTCCAACCCAGCCATCACATCGGTTCTCCTCTCTCAGTTCCTTCTTCTGTGCCTAAAAGTGGAGTCTCTTCTCCTAGCCTGTCAGATCCCTTTAAAAAAGAATGTTATGCTGATGAGAAGAAAATGGAAGTGCAGTAGCTTATCTGAAAGAATGTTGCAACCAGAGAACACTGTGTGGATGATAGACTCAGAAGGAAATTGTTGGTCTAGACTGGGGTGTGTCTTCTCAACAGAGAAGAGTTACCACACAGCGGGCAGTGACTCCTCAGCAGTGGGAGCTATGACGTGAGGTGCCTCACTGACACATTCTTTGGAATTTGCTATCAAACTCTATATATCTCACTATTACTCATGCTTTCACATTAGTTCCTTGTCTGTGTTAATGTGCTTGAGCTATCAGCATGCCCTGGGGAGTTACTTTAAAACCTTTAATTTCTCAAAGCACATGCGCAAGAGCTAGAAGTAAAGGAGTCACATCAAGAATAAAATGAGATTCTTGGAGACCTTAATGAAAAATACAAAGAAGGCCAAACTGTAAATGACCCTTGACTTCTGAAGAACCCTTCAAGGTTGGAGACAGTAGACAAAAGGAATTCCCTATTGTTAGTGATGGTGATACAGTATTTAATAGGAGGAAAATTTGAGTTGCAAAATGGTTCTCTTAATTGTATTCGTTTATTACATCTAAAATGCTTCTTTTCTATTAAGAAAAGATCTCTAATGGAAACTTCAAAGATTCAAAAGATAAAATATATATGTTTAGAAGGAACTAAAGTCCCATTGACAGCTGAGAAAAGACAAGGCCATATAGTTATTTTCATTGTTAAAGTAAAGAGCTCTGAAAGGATTTACCCACATCAGCCACAAACAGTTCTCAGTAACCTGCTGCGATTCAGACCAGGGACAAACAGCTGAGATGCACATTTTACATACCAAAGCAAACCTGGTCTCCAGATTCCCCCAGCATCTCTCAGTATCTACATGTTACAGGGCTACTGTGCCCTCTCCCATGAACATTCAAGCCCATGGGCTGGGCTTCCCATTTCCCAGTGGTGTCTCCCTCCCTCCCTCTCTTGCTCTCTCACTCTTGCTCTCATTCTCACTCTCGCTCTCTGCATTTTCTCTCTCCCTCCTGAAGTATGCTCTTTTTCTCTTTCACTTCCCCATTCCCTATGTCCCCTCTCCGCGGTGACTTCCCTGGCCACTTCTGTGGCCTCTTTCCTTGGGAGGGACCAGTAAGCCAGCTCAAGAGTACTTTTATACACTCTAATCTGGATTGTATTGTCTCATTTCACTGGCAGAGAAATAGCTTACTACAATAGATAACAAAGAATGGGGGAGGTACAAGAGAAATGAACAATGGCTGTTCTCATGAAAGAACAGGGAAGGAATCCTCTTCTAGGAACCATTCTCTGGGTGAGGTTCCTGAGAGCCACCGTAGAGCTCACTGATAATTGCCTCTGTAGAACAGAACTGTTGATTTCCCACTAAAGTTGCCTGAATCAGAACATGCATTCACCCTTCTTCCTAAATCCTATAGATATGGCAGAGGAGGTATGTTTAATAAAATAAACCTAGTAAGTTTTAGAAAATTTAGAGGGGCTTTTGGAAAATCATGAGAACTTCATGGGCTATATTGATGCTGGTACATAATGGCTAAATGACCCCAAGTCCATAAAGAACTTTGAAGGTAAAATATTTTCCAACAGAATTATGCAGTCACCTCACAGTCAATATGTAAGTTGGGATGTCCATTGTCTGCGCTGCCTTTGGAGACCATATTGATGTCTACAAGGCCGGCCCAGGCTGCCACTGGGGTCCATACTGGTATCCCTGACCCATGCTGCCCCAGAGGCCCTGCTGATGTCTGTGCCCTGTGTTGCCTCCAATGACTTTTAGGATGGTGTCTGTGGCCCACACTTGGCAGAGGCCCATGTTAATGCCCATGCTTTGGTATTCTGTACTGTCACTGGAGACCATGCTGAGGTCTGTAGCACATGCTACCAACAGGCTGTGGATGTCTGTGGTCTGTGCTGTCACAGGAAACCTAGTGGAAGTCCATGATCCCTGCGGCTGCTGATTGTAAATGGCAGGGAAGGTTTGTCTGAATGTCTGTCTGTCTGTCTGTCTGTTCGTTATTGCAGTGGTATCAATGACTGCAGACTCACAGTTAAGAGAGACATTAAAGGCTTCTTTGACATCCCCTAACCCCACCTCCCAAAAAGAGTAACAGCCTAGAAAGGAAGCCATCAAAGAGAACTCTTAAGTTTTATGGCAAGGATGCTGAAATGTAGCTCCCCACAATTTATGGCTTCTGCTGGGCGTAGGTGAGGAAGGACTCAGTTTCCTTTAAAGGACTGGCTACTGGGTGTTTAACCATGCTACAGCGAGCACATGGGTAACACCAATTGAACTTTTGTTTTCTTATTTTTGTTTTTCTTCTTTTTCTTTTTTGGAGGAAGGGTGTCACAAGGGTAGGGGAGGTAGACCTTGCAAGATTGAGAAGCAAATGTGATCAGGGTGCATTATGTGAAATTCCCAAATAATCAATACAAATATTATGTTAGGGGGGAAAAAGTGTTGAAAAATTCTGATTTCTCTACAACTATCTGTAGCCTGTGTCCTCTACAATCAACCAACCAGGAAGGCGAAACGAAAAGCACCAAAAAGTAGAACTGAACACTACAGAAATACAACATAGATCACCACTTAAAGTGCCAAGACAAGTATGTTTAGTATCTGTAGAGTTTCTGGGGAGTTGGAAGTTCTGAACCTATAAAAGCAGAATATAGGTGGGTATTGAACATTAAGAGAGATTTCTAAGATTATTTAAGCTCTAAGATTATTATATCTAAGCTCGGTTATAGAACACCTGCTTACCTTGTGTTGGGTTCTGGTCTCAATCCCTAGAATGAAGGCAAAATGTCAAACACTTAAAATAAGAAAAATGGCCTTTTAAAAGGGGGAAGCCATGATCACTGTAAGTCCGCATGAAGCCCTGAAGCACAACTCAGGCCTTCGTTACTTCACTTCCTTTTGTGAGCAGGCTTTGGGCTGGTAGACCTGGTAAGGCCAGTTGCGTGACAGGCTTGGTGTGAGCAAGCCAGTTAATGAATTATTTCATAACATTAAATGAGGACAATCACATCCTACCAGTGACCAACTGGTAGAAAAATAAGCTAAGAGAAATGTACACCACCACATATACAAATTAAATTATAAGCTTATTTTGTTTGTTTTGTTTTTTGAGACAGGGTTTCTCTGTGTAGCCCTGGCTGTCCTGGATCTCACTTTGTAGACCAGGCTGGCCTCGAACTCAGAAATTCACCTGCCTCTACCTCCTGAGTGCTGAGATTAAAGGCATGTGCCACCATGCCTGGCTCATAAACTTCTTAAGATAACCTCTCCTTATTGCCTGGAACAATACCAACTAAGCAATAGAGTTACTAAATGGTAACTAAATAATTATAATGAACACAGAGTCTGTCTTTAAAAGCATCTGTGAGGAACGGGAGAGATAGCTCAATGATTAAGAACAGTTGATAGTCTTGCAGAAGACCTGGGTTCAATTTCCAGCAATCACATATTGGCTATGAGCTAATCCTTAACTCACTTAGGAATGATAGGGGAGTTTTCCTTGGTTACTGAGTACTGTCAAACTGTGAAAGGACTGCTAGAAACTACAGTGACAGGCAAATGCTGAGAAGCATAGATTTATGACACACATCAAACTTCCTCTGGCTGGGAGATTAGGTTGCCTCCCCAGTACTTAGCTGGATCCCTATATGACTTTCAGAGTTCAAAGAAGATACGGAATTTTCCCAGAGGGTTTTTCTTAGCCGGTCCCTTCTCTAAGCTCCTACATTGGCTGATACCAGTAGATATTATGCTGCTTCGTGGCTTTCTGCTGCCTTCCCATCTTCGTTGTCGCTCTTGCACAGCAGGCTTCCCACAGAACCCACTCCAAGCATAGCATGCTGAAAACATTCGGTAAAATATTACTCAAGGGAGTCACTGGCGTTCTACAAGGGGTGAGGGGAGAAAGGCTTTTGACATGAAACTCCAGGAGATGTTGTCCGGTTGTGTGTGTCATTTGCCAGCTAGGCACCCTGGACCGATTACTTAATTGTTCTGGGATCTCAGCTCCAACACTTGTAAAGTGAAAATAATTGTCACAGTGTGGGGCAGTTGAGAAGTCTCAGTATAAACAAGTGCCACACAGTGCCCAGTTTAAACAACAGTCACCTATGTGTTCACTCCCACTGACATCCTTCTTCAATGTATACCCAACACGTGAGACAGCACCTCTGACGGAGAATGCATATTCATTGATATGTTCGTACATCTTCTGAGAACATTGTTTTTCAAGTATAGCTTAACTGTCTTATACCTGGAGGCAATTCTCCATTAAATGCTGAAAATAGAGTGTTGGAGAAATCATATCTCTGTCTTACAGGAGATAAAATACCCAGGTGGCCACACTCAATTCAGATACCAGCTAATGGTGCATTTAGCATTTCCCCTTCAGAGTGTCCTTTATTTTCTAGTTTACATTTTAACTGGTTAGAATTTTCTTTTCTTCTTCTTCTTCTTCTTCTTCTTCTTCTTCTTCTTCTTCTTCTTCTTCTTCTTCTTCTTCTTCTTCTTCTTCTTCCTTTGGTTTTTCAAGACAGGGTTTCTCTGTATAGCCCTGGCTGTCCTGGAACTCACTCTGTACACCAGGCTGGACTCGAACTCAGAAATCCGCCTGCCTCTGCCTCCCAAGTGTTGGGATTAAAGGCATGTGCCACCCACTGTTGGGCTTTCTTTTTCTCTTATGTCTTTTCTCCATACTCCATACTCTGCATCTTTCATAATATTTGCATAATAATAACCAGAAACCGTCACGAATGAAGGTGAGGCGACATTTTAACCTCACTTTGGGTTTTTGATGTGATGAGACTTCTTAGATCACCAGAATAAATGACGAACCCTAATTTGCGTGCGTCTCTATGACAGATGTTTGGTCTGTGGCTAACTTCCATCTGACATGGAAAAGTCTAAAAACAGTTCTCTAATCCTCATTTGTGGTCACTTAAGGTCTACTTGAAAACTAATTCTTTGAAATTTATAACAAAGGGGAAACTAAAGGACAGATATAAATCTTTTTATAAGTCAAAAAAGCAAAAATTGTCACATTAAACTTTAAAGATAATTTTTTCTTTGGGTATATTCATCAGTAAAAATAAATGGCAATTTTGGGGCTGGAGAAATGGCTCTGTGGTTAAGAGCACTGACTGCTCTTCCAGAGGTCCTGAATTCAATCCCCAGCAAGCACATGGTGGCTCACAACCATCTATAATGGGATTCTAGGTCCTCTTCTGGTGTGTCTGATGACAGCTACAATGTACTCAAAAATAAAATAAATAAATCATTTCAAAAACTTGAACTATATCAAGTAGACATACAAGATACTGGCAAGGTGACTGATATTTATAAGTATTAAAGAAATGGTTTGATCATATGATCACATAAAATGGCAATTTTTAGCAATCTTAATTTTAAGTGGTAAATTATACAAGAGAACATTTTAAAAATAACTCTATTTTATTATTATTTTAGAAGTGCCTGGGCCCATTAGTGTTATTAATATCAGAGATTTGAAGAATATTTGGGCAGCCTGAATATTGAGACAACCCATGGCACACAGTAAACCCCCATCTGTTAGTCACAAAAGCACCTTGTAGTATAAGAGAGCTACAGAACTGCTCTTCCTTCCATAGGAAGTGTATGACTGTGCTCCCTAAGGTTTCTCATATCATGCACATTATAATCTTAGTATGTGTGTGTAAGCATGTGTACACAGGTTTGCTCAATTGTGGAGACCAAGAACCAAAATAAATTGAGTTTCTCAATCAATTCTCCACCTTATTTTTCCTTTTAATTAAAAAAAAAACTTATTTTGCTAGAAAACAATACAATATATTTTGACCATATTCTTTCCCTTACACCAACTCCTCCCAGATCCTCTCCACCTCTCCATCCACCCGACTTCATGTTCCTTCTCTCTCACGAGAAAAAAAAATGAAAAAGACAGAAAGAAAATCAAAACAAACAACAATAACAAGCAGGAAAATCAGTAAGACAAACCATAAATCATAAATCATACAAAAATAACAGGGAATCCATTTTGGGCTGGGGGACTCCTGGGAACTGGGCCTGCCCTGGAGCACAAAGTAACACTTCATTGGAGAAAACTGAACTTCCCTCTCGAAGCAGGTTCAATTGCAAATGGCTTCTTGCTTAGAGACTTTGTGTCTACTTCCTTTTCTCAGTGCTAGGACTTTTTCTGTTTTGAACCTGTGCAGTCTCAAGTATGCTGCCACAGTCTTTGCAAGCACATACTGTGTGTTGGTCCTCTCATGTCTGAAAGATACTGTTTCCTTGGAGTCACCCACCAACACTGACTCTTTTGCTCTTCCCATCTCCTCTTCCACACAAACCCCCAGTCATGAGGGGAGGGGTTTGCTAAAGCCACTCAGTTGACAGCTGAGAGCGCTAAAGTCTCCCACTCTCTGTACAATGTCCAGTTGGGACTCTCTTGGTTAACTATCATTTACTGCACGAAGACGCTTCTCTGATGAGGACCGAGTGATGACGCTCTGATCTATGCGTCTAGTAATATGTCATAAGGAGTCATTTCATTGCTCTGTTCCTTTAGCAGAGTAATTGTAGTAGGTTGCCCCCTACATCTATGACCCATCTAGTCTCAGGTTCTTTGTTGTTACAGCAGTGTCACATGTGGTGTACATCTCATGGAACCTTATTTTTTTTTTTAAATGGAGTCTCCCACTGAACTTGGGGCTCATTGTTCCAGCTAGACTGGCCAGCCTGTGAGCATCCAGAGTGCATCAATCTCTGGCCTCTCTCCCAAATGACAGTTTGCCCAGCTTTTACATGGGTCCTGGGGATCAGAACGCAGATCCTAATGCTTACACAATAGGCATTTAAAGATGTATCAGCCTCTCCACACCGATTACTGTAATATTTCTAAGTCATCCTCTCACTGGGGTATTCATATACTCTACTGTAATTTTTTTCCTAAACATAAAGTGTTAGGATTTGAATCAGAAATGTTCCCTGTAGGCTCATGTTCAGAATGATGGGTCCCAAATTTGAAATGTTAAGTTAAAGGCTATGGGTTTTGTAAGATGGATCATAGCTGGAGGAAGTAGGTCGTTCGGGCGGACCTTTGGAGATTATGCCCACTTCTAGTTGGTACTAATTTCATGCTTCATATCCCATGCCATGTGTGGTAGTTTGACTAGGTATAGTCCCCATAGACTCATGTGTTTGAATGTTTGACCCATAGGGACTGGCACAATTAGGGGGTGTGGCCTTGTTGTAGCATGTATGTCACTGTGGGGCAGGCTTTGAGGTCTTCTATGCTCAAGATACATTCAGTAACATAGTCTCCTTCTGTTGCCTTGTATGTCACGATGTAGAACTCTCAGCTCCTCCAGCACCATGTCTGTCTGCACACTGCCAAGCTTCCTACCATGATGATAATGGACTAAACTTCTGAAACAGTAAGCCAGTCCCAAGTAAATGTTTTCCTTTGTGAGAGTTTCCATGGTCACAGTGCCTCTTCACAGCAATAAAACCCAATTAAGACACCATATGAGGAGTCTCCACTACACTTGCTTCATTTCTTTGCCTTGAGTACTGCCATCTTTCTTCAACCAAAGGGACTGAAACCCTCTGAAACAAGGAGCCAAATTAAATCTCTCTTACTTTAATTTGTTTCTGCCATGTATTTTGTCACAAGATGCTGCTAAGCACCACACAGAGAACTGTGGGCAGCAGGGTGGACTGTGAACCTTGGCTTCCCCTGACCCAGGGTAGAAGAAGAGCCTGGCCAGGGACTGGATGCCCAAATACAAGTGGACCTGAACCAGCGAGCTGCTCCACTCTGCCCCTCCTCCACACACACTGTGTAGACTGGTTCATCACCATGTTTGCTAAGGGTAGCCAAGGCAGAGCTATAGTTTCAGAGCCATCTTGCTTGTGGGAAGAAGTCGTGACTTTACTGCCATCTTGCTTAAGGACAGCAACATGTGACCTGAGCCAACCAGAAAATCAGGTATGCAAAGACACTTTGCAATGAGATAAGACCCTTATGTGAGGCCAGGCAGTAGTGGCACATGCCTTTAATTCCAGCACTTGGGAGGCAGAGACAGGCAGATTTCTGAGTTCGAGACCAGCCTGATCTACAGAGTGAGTTCCAGGGCAACCAGGGCTATACAGAGAAACCCTTTCTCGAAAAAAAAAAAAATCAACCCCCACCCCTCCCCCCAAAAAGTTTTAATGTAGCCTTGTATTTTTATAAGCTATAGAGTTCTATAATGATATATCATATGGGGATCACAGGGTTCCAAATCTCTTTATGGACAATACTTACAGAGTTTGTTATGATACAAAAATGTTTGAACTCAAAATCTTAATTTTTTTCTTTTTTTAAATTTATTTATTATTATTTTCTTCATTTACATTTCAAATACTATCCCAAAAGTTCCCTATATCCC
>NC_034611.1:24752052-24779313 GCF_900095145.1 Mus pahari | reverse complement strand
CCACTTAGACTTGAGCTTTGTACAAGGAGATAAGAATGGATCGATTCTCATTCTTCTACATGATAGCCGCCAGTTGTGCCAGCACCATTTGTTGCAAAAATCTTAATTTCTAAGTCTCAAACCTAACAGGCTTTAGTCTCAAAATCCACTATAGCAGTTCTAATCTCATAAAAGCTACTATAGTTAAATGCAGGCTAATAGACAGTAACCCTATGAATGGTGATATCTTCTAATACGTTCAGAAATATATCTAAGAATATGCTTAGAACGGGTGCCGTTAATTACAACACTCATTTTCATCCCCCTGCTTTAGGTTTGCTAGCTACAGCTAAAGAAGATAACTCAAAGCAGACGCAGATTGTCTAACTCGGATGTGCTTCCTAGACAGTAGCTCTCTCAGTCCTATCGGAGAGCTGCTGAATGTGGCGTTCAGTGTTTAAGCTTACTATGACAGAAAGTAACGCCCAAATCCTAACAGTGTCCCAAGGTTTCCAAAAAGACGTAGGCACCATGATGAATGAGTCATCTGAATTGTGGTGTGCCAACCACTGGGAAGAACTAACCCCACTGCCTTGCCCACGGCCAGGGTTCAGCCTAAGCTGTGGACCAACCGAGAACACTGGACATTTGAATGTCTTAAATTGCCTAAGTCGAGATAAAGCCATCTCACCCATGTTCTTCCTCCACAGAATAACCTCTCACCTTCAGGGCCTCATGGCCAGAGTTGTGATGGAGACCGCAGGAGCCTGGGAGAAGTGTCTAGGTGCTGGACTATAGACTAACCTCTGTCCTTTTAACTAATATATGACATCTAAATTGCAAGTTATCCTTCTCAGGTCCCTGACTACAGGGATGACTAAGCTAACTGCAGCTTGACAGCTAGAGAACAGACAAGCTACTAATCCCAAAGTAATCCACCATCTTGTTAGATCATTAGTCAGTCCATTAGCTAGTTAAGACTACCAGCTTAAGGACCTAAAGGGCAAACAGGTTTGTCTTGCTCGAAGGCTTCGTGATAAAAGATACACGAGTTTCAGGTGCAACCTTTTGCAGATATAACTTTCTGCTACCCCTTTATCAAAAAACAAAACAAAAAACAAAAAAAACAAACCAAACCAACCAACCAACCAAACAAACAAACAAACAAAAAAACCTGCTCCCTAATGATCAGCCACCTATGTCTCATGGTAAATAATTGGATAGGAAAAAAATGTAAACCTTATGCAAGATCTAAGGATATAAAGGCTTGGAAGTTATGAGAATCTAAAAAATAGTATTTGAAGGTATAAGAAAAGATTTTGAGGTTGGCAATTGCAAGACGTAAAGGTTGGGGTCATAAACTTTTAAATGGTAATAGAAAATAATATAAGGTACAAAATACTTCGAGTTTCTTCCCCTCGCCATGCTACTGTTATATTAGAACTTCAAAAGTTCAGAGTTCTAACATTAATCAATGCATTTCTTATACATTAGCCTAACTCCAACAAAGTAATCCACTGTATGATCCACTTTCATAGTTACAAATTTAAGTTTCTTTTGGTGGTCTTTTAACTATAGACTTCAGGTGTTTCTCAGGATAAATCTATAAGACCAATTATCATAGTTACAAATTCAAGTTTCCCTTGGTTGTCTTTTAAATATAGACTTAAAGATGTGCCTAATTATACTCAATATGTATACATTCACTTTTCCGGATAGAGGGAAAAGGTCCCTCCTGCCCCTTCTGCTCAATGAAAGGTTTTTTTGTCTTCCCTGAGATCGTCTTAAGGACCACTCATGGTGTTAGCAAATTTATCTCTTTTGTAAACTGAAAAAGATTCCCATAAGCTCCAGGAAATCCATTCAGATCTACCTCTCATGAATCAAATGGACGTCACCTGGATAAGTACCTCTGATAATCAATTCCCTAAGTTTCCACCTGTTGCATACTTCAGAGAGTGGGTGTGGGATCCTGAAAGGTAGCCTGGTTCTCCTTTGAGCTAAGACTTGAAACCCCCGAAACCCTGAAAGGATGGTGGATGCTTCGCTGTTCCCAGGAAACCAGGCTCTGTCACTAGTCACAGTCCCCCATAGGTTTGTGGCCACCAGTCACATAAGGGCAACGCCCCAAGCCTCTTCACATATAGAGGATGTGACTTGTGGGTTACATAGGCTCAAGACAGATTTCCATTTTAATGGGGTACCTAAAGGCCTGGGGGGCTTAGCCAATAAGGTTTTCTTCCCAGACACTCCTCCCTGCAAAAGGTTTTTAACCTCAGGCCCACCCTGAGAAGTGGAGTATGGTTTTACTCATCTACTTTCTGCCATGACAATAAATGTCTTAAAACCATGGACTGCCTCTTTTCATTGAGATCCACTGTGGGGACCCATGGAGATGGCCTTCACCTATAGAACCATTGTCTAATCTCTTGTAGAAGGCCTCTCTGTGCTCCGAGCCACAACTACCACCAAGGTCAAGCCTGCCGCCTCTGTCAAACCAAGGACATCTTGGCATCAGCGGAGCTCCCCCTTTCCCCTTGACCCCAGGCTAGATCCTGCCTACAGGTTCCCACTCTGTTCTTGGCTCTTCCCAGGCTCCCAGTGGCACCTGGGTGTCCAAGAGCCTGAAAACCAGACTGCCCCTGTCTCGGTCTCATCTCTGGCCTGGGAACTCTGAACCAGCTCTGGCATGGGGCTTGTCCCTCCTCCCCAATGTCCATGCCCTATGGCAGAGCAAACACAGGACCCACAACCCCACAGGTTCCCACCCTGCCCCTGTTCCCTGGTTTGGGGACTCTCCTCCCCCCAACCACCAAGGCCATGAGCCTGAGGACTTCAAATATACACCCAAGAAAAAAGATTTGTTCCCAAATTTACTTAACTTTATTTTCTGTCTCTAATATGTATATATTTCAGTTTCTTGCAAATTCTGAGCGTTTACTCAAAATCTACATCCAGGACAACTCCAGAGAAGTAACCCATGGGTGCTCTGATCTACCTTCACAGACACTTCTCTACTGGACCTGCACTTTCCTAGCCACAGATGGTGGTTCCACAGACCCTGGATAGCAATGAAACAGCCAGCTCTCCCAGGACTTGACCAACAGCCCCATCCCAGTTTTCTTAGGTCCCCAAAAGACACAGTGATCTCCCCAAAGTCAGTAGGAAGTAATTAAAGAACACGACGGCTTCATTTCTGACCCACCATCCCTTCTTTCTAGTTCCTCATTTTTAAATTAAACACAAATAGAGGAATATTGGCATTTCGTCTAGGCTCTGCCTAACAGTTACCTAGCAACAGCCAGGTAGGAGCCTGGCTCACTATAAGAAGGACAGTTTGGCTTCTTTGAGTGTGTGTTTCTAGCTCAGTCTGTTTCTGTCTCTCTGTCTCTGTCTCTCTCCCTATGTTCTCTCTGTCTCTGTCTCTCTCCCTATGTTCTCTCTGTCTCTCTCTCTCTCCCTATGTTCTCTCTCCTCTCTCTCTCTCTCTCTCTCTCTCTCTCTCTCTCTCTCTCTCTCTCTCTCTCCTCCACATGTCCCTAGCCATCCTCTTCCTTTCTTCCTTTCTTCCCCTCTCCTCTCCCTCTCTGTCCTTCTTTGTCCCCCTCCCTTCTCAGTCTCTATCCCCTCCTCCAGGTCCCAAATAAATTTCCTTTTATACTAGGCCTGTGCATTGACCGTTCAGGGCTTGACCGTTCAGGGCTACACCTTGGCAGGGCCCGCCGAGGTGCTCCTTCCATTTTATAAAACACAACGGTAACTGATACTCAAAACTGTTTCCAGGAGTTAAGGGTTCTTACTGCTATAAAGCTGTGAGTGCTGGGCCCTGGAACTGGTCTGCAAGAAAAAACGTGGAAGAGTTTGGAGGTACGGGCTAGAGAAACATTAGCAGACTCTAAGCAGAGCTTAATAGGTAATCCCAATGGGTCTTTGGAAGACCAGAATGCTGGCGAGAATATGAAGAGTGAAGACTGCAGTGGTGAGGTTTCAGAGGAGAATGACGGCCCTCTGGGGATGTAATGACCACTTGTTCTACATACTGAGAAAGAAAGCTATTCATTCTTTTGGTTTTGGTTTTGGTTTTGGTTTTGCTTTACAGAGGATCACAGCTAAAAGAGCCCTTGAGTCTGAGTAGAGACATGGAACTTCAGACTTTTGAATCATGTTGACACTGTTAAGACTGCTGGGGCCCTTCAAGTTGCACCCGATCGATGTACTTTGCATGAGATGACACTGAGCTCAGTGGCGCCTGTGGCAGAATGGTATAGGGTGAATCATAAATATCTTCTCCATGCTCCCAGCATCTGTAATTATTTCAAAGACTGGGAACCCAGTAGAAGGTGGAGAAAATGGGTGACTGGGGACAGGGCTGTGAAGGTTATCCCCGTTTCTGGTACAGGCTGCTGTTTCTGCTTCTTGGTCTGCTTCATAAAAGAAAACTCTTACAACATACTCCACCGAGCCTTCCCTGCTAAGATCTGCTGAGATTCCCCCGAAACCGTGAGCCAGAACAAATCATTCTTCTCTCCATCATTGCTTCCGCCATGTATTTTGTCTCAGTAAAAAGTAGCTAGTACATTAATGAGATAATATTTAAACTGAGTTTTAAAAGGTATGATGCGGGGGAGGGGCACTGGAAAGATGGCTCAGTGGTTAAGAATATTGACTGCTCTTCCAGAGATCCTGAGTTCAATTCCCAGCAATCACATGGTGGCTAACAACCGTCTACAATGGGATCTGATGCCCTCTTCTGGTGTATCTGAAGAGAGCAACAGTGAACAATATATATATCTGAAGAGAGCAACAGTGAACAGATAAATAAATCTTAAAAAAATCTGAGACTGCCCTACCTAGGGATCCATCCCATATACACTCACCAAACAGATGCTATTGCAGATCCTGGAAAGTCCTTACTGATAGGAGCCTGATATGGCTGTCTCCTGAGAGGCTCTGCCAGAGCCTGACAAATACAGAGGCCGATGCTCGCAGCCAACTATTGGACTAATGGAGGAGTTGGAGAAGGGACTGAAGGAGCTGAGAGGGTTTGCAGCCCCATGGGGGGAGCCACAGTGTCAACTGGCCAGACACCCCAGAGCTCCTGGGGACTGGACCAAAGAGTACACATGGAGGGACCCATGGCTTTGGCTGCATATATGACAGAGGATGACCTTGTTGGACATCAGTGGGAGGAGCCACCCTTGGGCCTGAGGGAGTTAGGTGCCCCGGTGTAGGGAAATGCCAGGACAGGAAGTCAGGAGTGGGTAGATAGGTGGGGGAGCACCCTCATAGAGGAAGGGGGAGGGGGAAGGGGTTTCCAGAGGGGAGACCTGGAAAGGGGATAACATTTGAAATGTAAATAAAGAAAATATCCAATAAAAAAAATCTGTTTTTTTTTTAAGGTATAACAGGGAGAAAGGACCATAAGAAAAAGGAAAAGGTGAGGGTACCAATATACAAAACATGTAAAAATATATGGAAATCAAAACTATAAAAATGAGATAAAAGAAGATCATTAAATAATGATAAAGGAGTATATCAGGAAGAATAATGTCATAAATGTATATGTGCTCAACATCAGTACAGCTAAGCATATAATATAAATATTAGAATATCAAAAAGGAGGTATACATTATATTATACTAATAATAGGAGACACTGGGTAGATCATCCGGATAGAGAAATTAGAAGGAAACGTCAGACTGAAGCTATACTTTAAAATAAATGGCCTATACAGACTGTCCTATTCATCAATAGCAGAATATACATTCTTAATGCACATGAAACATTCTACAGTGTAGATCTTATTATAGTACAAAACATCTCGACAAATTTTAAAAGCTTAAATCAATAAATTCCAATAAAAGTACCCTTTTACAATCAGAAAGCTATTAAACTAGAAATTTAAAGCAGGAGGAAAAAATGTATGAGATCTCAGTATGTAGTCCTAGAACGCAAGATTTCTGTCTCCCTCAAAACCTTCTGTTGTGTAAAGCAAAATGAAGTAAAATTAAAAATAATTGAGTGCAAATTATGTACAAGCCATACTGCTTTTAAATGTATCCATATTATTGTCACTAGAGGGAGCTCAAGGTTTAATTTGTATTCTAAAGGCATGCAGCACATTGGCGATCAAAACTGCAGTTTGTAGTCCATTGCATTGTGTGTAAGAGGCTTCCAAATATATATAGTTATTTTCCTCAGAAAATAAAAGTGACTGAATTTAAGAGTTCAGTTGCTTTTTTGTTGTGTTTAGGACAAGTATAAGTGCCTTGATTTCTGTGGCGCCAGTGTCAAAATGCCACAAACATGTCTTTGAATGCAGGTTCAAAGAGGTTGGCACTCTTTGCAGCAGCCACAAAATGAGCAGAGGAATGGATAAAGATCAGAGCATCATGCAGAGCAGACAGGGCAGTGACAACAGAGCCAACAGCTGGCCTGGGGCGAGCCTCTACCTTATGTCTGTATTGACATTATATGCGAACCATTCATAAACATACCACTTGAGAAAAACAAGCTAAAAACAAACAACAGAAAATCAAGGGAAATATCTATTCGTCACCACCATTTCTGCCCACAAGTTATTACCCTTGAAACTGGAGCTGTGCTTTAAAAAACGATTAGATGAGACATTTACAAAAAAAAAAAAAAAAAAACCAAACCGACAACAACAAACCTTTGTTAATTCCTGGAGCTAAGGTGTTTTGAAAAGTACAGAGGTATTCCAGGTCTCATAAGGAGAAGTGAGCTGAATGAGCCTTTAAGTGAAAATTAAGACGAAAGAGCATCCCATAGACAACCTTGACGCCTAATGCTTAAGGGAGATACAAAGCCTAAGAAAGTAGCAACCATCTCCAGGTGTTGCACCTACTTCCTGTGCGGAGAGCCAGGAAACAATGTTGCTAATTTGGGTATACTAATAGAAATATGGGCATAGATAAAATAACAGGTTCTTGACTGGCAGTCACTTGGAACAGGTTATCCACCTCTTACATACACAATTATGCTTTTGTCCTCTCCAGTCCCTCTGTTTTCCTAGACACTAATGGGGCAGGAATGCTCACCCACCATGGCAATAATCTTTACACAGTGTCGAGCAAACTTGTCATGGTCAACAGGGAGTCCCACCACACGTTAAGGCAGCCTCGTCTCTTAGGGAATGACTCTAATTCTGTCAGTGACTGGGATTTTCTGCTGTAGAAATTAACCTTTTATTCTAATTCTTTTCTTCGGCAGAAGCTTGAAAACTATTTTCTTCTCAGGAAAGGTGGTATTGAACTTGAGAACAGGCATCATGTCTTCCACAGCTCCGTCCTGCTCCTGCATGAAATTCCCTCCCGCAGACTTTCTATGCAGCCAACACATATAGGCTTCTTCATATTGTCATTAAAATTAAATTTTTGTGGTATAAGACGTTGTAGAAATTCAGAAAATTCACACAGAGTCTTAAGAGACTTTCATGGACTTTAAAGAGAACTATATTTCAACTGCAGCATGTTGAACTTTGACCCTTGCAGTTTTGATATCCTTTAGTTACCATATATACAGCATCTTTGTGTCTTATCTTCCATGCACCCTTTGTGATTTATTTGAATCTTCTGCAATAGACTTAAGGGTTCTCTCATCTATCTATCTTTCTTTCTTTCTTTTTCTTTTCTTTTTTTTTTTTTTTCAAGACAGCGTTTCTCTGTATAGCCCTGGCTATTCTGGACTCACTCTGTAGACCAGGCTGGCCTTGAACTTAGAAACGCACCTGCCTCTGCCTCCCGAGTGCTGGGATTAAAGGCATGCGCCACCAATGCCCCGCTTTATATTCTTATATTGTCTCCTCTATCTATCTTTCCTACACAGTGGGGTTTTTGTTGTTGTTGGTGTTGTTGTTTTATTCCCCCTTATTGTAATGAGACACAGTAATAAAATAAATAAGTTTATCAACTTCCTGAACAAGAGTTGAATCCAAATCCTATTTATGACACCATGCCAACAGTTAAGACTCCCTGTCCACATACTGTTAAGTTATAAGGTTCTTCTCTATTAACTTCCCAGCCTGGCTTTATTGCTGCTTGGAGGTTTTTTTAATCTTTATTAATTCTCTATTAATTTTATATCATGCACCCCAACCCCCCTCATCTGCCAGTCCCTTCATATCTGTCCTCTGCCCTTGCAAAATGCCCCCCAAAGAAAATAAAAAAACAAAAATAAAATAAAATAAAAATGAGCAAAACAAACAAAAATCTCACTGAGGAGGCTGTAATGTGTCACAGTGTGCAGCGCAGGGTACCCTTTGGTCCACAAATCTTTACTTGCAAATGTTCGTTGCACTGAATCATTGGTCTGGTTCGAGGCCTCTGGCTTCTGCTACCCTATCAAAACTGGATCATCATTGGGACACCTCTTGAATATCCTATCATTGCCATCTGTCAAGGAGGTCCTGTAGTTTTGGACAAGCCCCTTCTGTTATTCCTGCAGTTCAAAGATGAGGTAAGATGTTGAGTGCGGCAACTCAAAGCTCTGGATCTGGACCTGGGCAGTAGCTGAGTTGGTGGACCAACTCTCCTGCACACATACCATCAGGGTGAGCTCTCCAGCACTGCTCTAGCTAGCTTACCAAACGCCACAGCAAGCAAGAGTCAGGGCCAGCTCTCCTACTCTCATGCCCTTGGGGACCAGCTCACTTGTGCCCATGCTACCAGAGTCAGCTCCAATGTACTTATTTCCCAGGTGAGAAGTGAGCCTGCTTTCCTGAGTGTTGCAGCTTACAGAGGGCAAGTCCAGGTCTCTCACTGTTATGACCTCTGGGCCAGCTCTATTGCCAGCAGCTGAGGAATGAGGTGGGGAGAGGCATCTGTCTGTCAGCCATGCCACCACAGAGGGAACAAGTGGTGGGGCCAGCTGTCTTGTGCTCATGCCACCAAGATGAGCTCTACTCTGCTGCCTAGGCTGGGTGCAAGGCCCATACTCCCCAGTGCTTCAGCCATCTCTTCAGAGTGCTATAGCCAGCGAGGGACAGGGCCATCGCTGCACAGCCCTTGGACATCAACATGGTCTCAGATGGCAGCAGAGATCAAGAACATCTGCAAGGCCTTTAGTGGTAATGTGAACCATGATGTCAACGCATACCACTGTTGATGCATGGCCACAGACCCAGACATGACTTTCAGTGGTAGCACGTCAGTGGTAGCACGGGCCAAGAATTCACCATGGCCTCAGATTACAGGACAGGCTACTCCCAATGGGCTATCCCTCTTCATCCTTTTCGCCTTCTGACTCTCTTAATACTCAAACTGTTCTGCTTCTCTTTCTATCCCATCTCTGTCATGGAACACGCTTACATGTTGTGGTGGGTCCGGCTTTGGATGGGCCACACGGCTGGCGGGCATCTGGTTGCTTCTACCCACCTGCTTCATAGTCTGTGTTGTTTTCATTTGTTTGGTTGGGTTTTTTGTTTTGTTTTGTTTTGTTTTGTTTTGTTTTGTTTGTTTTTTTGTTTTGGTTTTTGTTTGTTTGTTTGTTTTAGCTGTGGGTGTCCTAGAATGCACCATATAAACCAGGCTGACGTCAAAGTCGCAGAGATCTGCCCTCCCGCCTCTGTTTCTCAAGAGTCCAGTCTGCAGTTTGGATGTTTGTAAAGGCTCTTTTACATAGTTTTATCCTTGTCTCACAGCAGTCTGAAATTTACAGAGTGTTACAGTCCAGCCAGAGCTGGCCAAGATAACCGAACTATCAGTGACCTTAGGCAGTTAATCATCTTATATAAGAAAAAAAAAAAAAAAAAGCAGAAGAAAAAAATACAAAGAGTGAAAAATCTTTTTATGGTAACCCCATAATTGCCATTTCAGACACAAAAGGTATGGGGGTGAGAGATATCAAACAGACATATATTTCTGTTCCTTGTAGAAGTGTAAGTATAGTCATACCAGTTTGTCAGAACAGATCCCAAGGGACTGTCACCAGGCATAGGGCTGTGACACCCATGACAACAATATCATTTTATAAAAACAAAACAGAGAAAACAGAGTAGAATGGCATCTTTAAAACAGGTCATACAGGCTATAGGCAGGAATAAGAACTACACAGAAAACACTTTAGAACAAACAAGGTCAGACAAGCCTTCACCCAGAAACTGAACCAGCGAGCCCAGCAATTTAATTTGTTAGATGAGAGAGATAGAGATAGCGCCAGGAGGGAAGCAGGACAGGGCAAAGCTCCAAGCAAAACCACATGATGGCTGCTGGGGAGGTTTCCAGCCCAGAACTGCAGGCCCCTGCATGTCTAGGCAGCAACTGTGACTCCTGAACTCCTTGGCTCCTCTGTAACTCAGGAAGTTAGGAGCGAGTCCCGAGGCTATCCCTTCCTAGTCCGCAGAACACCAGGGTGCACACAGTGCTTCACTCCTCAAAACACCATTGAGATGAGACAGAAATCGAATCTTTAAGCCGGGTTTTATTCAGAGAGCTAGCAGTGAGAAAACAATGGATCAATACCCTCAAAAAAACGGCCCTACCTTCAGCCCCCTGCCTTCAGGCTTTATAGGGAATGCATGTGTTTGTGCTGTGGGAGAGGGGAACAAGGGCAAGAAGATGCTCCTGAGCCTCTGTCTTAGTTAGGGCTTCTGTCATGGCCAAACAGCAAGTTGGGGAGAAAGGGTTTGCTATGCTTACATGTCTACATGGCTGTTTAAAATTTAAAATTGAAGGGAGACAGGACAGGAATTCAAACAGGGCAAGAACCTGGGGGGCAGGAACTGATGCAGAGGCCATGGACCGTGCTGCTCACTGGCTAGCGACCCCTGGCTTGTCCATCCTGCTTTTTGTTTAAGATATTTTCTTTATTTACATTTCAAATGCTATCCCCGAAAGTCCCCTATACCCCCCACCCCCGCCCCTGTTCCCCTGCCCACCCACTCCCACTTCTTGGCCCTGGCATTCCACTATGCTGGGTCATATAAAGTTTGCAAGACCAAGGGGCCTCTCTTCCCAATGATGGCCGATTAGGCCATCTTCTGCTACATATGCAGCTAGAGACACAAGCCCAGGGGGTACTAGTTAGTTCATATTGTTGTTCCACCTACAGGGTTGCAGCCCCCTTCAGGTACTTGGGTACTTTCTCTAGTTCCTGCATTGGGGACCCTGTGTTCCAGCCAATAGCTGACTGCTGCCACCAAACCCAAATACTATTGCACATGCCAGCAAGATTCTGCTGAAGGGACCCTGATATAGCTGCCTCTTGTGAGGCTATGCCAGTGCCTGGCAAACACAGAAGTGGATGCTCACAGTCAGCTATTGGATGGAACACAGGGTCCCCAATGGAGGAGCTAGAGAAAGTACCCAAGGAGCTGTTTTTTTTTCTAGAACCCAAGACCACCAGCCCAGGGATGGAACCACCCAAAATGGGCTGGGCCCTGTCTCCCGTTAATCACATATTAAGAAAATGCCTCCAAGCTGGGTCTCATGGAGACATTTTCTCAGTTGAACTTCTCGCCTTTTCATATGACTCTAGCTTATGTCAAGGTGACAAGAAACTGCACAGTCACGTTTCCAAGACTGATGATGTCTGAGCTTGACCTGTTATCTCTCACACTTTCTTATTCTGTGCTTGTCTTGGCACAGATACTTTTGAAATTCTAAAGTCTAGTTACTATCCACCAGTTTCCACCTGGTCCTCCTCCAGGGGCACCCGGACTGGTCAGTGTCAGAAAGAGGCTGTGGGGTTTGAGGGTGGGGTCTAAACAGTTTAGTTTGAGGGACTAAACAGACAAATCACTGACAGTCTAAGCATTCGAACTTACTGTAGTGGCCAACTAGGCAGGGTCAAGGAAACAAGCCTTGGAGTCACATGTATTGTGAGGGATTGTCTGGGATAAGACAGCCCGTCTAAACTACAGATGCCTTCCACATTCTAGGTGGAAAGCAGGTATTCATTTCCCCCACTGAGAAGACTGCCCTGTGTGTGATTATCAGTCCTGGTTTCTCCAGTACTGATCTGTGAGCACCGAGTCCTCTCCAGCCAACGGCTCCATTGTGCTTTAAAGGGATGAGATGACTACAGTTAACAGACGTTACTTGAATGCAAGCAGTACATTACTTGTACTTTGCAGTCCGACTAGACGACCTACTTCAAGCTGACAAATGCAAAATTCCCACGTAGTATACACATACCTGGCAAAGTGCCAGCCACAGCGGGATGACAGAACTCTGGCTAGGAACAGGTAACTGAAATTGCAGAAGGGGAAATTGAAAATGGGGAGACGACGTTTTGGTAATTATATGTAGTGAAGAGCTTGCAGCATTGCGTGGCACGTTGGGAACTCGGCTGTGTCCCACTTGCTGGGGTTGTGCTCCTGACTTTAGTTAACTATTATGCAAAAACTGTTCATCAAAGGGATTAATGGCCTCATGCTTTTTTTTCCCCTTTCGCCATAAAATGCAGTAAAGAGGGGGGAGGGTATAGGGAACTTTCGGGATAGCATTTGAAATGTAAATAAAGAAACTAAAATAAATAAATAAACTAAACAGTTTAGTTTGAGGGACTAAACAGACAAATCACTGACAGTCTAAGCATTCGAACTTACTGTAGTGGCCAATTTTTTTTTTAGTAAAAAAATTTAATAAAAAAATGCAGTAAAGATACAGAAAAGAGACTTCTACTTAGATTTAGCAAAATTCAGTCTAACAGAATCAGTTTGTGGGGAGGATGACTATAATTAACAGATGAATAGGATAATAGTTGACACTTTATATAATCTATTTCATCTGAACATTTTCAAGTACGTGACACATACAGTGAGTGACTGTCATCAACATGAGTCTTTGCCAAATTTGTTGAAAATTTTCTGTATGAAGGACCTATGTTTTGGGACACAAGAGAGATGCGAGCTCCCACTGCAGCTGGGAGGCAGGAAAGGGTTGCATGGGGAGAGAGGCCATTTGGCTGCTTCTTCCACAACTCATCATCTACTCTTTGTTTTAGGAGGTAAAGGAAAAGGAAAGAATTGGGGTACAGAAAACATGTTGGTTCATTCTACTACCAGGAAGAAACAGGTGTGCACCCTTGGTCTCATGCACCTGTTACGGTAAAGACAATGCAGATTGTCAGGGCATTAGCTTTTTGTCCATCAATTTCAGTTCTTGGACAAAGAACTGACTTCCCTATAAATAGGGAAATCTCTTGAATTTACTTCCAGAGTCCAAACACTCAGCAGACTAAGTAAAATGACTACTAAATAGTTTTTCTAACACTTTCCCAAACTTTTTCTAATTGTTTGTTCAGTTTCTCTATGGAAAACTTACTCTGTACTGCGAGGACACAAGCAAGTGGTAGCCAGATGTTCAGACTCATCCTTGCTGTTGTCCCCTTGTTCTATGCTAGAGAATTTGCCACTTCCAAAGTCTTCTCCACCAACCTCTCAGAACAGAACCACTGCTCTGTCTACATCACGATAATCAAGTGGCAATTTCTCACTCTGTAGACCAGGCTGGCCTGGAACTCAGAAATCCGCCTGCCTCTGCCTCCCGAGTGCTGGGATTAAAGGCATGTGCCACCACGTCTGGCTTACTCGTGACTCTTAACTGGTATTTTTGATATTTTCCAACAACGCCCTCCCCACCCCCTTGAGTTGTGGTTTCTTCCTTTAAATATCCCCTCTTCCTCTACCCCATGTGAGGTGTACGACTGTGGGTCCCAGAGCGCACCTGGAATAAAAGTCCTCTTGCGGTTTGCACATTTCTCATGAGTGATTTACGGTGTTGCCTCTCCTGAGTCGGAATGTGGAGGAGTCCTCACATNGTGGGTTTTTCACTTTCAACCCTTTTGCTTTTGAGTGACTCTCACATATTCCAGACTGGCCTCAAAAACTCACTGTGTAGCTAAGGATGGCCTTAAACTCCTGGTTTATCTGCCTCCACCTCCCTAGTGCTGGGATTATAAACATTTATCAGTAATCCTAGCTTACTCAGTGCTGGAATTGGGCCCAGGCTTCATCAAAGCTAGAGAGGCACTCTGTTGGGCTACATGCTCAGCCTTCTTTGATATATTGCATTCACATAATCCTTTCTCGTAAGAAACAAGCTGTTGTTGTGTACAGCAAAGGAGATTTATATGTAATTGTGTGGAAACTCTCTAAATTAACTGACCAGATATTATCACAGGACACAGTCTCACAGCGAACTCCCAGATCCTCTGGCTCTAACAGCCTTTTCATCTTAGGAGCAGACATGTTTTGTAGATGTATCCCTTGGGACTGGAATCCACAACTCTACATTTTTACTGGCTGTGGTTTTTGTTTTTGTTTTTTTGGTTTTTTTTTGTTTGTTTGTTTGTTTTTGTCACAAAGAGAAGTTTCCTTGTTTAGGGGTGAAGATAACACTTATCTGTGTGTATAAGGACAAATGTTTATAGATTGTCCTTAAGGATTATGTTGTTTGGTAAATTAGTGGTTGTCCAGTGTCAATTGGTAAGCCCTAAAAGATTTACATAATGAGAAGGTCAGCTCAAGAACTTTGTGAAGGTCATGGGACACTTGCCCCTCTGGAAGTGAGAGACTAATTAACATTCCTCAGACCATAGGGAGGGAACCAACCTGCAGGTGGGATCACATTCTGCAGAACAGATCATTGCTCACCTTTAGATAAGGGAAGTCCTTGCCACGTCATTCCCTAAAGACCAATCAGTTTAAAAGGCGCACTGTTTCGCCAATCATATTGTGCCTAGTTGCTGATGCTCTATTTTGTACCCTGGAAACCATATAAAAACTCCTGGGACTGGTGAGATGGTTCAGAGGTTAAGAGCACCCACTTTTCTTCCAAAGGTCCTGAGTTCAAATCCCAGCAACAACATGGTGGCTCACAACCATCTGTAACAAAAATCTGATGCCCTCTTCTGGAGTGTCTGAAGACAGCTACAGTATACACACATATAATAAATAAATAAATAAATCTTAACAAAACAAAACAAAACAAAACCCAAAACTCCCCCAAACAGGCCACTGGGGGTCATTACCTCTCTTTCAGGTCTGGAATGAACCCAGTGCACTGGAACAATAAATTCCGCTTGCTTTTTGCATTGAGTCCAGCTCTGAGTGTTTCATTCAGGGGGTCCCCAGTAAGCTAAGGCTCACCAGAGTCTTACAATACAAGCATTCAAGTCTACTGGGAATGACCAAAGTCTTATGCCAAAGACCAGCTTCAGCTTGGAGAAAAGGGTGTTTGGGAGTGGTGAAAACAAACAACATGAAGTCAAATCATAGGTCCAAGCTGGCAGCCTATGTTGTTCTGAGATGGCTTTTAGACTGTTCTCACTCTGTATTCTGCTCTGCTATAGACAACGTTTGTTGTTGTTGTCATTGTTGTTGTTGTTTGTGTATTTCTGTGTCACACCACTGGTGCCGTATCTGCGTGGGCAGAAAACACCTTGGACTGGGTTCATACTGAAGGGCTAAACATCCTAATATTAGGATGAGCTGCAAGGAAGAAAACAAATGCCCTGGTGGTCTGCGCCGATCAGAGCCTAATTTATTAATTGGACTCGGGGAACCCTTAACCCTCTCCCACGTGTCCCATTGTCTCTCTCTATCTCTCTCAATGGCACGCGGCCGATCATGAGCGGAGCTGTGTCCTGAAGGCGGGTCTGAATGAATGGGCGGTGACAACGTCAGGGGTTGGTCCGGGCGACGAGTGGGCGGTGATGGCGATGATGCAGGGCGATCTGATTCTGGGAGATCTTGATAGCAACTCTTAGCGCATCTGCAAGGGGCGCGATACAATGCTTAGAGGGAGTGGTCAGTGGAGGTGAGAGACCCCAACAGTTTTTAAAACTCTCTAATTGAGAGAGCTCTAGCTTTTATCTCATTGGTTTTCTGACCAAAGTTAGAAAAGCTGCTATAAAAAAAAAAAATTCTTGGATCTTATAACAACCAAGTCAAAAATCCTGTTAGAAAAATTCTAAACCAATTTTTGGGTTTTCCGATCAAAATCAGAAAGCCAGAAAAAAAATTATAAAGAACTGTATTGGCTCTCCAGGCAGCCTTCTCTGGAAAGCTGCTAGAAAGCATTCTAAAAGAGCCGTGTCAGCTCTCTGAGTAATTTTTGGCATTTCTGATCAAGGTCAGAAACCTGTTGGAAAAAAATCTTTAAAAGTTACGACAAATTCTATAAGAGCTATTCTTTGCTCTCCATGGATTTTCTGACCAAAGTCAGAAATCATGTTAGAAAAAAAATTCTTGAAGAGGTGTTTTGATTTCCAGAGAGATCTCCAGACAGCTCAGCTCTCAATAGAGAAAAAAAATTCTCAAAAAAGAACTGCTAGTTCATCTCATACAGACCAAAAGTCTTTATTGACATATTGTTGGGGTCCAGGAATTGCCTCATAAACCACAAAAACACAGATCTCAGCCAGACGGGGATAACTGCCGAGCACACGTCCCAGGGCTGGTTGACCAGGGCTATGGTCCAAATTCAGAAACTGAACAATGACATTGAGTTAAGATTCTACAGCGTTTTAAAGCCACAAATTAAAAGAAAACATATGTGCAAGTTATTTCACCAATGTGGACTCAGGGATGGGGGACTTCCTTAGGAGCATGTCTTTGTTGTACACTTAACTTGGTCCTATTGTTTGGGGTATTCAACTACAGCAGGGAACTTGCCTGGTCTAATAGTCATGTCCTGTCTTGTCTACCAGAATTGGACTTGCTTAACATTCATGTCTTAACCTGCCTACCAGAATGTCAGTTACTCACATACATGTCTCTTTCTGCCAAGTAGGATGTCAGTTCCCAGGGAGGTCATGGGAATTTAAATTTTACTTGAGTATAATTCAAAATGAAAGTATTATTCCAAATAGTTTCTTATATTGGGGCAGATGTCTCTCTTATGTTGGGGTCCATTGCAGGGGCAGCTTATACCATAAAAGCTCATACACAGGTGCAGGAAAGCTGTTGGGTGGTTGGTTCGGGTCCGAGCTTATTGTGGGTAACTACCCAAACAGTTCTATTGACTTTTATTGTGACTGGTTTCCAAGGGCACACAACATAACAGAATATATAATCAATTTTGGCATTAGAAAGTTTCCTAGTAACAGCAGAAACTTATGAGAAAGTTTCCTTATAATGGCAGGCTAGCCAAGTAACTGTTACTTAGGCCTTAACACATAATAAATTAGTTATTTATTTCAGTTCTCTTTTGATTATCCTATAAGTCAGCATCCTGTGACCCCAGCTCCTTGATTCTTAAGAGAGAGCAAGCACATTTATTTCTAACATTGCAAAAGAATTTAGAAATCTGCCTGTCTCTGTTACGCACAGAGGATAAGCTAGCTGTGTGGAACCTCACCCTCGGATTACCAATCCAACCACATCTGGATCTGAATTTGCTCTGTCCCAGGCTGACCTTGAACTCAGGAATCTGCCTGCATTTGTGCCTGTGTTTGTGATTGGAGCAAGCTGGCTCATAGCGTAGTTGCCTCTCTTCCTTTAAATCTGCGAAGCTCCTTAAACAACTCATATTGTTGAAAAAATTAATTATTTTTGCACTCATGTTTTTAGCATTCCTTTCCATAGTTGTAGGAGCTGACCTGAAGGTCCCAGCATTGGCCATTTTCTAAGACATAGCCACACCTTTGCCTCTAACACTCATGCTATTTCTGATTGTCATGGAGTCATTGACTTTAACAGGGGGGGGGGACATTACTTGGAGGAACATGCAAAACAAGTACATTATTATCCAAACAAGCCTTACACCCACAGCCCCCCTCTACAGTTGTGGAGGCCCACGCCTGCTGGCCCTGTCCCAGGGAACCACGTCATTCTGTCCCTACCAAGGTTATTCTGGACTCAGCAGACATGGTCTTGATTCACACTTTGATTAAATGAACTTACTCTTACAGGTAGCACAAGAACCAAAGCTGTAGAGCCAAACAGCAGCCATGCTGAAGGGAGCTAAAGGAGGGTTTATAAAGATGGACATCAAGGTGTGACTATGGAATCCGTAGCTGGACAAGAAAATTGTCTTACTTGCCTCTGTGTTTCTCTTTCCTGTTGTGTTGCAATAAAAAGACACTTTATCCAAGTTCCACAACAATAAGCAAGTCTTCTAAAGCAGAAAGCAGGAACACCTTTTATCTTATTCCGTTTTTTTTTGTTGTTGTTGTTTTGTTTTGTTTGTTTTCTGGAGACAGGGTTTCTCTGTATAGCCCTGGCTGTCCTAGAACTCACTTTGTAGACCAGGCTGGCCTCGAACTCAGAAATCCGCCTGCCTCTGCCTCCCGAGTGCTGGGATTAAAGGCGCGTGCCACCACACCCGGCCCCTTTATCTTATTCTTATCTCACCTGCAGGCCGCTAGATTTTTACAGGCCTTCCGGGGCAACAAGATGCCTGCCTGCCTGACTTTTCATATGAAGTTGCTTTGGCCAGCACTGGAGAGTTATGGGTAAATTAGTACACAGGTCTGAGCATTCTCAGGAAAGTGTCATTAACTGACTGGGATAGAGCAGGCAATAACACATTGCTGTAAGGTTAGGGCTGGTTGTCATGTGTCAACACAAATACCATCATAGGGACCAAGCAGGTATGAAGATGCACACAAAAACCATTAATAAAAAAGAGAACGTGAGTTTGAAGGCCAGCTGTCAGATCCAAAGGAAATTTCACTCCCCCTCCAAATTCTGAGGATTTTTTTCCTTCTACCAAAGCAGCCATTTCTTTTTTTGTTTTTTAAGCTTTATTTATTTATTTTATGTATGTAAGTACACTGTAGCTATACAGATGGTTNCGAGCCTTCATGTGGTTGTTGGGAATTGAATTTAGGACTTCCGCTTGCTCCAGTCAACCTTGTTTACTCTAGTCGGCCCACTTGCTTCAGACAGCCCAACTCCAGTCCAAATATTTATTTATTATTATACATAAGTGCACTGTAGCTGTCTTCAGATGGGCCAGAAGAGCACTGTAGCTGTCTTCAGATGGGCCAGAAGAGGGCGTCAGATCTCATTATGGGTGGTTGTGAGCCACCATGTGGTTGTTGGGATTTGAACTCAGGACCTTCAGAAGAGCAGTCAGTGCTCTTACCAGCTGAGCCATCTCACCTGCCTGCAGCCAGGGAAGGGACAGAGGGCTATCAGTAGTGTCTCTTAGCATACCAAAGCACTTGCTGGTCTCCAGACTCCCTCAGCACCTCAAGTAGTAGCGCTTTTCTCACCTCTGCCCTTCCCTCTACTTCTCCAACTCTGGGACACTCCTCCCCCAGCCTCTCCTTCCTTTAGAGCCCTCCCATCTCAGCTGTGGGCTCTTCTGGCCCCCTCTCTCGCCCCTCCTTCTTGCTCGTCCTTGCTGGCACTATCTTGTCTTTATTTCTTGCTGCTTCCTACCCCTTTCCTCTTTTTGACTGAGTCCAGTCTGCTGGCCATGTTCCGTTTTACGACTTTCTGTTTCTAACCCATAAGCCCCACTTTCTAACCCGAGGACAGATAAGTCTGCTAGCCTCACTTGCCCGTGGATAGATAACTTCCCCGAATGCGGGTGGCTACAGTGCTACAGGGACACCACTGGAGAAATGCCATATTCCAGATATGAAACAGGGACTTTTGACATCAGTCCCCATGATCCATTAGCTAGAGTCATCATGTAAAACCAGGTCTTGGTGATTCTGTAGCCTAATAGCTCCTTCATGTCACTTGGCTTTCCTAAATCAGGTACCACTACTGTAATGATCAGAGAGACTATTCTATAAATTAGACACACATAAATTAGTGTGTGTGTGTGTGTGTTATATACATATAAATTATATGTATACCAACTACATATAATTGTAACTTTTGGCAAGTACACATTCCTAAAGGATAGCAAGTCTTATACATGCTTGTGCCTCCAAACCTAGCAACATGCTGACCCAGCGCCAAACCACTTAAAATTTTTTTAAAAAAAATATTAAATTTGTTACATACGTAGAATATTCCAAACAAAACATATTTTAAAATATCTTTAGTGAGTCTTGTTGTAGCTGTTGTCGTTCATTCAACAAGAATCCTGCTCAAAGAGAAGTTTTTCTGTCAAGTTACAGTCTCATAAAACACCAATCTGTGTTTCTTTCCTAAGAGCTGAGGTGTGCAACTTTCACACGGTCAGAAGGGGACCATGATGAGGGCGCTCGGTTCCACCCTGAAATGGAATGCTCACTTGTTGCTTGCTCAGGGAACTGATGATGCCAACAATTCTCTGTCGATGGCATAGAACCAGACTCTAAAGTTTGTTCAGCCTCTCAGCTCTGGCTGCCAGTACTGGCAGCATCATTTCCAGATAATTGACCTTGGTTCTGCTGACATGGAAAGTCAACTCGCAGAGTCAAACAGGACTCCTATTTAGATAGGACTGATGTTATTTAACCTTTGGGAAGAAGGGGTAGGGAAAGGTATTCACGAAACTAGAGCAAAAGGATTCGTGTGAACCCTGGAGGCAGTGTTCAGATACCTGAGACAATATTTTAAAAATTAAAATACTCTGCAAGACCATATATTTTCCTTTGCCCCTTTTTAAAAATGCTTTCTTCTGGGAATGACCTAAGGTTAGGCTTTCAATAGATGATCTAAAAGTCACAATGCATTGAGTGTTGAAGATCCTCAGAACAAACACATTTATTTATCACTAATTTTATTTGAAGCATTAGTCCATTTGGGAGAAGCTTATATTCCCGTCATAAGCAAGTTTAAGGATAGAGGAAAAGCAATTGAGTTGGTAAATTTCTACAACAGTAGCCACTGCAAAAGGCACATAACAATTCAACTTTATTTTCATTAACCAAGCTTGAAAGTTGTAACAAAATTCAGTTGTTATTTAACTGAAGTTCAGTGGGAAAATGCCATTATTGAGGGGTTATATTTGCTTCTCATGCACTTCCTGGCAGCAGTGTGCTGTGAATTATAGAACTGCTCTATGTACCTGACAGTGCACAGACAAGACAGTGCACTGGTCACCCACTTTCCCAGTGTCTCTGAGTTTGCCATGCCTGCAACTCAAGATAGCACACCCAGTGTGCTTTCTTTGACAAACCAGCTTCTAAATTTATCATCTTCATAAGCCTTTTTGTTTTCCTTTGTAACACGATGCCCTTCGGAAAATCTACAAGATCAAGAAGCACTGCCCCGAGAAGACCATAGCACTGTAAAGATAGGGTAATTTTAACAAGCTGGTGTTGAGCTTTTGACAACTGAAAAAGCTGAGTGTTGGGTAATTTCAGTCACTTCCCCCCACATCACCTAGCTGAGACTGAGAAAGCAAACTCAATGATATGGCTCCCGCACTACAGGGAGCTTGGCAGCTACACACTTTGTCTACGCGCATGCGTGTCTTGAGAACGCAACTCAAGCGTATGGGTCTGCGCTCTAGCGAGCATACTTCTCTATATAGGTCATGCGTATCTCGCATCTCGTCATTTTTGCTTTCGATGACTTTTGGACTTGAAACACTTAGGGTTAAATATTTTTTTTATGGGACTAAAAGAAGAGCTTTGAAATCTGGACTGTGGGAACTAAGTGGTTACTACTTTTGCAAAATATAATTTGGTGTTATACGCAAGAAAGGTGGCATTGTTAGTAGAGAGACTGTTACAAGTGAGTAATTGAAAATTCCAGGGTGGGGGGAGTTCAACACAGATTGCTTTTTGGACAAGTCTGTATTCATGCAGTCCCAGGACTGGACAAGGAGCACTTTAGTTACCACAAGCCCTGCTAATTCTAGATCACTGAATAAATGGAAAGAAATGCTCGGAACTACAGAGGCAGCTGAGGAGATCTGTAATCTGCCCAGTGCTCTCAGACTGAAACGTTATATCCTCACAGCTGGCAAACTATCGTGGAAAGCATAGACATATTAAACATTCTGACAAATAGTTTCTTATCCACAAGGTTTTTAAATCATTAAAATGCCCAGAGTATGTGGCAATGGAAAACCCAAGTAATTAAAAACATTATATAACACAGGGTTATATAAATGGAGGTTTTTATTAGATAACATAGTACATCAAAATTATTAAATATTATACTGGCAGGAAATCTAAAACTTTATAAGTTGACATACTAAAAGAAAACAGGAAAAAACAAATCTCATAAAATGTTAATGTATTTTCTTCCCTTTTTCCAGTATAATATAGAGCATTTTTATCCACAGATAATTAAGGTACTATATAACTGTTCTGTGTCCCGAGTGGATTTATTCCTTGACTTAATTATCCTCACATAGTCAGAAATAGAGAACATTTTAACTCTTGTAAATATAAACAGCCTCCTTGTGAGCAGCTTTGCATATTTACATTTCTGCATTCACAGTTCACTCAGGAAAGAGTCCTAGGAACTAGATTCCCAATTAAATTTCATCTAAAATATTGTCCGTCCGAGACCCCTAAAACAATACAGGATATTGTCATTGCTCTTCGTTGCCTACCAGAACTTGATGACAAGTCTGTTGCTGAAAATACCGCCACTCTCTTGTCACAGGACATGGAGGAATCATTTAATTCAGACCACGGAGCTTCCTTCTTGTTGGCTAGTGCTCATCACACCAGAAAGTGTCATGCATACTGCTTGGGGTAGGGAGCATCAACAGTCATACCATCATCAACAGTCATACCAGCAGTGAATTCTTATGAGCTACAATGATGACTAGCCTAATAAGACATATCCATAGGTACAACAGTGGCACAAATGTTATGGCAGTAACCAACTGCTTGCCGATTGGAGTTAAAGCCCATTTTACAAAAAAGCAACACTTGCCTGGTATTGTAAATTTGGCTAAAAACTCATGGTTGGGGAGCTCATAGGCACCAGGGATGAACCTACTATTATTTTGCTAAATGAACATCATATCGAATTGCCTTCTAAATTTGTATCTCTCTGTCCGTAGGTTAGGGCAGCTCCTCAGACTGCATCATATGTTTCATTGTACAGTGGAAGGCAGTCAATGAAGGAAGTCACAACCCACCAAAGTGTGGAGAATAAATGTCTGTGGAATGCTCAGCCACAAATGGGACATCGTATTACACCCCTTCCCCGAAAGGCTCACGAACCATCACAGAATAGGGGGGCAGATAGATTGGAGGAATCAGAGGTTTTTGAGGACCAGAGTAGAAACAGTGGGTTTGGGACATGACAGGATTGCTGAACTTGTAAACTCATGACAACTATGGTTGTCTGTACAAAACCTGAACAAAATCAATCCAGTAAACACTCCAGCTTGGAAGTTGAAGAGACTAATGAACTCCCCTGTCCCTCTTTTCACTGAGGAGCTATTGGCTGTTAATAGCATCTTGGGGGAAGGAGAGTCAATTTTCTTTAAAGATGGGGCCCTCTGGGTAGGTCAACCATGTTCTAGAGGGTGGTCCCACACTCGTGAATACGGGGCTGCACAAGTTGGACTCCATGGGCTGTTAAAAGAAATGAGTGATGCTGGGATGGAGTGGCAAGTGGGGAGTGGGGAGTGGGAGATAGATCTGAGAGGAATTCAGAGGAGGAGCGATGGGTATGATCAAAATCATGTGTGAGATTCTCAAAGAACCATTCATCCTCTGAGGACATTTTCACTCGAATATGTCTACTCATGTGTTCTATACCTAAAGAACATAAAATCTTCCTTTCTTCTTCTTTACTTTTTGTTTTGTTATGTTGTTGTTGTTGTTGTTGTTGTTGTTGTTGTTGTTGTTGTTTTGAGACAGGGTCTCTCTGCTTTGTAGTTCTGGCTGTCCTAGAACTTCTGTGCAGACCACACTGGCCTCAAACTCACATAAACCTATCTGCCTTGGCCTTCAGAATACTCGGATTGAAGGCATATGCAACCACACCTGGACCCTCTTTTTTATTTCTTAATTTTTTTAATTAAAAAATGCTTTAGAGGACATATTTTGATTATACCATTCCCCTTCCCTCAAGGCCTTCCAGATCCTTCCCACCTCCTTACTCATCTAACTTCATGATCTTTGTCTCAAAAGAACAAACAAACATAAAATAAGAAAATAAAATAAAAGCCAAAAAAAGACAAGACTCGTTAAACCATAACAAAAGAAAGCAGACAGAAACAAAATAAAACAAAACAAACAAATAAAACAAACAAACAATAAAAACCCCTGGAGTTCATTTTATGTTGGCCTGCCCTGGAGTGTGGTAGTAGGATATTTGATCACATTGTGAACCCTAAGATTGAGAACTGGAAAAAAAAAAAAGTTTCTTGTTGTGGTGTGGCTCAGCCATAGTAGCACATACCTTTACCCTTAACAGGACTAAATAAAGTCAATAAGTAGAGAAAGCAACCAATTGACAGGGAGTGAATATAAGACAACCCAGGAAAACCCCAGGGTCTTTGAATTGAAGGGTATTTAAGACAGTGTGGAGTCTTTCTCTTCTGGGACATCAGTAGAGTTCCTCTCTGTGCTAGCAGGCTTTCGTCTCAGCATCAGACTCCTGAGTCTTGGTTTGATAACTCAAATATTTGAGTTTTTGTTTGTTTGGTTTGGTTTTTGTTGTTGTTGTTGTTGTTGTTATTTGTTTTTTCAAGACAGGGTTTCTCTGTGTAGCCCTGGCTGTCCTGGAACTCACTCTGTAGACCAGGATGGCCTCAAACTCATAAATCCACCTACCTCTGCCTCTCCCAAGTGCTAGGATTAAAGGTGTGTGCCACCACTGTCCAGCAAACATTTGGGATTTTGTTTTCCAAACAACAGTTGATATACCCAGTGAAACTTCATAGGAGAAAATTGCTTTTCTCTCTCCCAGCTAATAACTAATAACTTCAATTGCTAATAACTTCTTGCTTGGGGGGTGGAATTTTGTATCCACTTCCCCTTCTCTGTGCTGGGATTTTGTCTGGCTTAAATTTGAGAAAGTCCTGTACATGGGGTATCACTCTAAGTTACTTATTAGAACTCTACTTTTATAATATATTATACCAGGGCAAATCTCCTCAGTATTGTGTCCAGGCCAAGTCTTAAAGCAAGATACAAATGAATGCAAAGCACTAGAGTCCGCATAAATAATCAGATTGTAAAAAAAGTAAACTATTCACTGGAGTGTCATCTCCTGTCTATTTCTTCCAAAATAATGGTGCGTGTCAACGCTCTGTGTTCCAGATTCATGACTCCATAGCCCCAGTTTGAGATGCTTTGGGGTCCCTTTAATCTCTGCTGTCCTCTGGTGCTTTCTTGGTGACAATTGCAATACTTGTATGCTCTCTTCGCTATCCGCTCATTGTCTGCTCCATCCTAGCTTCCTAGAATAAACTGCTAATCCCCAGCACAAGAATCTTGGCAATCAGTTGAAAGTTAAAGGAAAAAAAAACATATTTACAGACTTGTTCCTATCAACTTACGCTGTCCTGTAAAGAAACTTTGTCCTTTGTTCCTGGGAAAATCTGGTCCTGTTCTGTCTCTTATCACCAGTTTGTACATCTGGTTGGCATCTCAATTGTGATGGGGCTTTGGACCAAGTGTCTACTTGAGCAGCCTTTAAACTTGAGCTCACATTCAAGAGCAGGAGAATAAAATTATGAACATGTAATTCACTGCACTATTTTTCCATGACCAGCATGTATGAGTTTTACAAATTTTGAAATAAAAATTATTACTTCAAGACATGAGACAGGAAAGCATAATTCATCTAATATGAATTCTTTCCCAAGAGTTCTTTACAAAAGCTTATTTCGTCATTACAAAAGAATGATACATGTATTTCTCAATCATTCCAATTTGTACTCTAATGCTTTAGGTATAAATAGCTCCAGGGTGCAAAGCAAAGAGAAAGCAAAAAATAAAGAAGCTGCTGCTAAGAGAGTGGATTATCCTAACGACTGGGTAGCAAATTGATTTTCCAGGTGTTTGCTTTCATCAAAATTGAAGATTTAACTTATCAACTTATATATATTTAAAAATAGTGTTTAGTAACAATTATGAAGAGATTAGTGTGTAACTAGGAAAGACCTCAAAAGGACATTGATACAACAAACTTTTCATATTTAGATCTCTTTAAGCAGTTTCTCATCACTTAAAATACACACACTAAATATACAAAATTGAGAATGGGGCTGGAGAGATGGCACAGTGGTTAAGGACACTGACAGCTCTTCCAGAGGACCCAGTGCACTTCCCAGAACCCACATGGTGGCTCATAACCATCTGAGACATTAGTTTCAAGAGGGATCTTATATCCTCTTCTGATCATTTGCTAGCTTTCGTGAGTACTGCATACACGTGGTTCATAGATATACATGCAGAATAACAACAACCATATAAATAAAATAAAAATCAATCTCAAAGTCAATAGAATCTGGAACATTGTCTTAATGATAAAGAAAATTTGCTGCTTTGCAGAGGACCTAGGTTCAGTTCCTAGGACCCACATGACTGCTCACAATCATCTAGTACCAGAGAATCCGATACCCTCTTCTCATCTCCATGGCTCACAGCATGATGTCAGACATAGACACATGCAGGCAAAACAGTCAAATCTTAAAAAAAAAAAGTGTTAAAAATAAAATATAATTAAATTGCAGGGGTTGAATAGATAGTTCAGAGGGTTGCTCTTCCATCATGCAGCTCGCAGACATCTGTAATTTCAGCTCCAACAGGATCTGACACCGTCTTCTGGTCTCTGTGGGACACGCACACACAGCATCCATTCTCCCAAACATACAAGCAACTGCTTTGGTAAAATCTTTACATAAAATAGAAATGAAGGAAGCTGCTAGAGCCACTTGCTGCCAAGACTGATGATCTGAGTTCGATCCCTGGGTCCCACTGAATGGAAGAAGAGAGAGAACCAACTCCTGCAAACTGTCCTCTGACCTCCACATGTGCTGTTCACCAACATCAAATCGCACTCACTTGAAATGCAAAGCATTTCTCTGTTGTTTGCATGTAAAGTGCTTCTTTTAAAAAGTGTGTGTGTGTGTGCATTTATGTGTGCATTCATGCATGTGTGTCCCACTGAGTCAGCTAGTGCTGCCTATACATGCATGTGGGATCACCCACTGGATCAGGGACAATGCATGTTCTCTCTTCCCCGTTGATTGTTTCTTTTGCTTTAAAGTTTTATTTTCACTTTGATAAAATGCCATTCGTCTATTTTTTGCTGTTGCTTCCTATGCTTGTATGGCTCTCCAAAAAGTCCTTGACTGTTCGTGTTTGTTTGTTTGTTTGTTGTTTTGTTGTTGTTGTTTTGAGACAGGGTTCCTCTGTATAGCCCTGGCTGTCCTGGAACTCACTCTGTAGACCAGGCTGGCCTCGAACTCAGAAATCCACCTGCCTCTGCCTCCCAAGTGC